>NC_086153.1:275439231-275742261 GCF_035149785.1 Candoia aspera | reverse complement strand
GAGAAAAAACTGCGATTGAAGATTCCCGCCTAAACTACCCAATTAAAAGCAAGCAGTCACCCCATTCCCCCCTCTGTCTATTCTTCCCACCGATTCTAACGGCCACACAGGCCAAGCCCAGGTGCCTCTGGCTGGTATGGCCTTGACTTTGTCCAATTAGTCCAAACAGCATACTTTCACGCTCCTTGATGCTTCCCCCTCCCCACTGGTTCCTGACATGCATTGACTCGTCATGATAGATGAGCATGGTCAAACGATTCATCCCTCTTTTGGTCGTGGATTCTGACAATTTTCCTTAGGTTTCATATACCTTGTACATATATTCATTACCACAGCAACAGCAAATATCCTTTATGAATAGAAATAAAGGATGTCCTGTGATTGGGGGAGATGGGCGGTGATATAAATTTAATTAACAAACAAACAAATAAATAAATTGAGGAGAAAGGAAAGATAAAAGACTCAATATAGTAACTCTTCAAGCATTCATTGTCCTGCGTAGCTGCAGAAAGCAGGTGACAAAATGAGAATATAGAAATAATCTGGATGCTTCATTTAGAAATCTCTGAGTGGAGGGGCAATACACATCAGTTAGAATGTTAATTTATTAATCATTTTACATTCTGCCAGCATCAAAGCCATTGGAGGGGGCAGTTTATACAAAATTGATACTTAACATAAAATAGGGGATGGAGCTATATGGTCCTTCAGACGTTGCTGACCTCTGATTCCCAGCATCCCTCATTATGAGAAGCTTTTGAAGGATCATGAGTCCCTTCCACCTCCCAGACCTTGCCAGTACTTGCAACAACAGTTAATCTGGTGTTTTGCAGTTTTTTGTACCAGAACAGCAATTTAGTAGAAGTAAAAGGTCTCGCATACTTGCTACAGTATGAATGCAGTGAACTGCAATAGGCATGCTACCCTGCTTTCCCATGATAATCAGGGACAGTAAGAGAGTTATAGACCTAGGCCAGAGGCCCAAGGGCCATTAGAACACTGTCAAAGGCTTAGCCATTCTCATTAAAATTATACTTGAGCAAAAAAAAATGTTTTCTCTTTCTGATAAATAGAATATGTTGACCCAAAGAAGACACTGGAAGTTACACTTTCCATCTAGGTAGCCTCTGTGGCTGCCAACATGTTATTAGAAAGATGAAGCATAGAAGCACAGGTACATTATAAACACATGAGCGGAAAGGCAAAGAGATGTGGAATAAAATGTGAAAATTATCTTTAGCTGGATGAAATGTAGATTATAATGTGTTTCTAATAGAAGAGAATATCCTTAGCTCAGAGCAGAACTGTAGAATTCTTGGTGCTGTCTGAGCCTGGTTGTTTGCTTGCAGACGTTTCATTCCCAACTAGGTAACATAATAAGTGCAAGTGAGTGTGGAGTTTACTACCTGTTTATATGCAGTAGCTTGCCCTGCCAGTTTTGATGGGGATGTGGTATGTCAATAAAAACACAATGTTAACTTAATGCAGTGGGTATGGATTATTTAAGAAAACTGAGTGGTAAAACAAGAAGGGATAAGGTCAACAGTGAAGCATTATGTATTGAATACACAAGTGAGCAACCAGTAAAAAAGTATATTGAAGTGGTTTTGTCCTATAGAAAGAATGAATGAGGGTCAAATAACAAAACACGGAAAGGAAGGAAAAGTTAATGGGCCAAGAGGAAGAAGAAGACAAAGAACATCATGCCCTGAAGGAACTTATGAGTTCTTCAAAGGGTGGAGAAGTTTAAAGAACAAAAGGCAGGATGTGAAGTGGTGCCTAGAGATGGTGGAAGCAAGGATGGGTAGTTTGCCCTGAAAGATATGGAGAGATACAGTGCAGGGGTTGGTATAAGCTAGAATTATCTGTATTTCTTTTTGTTACCTCATGCCTTTCATTTCTTTGGCTTACTATTTATGACTTCTTTCCTGTGTTTTGCATAATGTGGCTTATCACAGAAGGGAATAGCATGATATAGCTGTTTGAATATCTCCAAAAAAGAAATATTAGAAGAAAAAAAATCTGACTCCATTATCCTCTCTTCAACTAATATAAGACAGTTCTGTTGTTTCAAAGTGTAGATTGAAGTAAATATATAACTGTCTTTGAACTCCAAATTTCTTCTAGGACAGAGAAAAATAAATATTTCTGTGTGTTTAGCAAAAAGCTTTTAATTGTATAAATATGTTATCAGTTTACACTACTGCCTACTTTTTCAGTGTGTGTGTGTGTGTGTGTGTGAATCTATTATCCCAGGAAGTTTACTTTATTAAATAAATATGATTTGAGTGTAAAGCAAATTGATTATTCCATTTTTTTCCTCAAACTTTTGAGACCCCCGCATAAAAGTTGGGGAACATTCTGGAGTATTGAATAAGTCAGAACGTATTTATTTAATAAGGTATACTTCCTGAAAGAATGGAAAGGAGGAAAAATAATGTCAAAATAGGAAGTTAGATTAACCATCTTTTGAATCACTATACAAACGTATTGTTGGATACTGATGTGCTTAGGGATGTACAGTGTTGTTGAATCTGGTTTTCCCTTGCCCTCAAAATTAAAATGCCCTGTTTTGGGCTGTAATGTCTCCAGGGTAGGCTGTCACCAAGAGATATAAAATCAGTAAGATTTTAAGAGTAACAGGCAAGTTTTTATGGGGTGGGAAAATCTGTTAAGAGAGATGACTAAAGGTACAGAAAAGATTGCCTCATTTGCGGTTTAATTACAAAGCAAATCTTCTTTGAGCTCTGTTTCTGACAGATAATACTGTGGAGTCCTTGGTGCTCTCTGAGCCTTGTTGTTTCCTTGCAGATGTTTCATTGCCAGACTAGGCAATATTCGCTTCGATAGATAATAGTGTCTTGCACTACCAGGTGTTGTGAGGCTAAACATTCCCTATCTGACAGGAAGGGAGGGATGTTCTTATGGTTTCTGGCTTAATCATTGCTCTGGAAGCTGTTTATGCTAAGTATTCATATGCAGAACTGGAGACATAAGCTCCTTTGCTTTCAACAATTTTTACCAATTTGATGCCCATACACACTAATTTTGGCGGGAAGTGTCTTTGTCATTATGCCTTGAGGGATAATGCTTCAGACAGGAAAAAGACCATGTTTAATAACCAAACAGTAAGTCTCGCTCTTCTTGGTAAAAGAAGAAACACAGATAATTATTTTGAGATTAGCATAGATTAAGGCTGCTTCCAGATGATTTTTTTTAACATGGTTTCCTACAGCAATTTCATGGGCCATCCCAACATTTTACTTTAGTCGTTAATGTTTTATTTGCTTTCCCCAAAACATGAAAGTTCAATGGTGCTTTGCTTCCATAAATTTGGGGTAGCGGGGATTAGTAACAGCGATGATACTAATATTTCCTCCCTCTATCCCTGTTAAGGGTAGGTAGGCAGGTATTTTGTACACCTGTGAATACATCTTTTTTAACCAGGAAAATTAAACACCAGAATTTTAGAATTTCTAAACATTACAATTCTGCCTCTATGGGTTTATTTTTCACTGCTTTCAGTAGGAGGGGTTTTAATTTTCAAATGGTCATGAAGACAGCAGGCACTGCATATTGTTATTATAGAGGTTATAATATGGTACAATTTGGCACTAAATCACAGCATGCCAGATCCTGTATATGAACCCCACATATGCAGGCCATAATTCAGATGGATGAAATTATTATCTGGACTTATGCCACTTTTATAGCAGGCACACATGAGAAAGACTATTGGCAACAGAAACAGGAATAACAGAAATGTTTGCATATAAATAAGATATCAGTGTAGTCTTCTTCCCAATGTATATGAGAATTTGAGCACTGCTAACATTTATTCCCTAAAACTCTAATGATTCCCTGAGAGGAACATGCTGGCTTTGAATACAAAAATGAAGAGGAGCTTGAGATGGGTATGAGCAAGCTCACTGCACATGTCAGCATCCCTTTAAAGAAGTTGCATCTTTTCCTGGGCTTTCACCATACCAGGAAAATACATATTTGAGTTAAGGAGATGCCAACAGTGTGTGACAAGGTGCTTTGGACCAGGCATGTATGCTCTGCTGAATCCTCCTAATCTTAAATGTGTTTTTCTGAGATTGTGCAATGTGGTGTGTTGGCCTACACCCACTCCAAAGAACTTTTGGGGTTTAGGATCTGAAGGACGCAACATGCCTAATTTCTAACCTTAAAACTTCAGACACAAACACTTGTCTGTCCAAACAGATGGAATGCCAGGAGTGAGCACTTTTAGCAGGAAAGCATAAGAACACAGTTCTTACGTTCTCCAGTATAGCTGTAACCCTTGCATCCAGTATCTGCTCCACCCCTTTTGC
This sequence comes from Candoia aspera, assembly GCF_035149785.1. Lineage (NCBI taxonomy): Eukaryota > Metazoa > Chordata > Lepidosauria > Squamata > Candoiidae > Candoia > Candoia aspera. Next base: position 275,737,924 of record NC_086153.1, on the reverse strand, counting down.
AACATGCAATGATCACGTCAGAGTGACTTTGCTCTGATATCTTCCGGCTAAGAAAGGAGACCAAGGCAGGCTGAAAAAAGAAGGAATGGTTGAGAAGGTATAATGGATAGAAGAGGCAGAGGGCTGAAAAGATGTGGGGAGTTTGAGAGTAGAAAGGCAAGAGGGAAAATCTTATGTATGAGCTACAAAGAAGACTATTGCAACTTAAAGAGATCTCCAAGACAGAGCACTTTGAGCAACATTTCCAAGGGGAGAGGGGTATGCTGAATGTCAAAGGAGAGGCTGCATTTCATTTGCTGATTAAACTGATCAACCCAAACTTTAGTTTAATCCCAAGTGTATATTTGTAATCTAATGCAGTATAGCACAGAAAGGTTATGCATTACTTAATGCAAATGTTGAGTTTGTCCAAAGCTGGGTTCAAGGAAAGGCAATTATTATTTATATCCTATGTTCCAGTAAATCAGGGTTTGCACCATCCTTACTTCTTAAAAACCCCTGCTTGTATCCAGCAGTGCAGGTGTGTGATGAATACCTCCTCAAATAGCAATAGGAAAAGGAATACATCTTGCTCAAACAGAAGTAAATATGCTGCCATCCCATTTAATGTCCATTCTGGAGGAGGTGGGAAAGGAAAGGGGTGAACAAAGAGCAAATGCTGCTCTTCTGTCCTGCTTCAATTTATTGCCCCTTGGGGTCCCACAAAGGCTTCTGAGAGCAGCTGTTCTGAGCCACTTTCAAATAGTCTGGCAAGGTAACAAAGAAGAACAGATGGTGCCGCTGCCTGCCCTGGAGCTTCATTTAATACGGCCTTCCCCGATCTAGACATCTCCAGATGCATTGGCTTGTAGCTGTCATCATTCCCAGACTGGCTATGCTGGGAGCTGTGGTCTATAATATGGTTGGGTTGGGTTTAGTTGTGGGTGTGAACACAGACATTATGGTATGCAGACCATAGTTAGCATTGTGGCTTAGCATTGTGAGCAACCCAGACCACTATGGCTTGTTTAAATATTGTGGTTAAAACAAACAAAAGCTTAAAAGGTGGACGCAGAACATGTCTGTACAGCATGTTTGCCCCTTGCTGTTCTTCTATTTTTTTCTTCTTGGAAGAAGTCATTCCATACCCCCAAAATAAATAGTGATATTTATATATTCAAAAGTAAATTATATTGCTATTTTATTTCAGCAGGATTTACTTCCAGACATGTATTTATTTATTTATTTGTTACATAAATAAATCAAATGTATAGGCCTCCCAACTCAGCGAGTCTGGGTGGTGTACAAGACAAAAACAGTCCATGCGATACAAACCGGGAAAGGTGATAACTGAGAGATTAATATATCAACACATGAAGCCTTCCTGCTCAGCTTTTCAAAAGCTTGATGCCTTTATAGTAAGGCTGTTGGCATTGTTGCTATGGTAACCCAAGAGTTATCCCTTTTATCCAAATGTATTCATCCAGTTCTTGTTACCCGCATCCCTCCCAATAGTCCTGTATTGTGTTCTAAATCAAATTCACTCTAGCACACAAACCCTTAATGGTTGTACAATATATGATCTTTTATTGCTATTTAATGTTCCCTCACAACCCCTTTGAACACGCAAGAAAAATAGATAACTTTTTCCTTATAAGTTAGCTGGGTCAATATAACATGGACAAAAGCTGCTGGTTTGTACAGACTTGAGTATTTAAAAAGTCATTTTAAAACCTTCCAGCAGCTTATGGAATTCTTCCTTTGAACAATGTTGCTATATACTTATGAGAATCCTGCCATTAACTGGGAAGGTTAGTCTCTGACACATATTCTCTAGTGCTGCTATATGCTATCTAATAGATAGATCAATTACTACTTTCACACACTGATATAAAGCGTAGAAACATCACTTGCTTGTAAGCTGTTATTAAATAGTGCAGAACAGGATTTTTTTTAAATAAAAAGACAAAACAGGTATCCAAACTAAAAGAAAAAGAAAAAAGAGTGATCTGTTTTGTGTTTGCAGGTGTTCAGCAGCAACATTTTATTTTTATTTAAGTTATATAGTTTTCCATTAGACTTCATGGCCAACCTTTCAATATGATAGCTATCCAAGTTTATGCTTGAAACACTGACTCAGGAAAAGAGGAGGTAGATGAGTTTCACGGTCAAGTTCAAACTTAAATGGACTGAACATGCAAGCAAGATGTGCTGCTTGTGACTGGAGAGTGGAATGCCAAAGTTGAAAATAGTAAGGAGGAAAATATAGTTGGACACAGAAACAGAAATGTAGCAGAAAAATTACTTATAATTTTATCACTCCAATTTTTTATTCATCGTTAACGCTGTCTTAACCAAAATGGTATCTGATATCATGGACATCATCAGACTGGGTACACAGAAATCAGTTTGATTATATTATTGGTACAAGGAGGTGAAAAAGCTCAATTATTACAGGCCAGGGGCTGACTAAATCACAAACTGCTCATGTGCAAGTTCTAAGTCAAGCTAAAGCAGCAGAACAAAGCTAATCAGTTTCCACAGTATAATATAATCTTGAACATATTGCCACCATTTTCAAGATGAATGTTAGGAATTGCATTAAAGTCCTCAACCTCATTGATAAGGAACCAGAGGAACTGTGGAATGAAATAACAGTTAAGGATGAATGTGAAAAGGGACTGCCAAAGACCAAGAAACAGAAGAATCTGAACAGGATATCAGAACAAATGGTGGAAATTGCCAAGAGGAGAAGAGAAACCAAGGCTTGGAAAGACAAAGATCTCAGGAAGGATCTTAATGAAGGATTTCAGAGAACTGTTAGAAGAGACAAGAAGCAGTATCTTAATAACATCTATAAAGACATCAAAGATGGAAACAGACTCAGAGAAACAAGGAAAATCTTCCCAAAGATCTCCAAACTCAGAAGAAGGCTCCAACCTTGAAATGATATGTTAAAGGATGCCAATGGACAGATAGTAACTGATTCAGAGAAGATCAAATGAAGATGGAAGGAATATACTGAAATTCTGTATAGTAGAGGTGTCAACATTCAAGCTACCTTAAAAGATATCTTAGTTATAGAAGATGAAGTTAGATCAACACTCCAGGCATTACCATGTTGGAAGGCTACAGGAACTGATGGAATATCTGAAGAAATATGGCAAGCAATAGAAAACACTTCCTGTGAGAGCCATGGTGAGACAGCTTTTGCAAGGGAGATCATGGCTGGATGCGGGATCCCAGTTGGCATAATCTCTCCAGAACAAATCTTCTGTTTTCTGTACAACTCTTTGTGTTCTTCATGGCCTTGAACAGATCTTTGCAAGAGTCTCATCTGTTACAGTTCTTTTCCTTTCATTTGTGGTCTGAGTGAAAAAAAAATCAAACCTAAAGCTTATTTCAACTTTGAGCTACATTTAAACCAGCAAAACTCTTCTTTGGTTCTTGCAGTTCTGTGCCTAAATCTGGCCACCAATGAATCATGTCCCAGTAGAAATAGCCTTAGTTGACAGATCTCAAAGATATTTTGAATTTTCATGGTGAAGTTAACAGCTTTAATAAGAGATAATGCTGTTTCTAGATTTGTCTCTTTATGACAACCTCTTTTAGATTACTTGCTTGTGTTGGAAAAAAATGAAGTTTTGATTGTGGGTTTTAATGATTAGATGGTTTGTTTTGATAGAAATAATGTTAATATGGATTAATTAGTGGTAAGAGATTACTTTTTTAAAATTGTAATTATATCTGTATTGGAGGTAGTAGGAAGCCACCTTCTGTTTCTATTTTCTATTTATTCTCACTTTTATAGTTTTTGTCTTTTTTCTTTTAGTCCTATCTTCTATCTTTACTGTTCTCTCTGTTTTGTATTTTAACTATACTTTGAAATATAATGTAATATAATATAATAAAGTTCTTATTAAAAAAAGGTATTTTGAATTTTCATCTCCTGCTTTGTTCCTGCCCATTGTGCCTCTCTACATTTCCATTTGAAGTTGCACACAGTATTGTTTCTTCCCTGTGGCAGGAAGACAGCCAAGGTACTTGAGCAAGCACAATATAACACTGCTTCATGACTGTTAATTTTGTCCAACCTTGATTCCTTGTCCTGAGGGCAGCTTCATTTCTTTTCTACCAGTTTTTCTGTAACAGTGACTAAGGTAGCTGAGTGGTACTTCATGTCTTAAAATGTTGCTTCTAACATTGATGGAATGTATTTACACAAGCAACTGTTTAGAGGTTGCAGAACTTCAAGTCCCAGCAGCCCTAGCCAATGTTGTCCATAAGGGATTCTAGTGTAGTATTTCAGTAAGATTTGGAAAGCCATGGGTTACTCATTTGAGATTTAGAAGAAAACCAGTGAAAGCTCTTTTCCTCATTCTATAGAATCATGAAACTTTTCTAGTTCAGAGATTTTTGCTATATTGTGCTTGTGGGGTGGTATTCTTGGAATACATGAATACATGAGGGTCTCTTATCAGACTTAGTGAGTCAGATAATTAGATACATCTTCTTCATGGCTGGGTTCACATATTATGCTAAGCCAAAACCCAAGTCATATTATGTGTGATTAGCACACATGTGGGAACCCAACTAGTATTATCTTGCTCTCAACAGGTCTTGCTTTGTCCCACTATACCAGACTCTTAAATGAGGAAGCTATAATTGAACTTGGGTTGTGTACATGCAGAGCATCAGTTTTGCTAACAAGCAATACTGTACTGTGTTCCATATAGGTGAGGACTGATTGGGGTCAAAGTGAAGTAGAGACTCAGCTGGGATATACGGCTTGTCAGTATTAGAAGATCTTATGAAAATGGTTTCAGAGAGTTGCTTAACTCACAACTCCCATAGTTTGCCTTGATATATCTCTGATATCAGGATGCTGATAGGACAATGGGGAAGCCTAATTTATTTGTATAACATCTTTTTTTTCAAAACCAAGACTTTGAGTTTAGTTTTTCCAAACAGTAATGCATTACTTTGCTTAACATGTCACCTTGCAATCAAAATTCAGTGCATGGTATAAGTACATTGTGCTAGCCATGTCAGATAAATATTCATGAAAATAATGGTGTATTATCAGAATTTCAATTTGTCTATACACATACCTAATTATAGCTTTTCAGAAATAAACCTTAATGGAAATACTGCATGAGAAAAAAATAATTCACAATGCTCTGGTTTCTCTTCAGATTGTATAAATCTTTTGCCTTTTCATAATGCAATTTTTGAAAGGATAATGGAAAATTGATAGCAATGGCAGAGTGGTGTTGGCTGATTTTATGAAACTGTAAGTGTGTAGAGGAAGAGAAGTGGTGGGATATATACCTGAATCAATATCAGTATTATATCATTCTAGTTCTTGGCAATACCATTAGATTATTTTGTTACATAAATAATGCTGCATAGGGAAGAACTTAAATAGCTGTGTCCTGAGTACACCTCTGTTAGATTGATATTAAATAATTCTGTTACTCTTTATTTGAAGCCACTATTGAGTTGTCAACTTCTGTCAGCCACAAATGTTAAGAATGGAAATGCTACAACTCAAATCTAGATATGGTGCTTAGTTTTTCATCAGCTCTTTAGGCAATTGGCAGACTGAAATGAATAAATCCAAACTCAAGAGGACTATGTGTCTCTAATGTAGCCTGAAAATTAAATGCACAGAATGTCTCCAAAATGATCATGGTGCTGTTCATATTTCACAGGCCAACTCCAAACATAATTCATCCTTTTGGATTGTGTATCAGTGGGTTCTCTCACATGCTTCCCCTCCTTAAAAAATGCATCAATTCCCTCTTCCACTGATTAGCTATGTTATCTGTTTGGTGATTCCATGGTTTAGCTGAGATGTTCAAATATACACTGTGGGCGCTCTAGAACAATCTTTCTGTTTGATTGTGTGTAAGTCACATATGATATGATCGCCACATGGAAGGGGCAATGGAATTCAATATTAAATGCAAAACAATACCAGTCACACAGAAGCATTTTCATATCCACCACTGTATTCTTTGTCATAAGCAAATATTTTGAGCCTCATCACTACATTTCACAGAGCACCAGCTTACAAAAGTACACTTTCTAAGCATTTCATCAAAGCAATTGCAAACCATAAAGGAGGATCAGAAGTATAAGAGGGAAGGAGAAAAAAGAGGTTAAAGGCACACACGCTTATCTAAGTAATTCCAAATCATGGTTTGACATTCAGTCTGAATTAGTCCTCTAAAAGAGGTGTTCAGATGAAATGCTAAATTCTGTAAGGATCCTAGCATTAAGAAAGGCAATTCAAGGCTGAAAACACTATACACATTTCGTTGAGTGCTCTACAAAGAGGTATGCTCAACTTCACAACTCCATGCTCATCCTGTTTGATATCTTACCAACAGTCCTCTCTTAGGATGATAGAAGTCTTGCTGAACTAATTTTTTTGGTCATCTGTACAGATGCTTCAGCCAATCAATAGCAATAGTAGCACTGTGGAGCTGTTTCAAGAAATATATTTAACTGCCTTCCTTGTATAGACAGACACTCAACTCATTTTCTAAGATATAGTATTATACAACACCAGCTACACCCATGAAAATATCTCTAGTAGCCCATTGGACATATCTAAGATGAAAGCAAAAGAAAAGTACTTCCTCTGCTGACTTCTTGTCCATTAATGATGGCATTACTTGTTTTTCACAGATGTTTTGAGTGGGGGGGGGAGCCTCTTATTAATCAGCAATAGCTAGAATCTGCATTGTTATTGGGTTCCACTAGAGGGAGCAAATGTTCCTTAGTTACATTTGACTTAGCCTTCCTCTATCTTCCTATGTTAATAGCTAACAGAAATTCTGGGAAACTTCCCTGGGAAAGGCAAGTATTCTTGCCTTTTTTTCACAGGGTTCTCTACCCTTACACCCACTTAGGTTTATTCTGTTTGGAAAAAATGGCTAATGAAAAGCGGAAGATCCTTTTAAGGGAAAACCCTTCTATTGCATCAAATGAAGAGAATGTCTATCCAGGCTTTAGGCTAGCGTAACATGTGGTTCGTGGCTATTTCAACACGTTATGACCTGCACATCAGTTTAACAGCCAGTGTGTGATCTGAGTTCAGTAGTTTGGCTGTTTGTGTGCATTGAAGGAAAGGCCCACAGGGAGAAGCAGCCTGATTTTAGGCACGAAATAAAACAGTTGTACCACTGGTTTCCAAGAAGCTGCCCTGGGAAAGCTACAAGGTTATACTATTATTTTAAATAGCTCAAAAATGTCATGTAGGCTTGGTTTGCCCAAAACACTTAAACAGATCAGTTAAAGATCTAGTGATCTGGATGTTTCCAGGTTGGGATCATATTCTAAACATTCTAAAGTACCCAGTGGTACTTCATCTAACCAGAGCTCCTTGTGACATCTGAACCTGGAAGACAATATTAGAAGTATGATGTTTCTTGCCACCAAACTATAGTGAATACAGAAATTGTCCAGTAATTGGCTATCTGAATATTTGGAGAACTGTCTGCACATAAAGCAAGGAGAATTTTAGCCTTCATTGGCCTCCAATCAGAAATATATAAAAGCAGGTTGCAGTATCTTTCCCTTTATAGATGATTTACTCCTTGGGCTTATCACTTGATGCACCTCTTTTGTACATGTATTTCTTCCTGGTAGGAAAGGACTGGCCGGGCATTTTCTAAACCATGGATCTTGATAAAGGAAGTTGAGAGGAAAGCGGAGTCAGTTAATATGACAGGAATGGACAGCCAAACAGTTACAGCAAGCTACACGGAAACCTCTGATTGAGAATAATGGTCCAACTGCAACACTCCACAATGAAAAGTGTTTTGTTCACTACCTCCTGAAATTGGCACTGCTATCATACTTCTGCATCTAGGCAAATCAATTTGTCTCTTGTGGGTGAAATGAGAAGCTGAGTCTAGACCTTCCCTGACAGCAGAGTGGGCAAAGATTCACTTTTTGTTGCCTGAGGAGGAGTCCTGATGCGACACCATGATTTGATAGATGGTTTCCCGGAAGTGCTGGTCCTGGCTTAGCCTCTTGGCAGCTTGCTTCAGCTCTTCTATGTTTTCTGCTTCTGAGTACATGAATGACTGTGATTGCCGCACTGAAAACAAGAATGGTATACAACACTAGGAAACTTTCCTCATTTGTAATCCTTCCAGGGTGAAATAAAGACTTGTGGCATAAAGATACATTGGTCTTTCCTCTTATTTATGTTTTGTGGTTGGTGGACATTTTGCACTCTGGAAAACAGTTGGATAAGTCTGTGTAATTCAGGCCTGGGAATAAGAAAAGGCCAGTGTTGTGGGAACAGGAGGTAAAATTAGGGTTATCAGGCCATTCAACTAAGTAGCTATTGAAGTTCCAACCAATGAGGAAGAAAGGTGAAGGTCACCAAAGGTACTGTTTAATAGAAATAACGGAGGCATCACAGAATACCATGTGAGCCTTTCCCAATTAGCTATCCTCCAGATGGGTTGGATTATAACTCAGAATTTCTAGCAGCCATGCAAGTTATAGCCGATGCATCCAGAGGGTATCGGACTGGGGGAGGCTGACAAAGTTCAGAGCTAAGACAAAAGGACAAAGGTCAATTGACCATCCATAAGGACATCCCCTAATATGTGGACATCACCAGCATATTCAATATGGGGTTGATTTTGTCCCCAGACATCAGCTTCACATTAAGCCAATAAAGTACAGTAGCAGATTTAGAGCTTTCATTTATGTGGAGAATCTTGTCAATCAATGAATGCTTTATTACCTCTTCAAGATTATCACTATGGGAAAGAAGAATTAAAGCTGATCTCAGTCTTTGCACCAAAGTGGCTACAGTTTTGTACTTTATTAGAAGATGGTCCTGTCCCAAACCCTGAATTACCCATCAGCTATAAAAGAACTGGGACAAGTAGTACCTACAGTTATTCCACGAATTGCTGTATCTCCTACGATGAAATCGGCAACTTTTTATCCTGCGAGTGGCAGCCTTGTGGAGGTACACAGAATTTTTCATAATTACTGGCATCTTGGCTTCTAATTCAGCATTCCGGATACACTCTTCAAAGAATTCTACAGGTTGATCAGAGACAGGGTAGATGGAGTAAATCTTAGCCATAGACCATTCTTTCTCAACCTGGGCCTCTCCATGCTTCTAGGACCTCCCAGGATTACAATAAATGACCATATTAGCAAGAAGACTATGGGATTTCAAGACCACCTTATTTGGAGGACATCTAGTTGGGAATGCTCCATACAACATTCTGAAGATGAAGACATACAGTACAAATAAGCTTACATCTTAGCATTTCAATTCTGACATTTCTAAATTTTGCTTTTTAGTCTGACTACGCAAAATATTTTCATAAAGCATTACTCTTTCTCCTTTGAAACAATTTAAGGCAAAAATATTAACTATTATGGTTGTTGTTTATTCGTTTAGTCGCTTCCGACTCTTCGTGACTTCATGGACCAGCCCACGCCAGAGCTTCCTGTCGGTCGTCGACACCCCCAGCTCCCCCAGGGACAAGTCCGTCACCTCTAGAATATCATCCATCCATCTTGCCTTTGGTCGGCCCCTCTTCCTTTTGCCTTCCACTCTCCCTAGCATCAGCATCTTCTCCAGGGTGTCCTGTCTTCTCATTATGTGGCCAAAGTATTTCAGTTTTGCCTTTAATATCATTCCCTCAAGTGAGCAGTCTGGCTTTATTTCCTGGAGGATGGACTGGTTTGATCTTCTTGCAGTCCAAGGCACTCTCAGAATTTTCCTCCAACACCACAGTTCAAAAGCAAACTATTATGGTACTTACAGCTTTATAGTCAATGATATTTTGTTTATTTAAAAACCATGCTCACAACAAATACTGAGGGGGGGGGGGACAATTGAGGCATTTTTGAAAGCTTTTCCCATCTAAAGCTTGCCTGCTGCTTGCTAACTGCCTCTTAAGAGATTTCTGGGACATGTTCCCCAGAGCAGGAAATAAGCCACTTCAGTTTTATTTCTAACCTTGTGCTTATTTTATTCTCTCAAGGTAATTTGGGTAGTGGTGGAGGAGCTTTCAAAGCTTGCTTGATTTTGAATTGATTATGTGCCATCAGGTTGGTGTCAGCTCTTAGCAATCACATAGATAGATTTTCTCCTGGACGATCTGTCCCCATCCTGGTCCTTCACTTCTTCCAGTAGTGCACCCAATTACCCGCTGCTGTAATTGATGAGTGCACCACTGAAAACCCAAAGGACCAAGTTGGGGACAGATTGTCCTGAAGAAAATCTACATGGTCACTGAGACCCTTGATGGCTCATAATCAAATAATTCCAAGCTTAGTGTAATTCGAAACTTATAGAAGTGTGACAATCATTCCGTAATTAAGCACACAGGAAGAGTTTTGCTGATGTACTTCTGAATAGAAAGAACTTAGTATCCTATACTATGTGTTCAGAGAATATTATTATTAAATAAAGTTTTAATTTTTCATAATCAACTGGTCTTCTCAGTAAACAAGAGACAGGATGTAATACCACCCCTGCCTAGGATACCATATTACCAGAAAAAAAGAACCTGTAGAGAAGTGATCCCATCAACAGAAGAATGTTATCATTTTGGGGTGGTGGCAGCAAGTTTCTAAAGTATAATTACCCCCAAAATAAACCAAGAAGAAATTATGCTACTTCTGACTAGATAAATAATTTCCCCACACCTAGGAATGCAAACTCAGGCAAACAAAAATTATTATTGGGGGCAAATCAGACATTATATTAGCTGTGCCTTTGTATCTTGGCACTGATGAGAGGGTTGGATTATCCATTCCTGCCTGTTCCAATTCTAATCATCATCACACACCTCTGTCAGCAGCTGCTGCTCATCTTTTAAAAAGATAAAGTCCCCAAGTTTCACTGCTGGTGACTTTATGGACACATCTATACAGTTTTCTTAGGAGCAATATGGAAGTGGTTTGCTAATGTTTTCTTGTGGGATGCTCTATAGTTTAGTCCAGTGTTTCTCAACCTCAGCAACTTTAATATGTGTGGACTTCAACTCCCAGAATTCTCCAGCCAGATGCTGGGGGGGGGGGTTTCTGGGAGTTGAAGTCCACACATCTTAAAGTTACTGAGAATGAGAAACACTGGTCTAGTCTATAGCCCTGGGATTCCCTTGTGGTCTCTGATTCAAGTACTGCTTGCTTAGCCTCTCAACCCAGCTACCACCTGCTGAGGTTACATTAAAAAAAAAAAGCATGGAGATGCAATATAACTAAATTTCATGCTTATTTAGTTTGACCCTCTTTCAGGAAGTTCACCCATGATGATATATTTTTTTTCCCTCCTAGACTTTGTTAGCTTACATTGCGATGTTTTTAGAGTGTCAGAAGTGCCACTGCAACAGTCCTGAGGACTAAGCAGATTCGCAACTCACTGTCATGCAAGGACTAGCTGGCTCACTGGCTGATACTTCCGGCTGGAGGCACCTCCAAGGTGATACTTCTTTGAGGTGGTAGCTTTATTGTAGAGGCTACTTAGCAGCAGTGGGGAAGGTCCACTTACTTTTCAGATTGCTGACATCAGCTTTCATTTTTTCCTCCTTCTCTTTGTTGCGATGCTTGCAGTTCAAGCCTTGTTCAAGGCTCTGCAGGGCCTCTTCGGCCTCCTGCAAGCGTTTCTCCAGGTCCATGCGCACCTTCACTTCTGCCTGAGCCGGAAGGAAAGGAGGCAGTCCCCCCAAAAGTCCAGAAAAAGAAATACAAAAGCAGATTGCAAACAGAAGCAAGAAATGTGCTCCTTTCTTTCATTTTTCTGTATGGGCTGTCCTCTCCTAGAGGCATGTTTATAGTCTCCCACTCCCAACTGACAAGTAAAAATCAGATAGGAAAAGTATTTTGAAATGGTGTTAGCCTAACCCATTGAACTATTGCACCAAATAAGATTTTTTTGGGGGGGGTGTTGTTACCTGAGGGAAAAACCACAAGTAACGCTGCAGAGTTGAACATACACATTCTTAACTGTTGCGTTTTCTTGTTGGGATTGCTCAAATGACATTTGATTGGGTTGAAAGAACATCTCCAGTGTTAAAGTCAGTGGAAAATATTGAATAGTAAGAAGAGGACAAACAAAAATTCAAAGGAAAGAGAAAAAAGGAAACATTGCTAAATCTAGTTCACACCAAAACCATTCATTATATATTTCCATAGCTTTCTAATCTCACAAATCATCCGTACTTCTACCACATGCTTACATTGTTGCATACATTGCCATTTGTTTTTGAAACTTCTCACCTCTCTTTCTGAGGATCTCATCAACTCCACCCCACTTCAACTTTCTTGATCTTCTAGTTCCTCTTGACCTATTCACTCTTCCTTCATATATGTTTTGCAATTCAATCCTCATTCATTCTCCCTATATGACCAAATCAGTTCAATGTACCTCTTCGCTATTCACTTTTTTATTCAGTTCATAAGATGTCACTCTTGACTGACCTCTTCTAGTTTTGCCATTCTCATTTCTTTAATGCATACCTCATTCCCAATGCATGCAACTTGTATGTGTCTCCTGACATATTCATCTCTGACTTCTAGATAACCAAGTGGGCAGAAGCTTACTGTTATACACAGCTGTTTGATTTCTTTTCTCAAGCATTCATTCCTCACAACAGACCACACATTACTTTTTTACCTTGCTACTAGCAATTACACAAAATATGTGGCAATTCTGAGTGAGGCTGCATCTTCTTTGTAACAATTGGTACATTGCCCTGGGTTGCTCCAGTTCCCTTCTCTTGATGTTATCATTTTATTTTCCATCATTCAGCAGTAGAAAAAGGGGAGATGAGATTGTTGGCTGACCTGTAACACAGACTGGGCAATCTTTTGTTGTCTAGAGGACACACTGAAATTGTTCTGCTGAGACAAAGAGCTCAGTGAAAGGACGAACTGGAAAACTGGTAGGACCAGGGGATCAGGTCTTGCATGTGGGCATATTCAGGGTCTTCTCCTTTTTTTTTTTTAGCGGTAGGGTGGTGGGGGTCACTGTTCATCTCCGTTAAGCCTGTTTCATGTGGAGACCACATGACAGGAAACTGAAATTCATCAATGAAGTCATAAGGAGTTCTGGAAATTGAAAAAGGAAGTGGGGCCACCTCTACTATAACAGAAACCGTATTACCATACCTTGAGGTCTCTCTCAGTCTTCTGCTTCTCGGCTGTCAGCTCAGATAGGGAATTCTGTAAGGCCTGTGACTGGGACGAATAGAACTCCCTCTCTTCTTCCAGAGCTCGGGAGCGCTCTTCATTCTCCTTCATTCTATGAAGCAGCACAGGAAAAAACATTCAGTGATCCTCTCATCTCATTTCTCTCCTTCTTGCCTTTAGTTTGTGGGGCTGCCAGCTTGCAACACCCAGGTTGACTTTCTACTGCAATGGGGAACAAAGGATTCTTCTTGCAAATTCCACTTGTCATTCCTGCTTTTTGTAAAAAAAAAAATAAAAGCATGAAAACATAAAAACAACAGCCATAGGAAGGACTGATGGGCCAGAGGAAGGAATAAGCCAGGGCTGTGGAGTCTCTACTTTCTCTCTAAATGTGAAAAGTCAGCTCCCTGAGGTGTAGCAGTCAGGCAAGGCAATATTTTTGGTCTGGAAGTCTCTCCCCATCTCACCTTTTCTCTGCTAGGAGTTTCTCCTTCAGCAGCTGGTGCATTTTCTCCTCAATCTGGTGGAGGCTGCTCTGCAGATCCCCTGTAGCACCAGGTTGTTCCAAAGAGCTGTTCTGGGGCTGCAAATGACTTCCATCTTCTTCCAGCCTCTCCAGCATGTTCTGTTTTTCCAGGGAGAGTTCCTTGGAGTCAACCCAGACAAGTTAAGTAGTGGTCAGGGTTTTTTTCTTTTCCCCTTCCCATGGCTGACTTTGATTGGTTACCCTTGAAAAAAACACTTCAGGCAAACGCTGCATCAACAGAGTTGTATGGTCAAAAGCACAGTTGTCATAGCTGACTTAGCAAGGTGCCAATGCTTTAATACAAAATTTATCAAGCAGAAACTTAGCAGATTAGTTTTTTTTATCTAGAATGATACATTCATACTGGTATGAGATGGGGACTTTTCTGCTTGTCATGTAAAGTTAAATCGCAGATGCCATACCAAAAACAGATACCAAATTGTGAGATTAGGCAGAAAATCTATCACGTTCATTGAATACAAAAGAAAGCAATAATTTTGTGAGAAAATCTGCAAGACAGAAGAAAGCCAGGGTTCTTATCCTCAAGAGAACCTTTCAGAGGATCATTTTACATTAAATACCAGATGAATGAAGGAAGCATTTTACATTTTATATCTCTGCCACAGGCACACATGAAGGAACAGAGAAAAGAGGCTGGGTGGGCCTGGCTTAATATATGTGATAATATGAAGTGAATAACCAGGGGCAGCTCAACTCCTAAACTAAGCCAAATGATCTTCGTACCTCAGGCAAAACAATCTCCAGAGATCTATATCCCTGATAGTAAAAAGACAATGACAATGAAATTCTTAACCATCACCAACAGAGCATCCCCAAACAACTACTTCAGGCAACTTCCTCATTTTAACTAAGCATTGGTTTGGCTTTGAGATGATTTATTTCCCATTAGGAGGAGGGAATGGAGAATTTGTATTAACGAGCTGCATCCTTTGTTACCCTCCCTTTTAGCTTAGAAACCAAGAACAGTGAGGCACTGAACACATGTAAAAAGCCAATGTGAGACAAAACACCAGGATGCCTGTTTCACTGAACAAGCCCAATATTTCTAGGAGGTAGGAGTTCATACAGTACAAACTACTTTTTAAAGTGCCAATGCCTATGTAGCCAAAGGAGCACCATTTATGCAAAAGAGTAGGCTGGGGTTATAGAAGTATGACAAGATGGATGGATGGATGGATGGATGGACGGAAGGAAGGAATCCTTAAAAGCATGTGTACATGAAGGGGTGAGATCACTGAAGACCGCCTAACAAGGATGCTCAGTGGGTCCAGACTGCTGGTGCTCTCATTTGGGATGGGGAGATGGAATGAAAGAGGGCATGGCTGATGGGAATCCTGAAAAAGCTGTCCTTGGCACCTCAACATTTCTTTGCAGCTTTTATTTGTAATTTCAGTTTAGTTATTTCTCAGGAGGCCATTTACTAGGCCTTGAAGGCTGCCATGTCAAACACCTACTTCCAATGTCTTCTGTAATGTTTCTGTCAGACTTTGTAGTCCTTTCTTTTCTTCTTCTACCCCTTTGAGGGACTGGGCAGTCATTTCCAGCTCTCTGTGAAATAACATGCAAAGGCCATTGAAGCATATTTTTCAACTCCTTTGTGTTGTAATACAAGACAGGATGGGCAACCTTTTGATCACTTAACCTATCAAAGAGGAGGCATTCAGGATCACAACAGGCAAGGTAGAGATGGAAATGAGGGAAAATTTATTTTTTATTTTTAGAATTTTGACGGTATACTTGAATGCTTTAGTTTTTAAAACTGTCTCTAATCTATTTTAAGGCCTATGCTACAGTTTTAATGCATTTCTTAATTCAAAATGGCAAGAAACCGCACAACCAAATGTTGGCATCACAATTTCAGAGAATTCCAGATGGTGGGGGGGGGGGGAAATGAAGTCAGCTGGCTGCATGCAATCCTAAAATTGCAGGCTGTGTATTTTTTTTTCCAGACAGGGCTCATGATTTCATGATAATATCAGCAAGCACCAACATGTATTTTCTGCTGCTGTATCTTAAAAGTAGGGTGGTTTAAGATATGAGATAGATGTGGTGCAGTATTTAGAAGAAAGGGGGAAACAAATGCCTAGTACTTCCTGTCCTTTGCTTTCTCTGTCTTACCTGAAGAAGAAGGTCTGTGTTCCTTTTCAAGTGGAGGTATGGTGTTCACAATATATGAATATACTGTCTTGTAGACAGTCCATTTTCCCACTGGCAGGAATTCTCATCTCATTCCATATCCTGGATTTAGGCTCAGGCAAGCCATTTCTTATACCCCCCTTCCTCCATAGAGGTTCAACATCCTATTCCTGCATTGTTTAGAACTTACCCAAACCAGTGATTGCAGCAGCAAAGTGTGATCATGTATCATGTACTCTCCCATTAGTCAGCTGGACTGAAAGAGGGCAAGGCCTCATTGGTTCGTGATGTTTTGAGGTCAGAAGAAGTTTGATTAAGGCTGAGTTTTAAATTTTTGTGTGGAATGAGGGAGGGAGGTTAAAACATTGATAGGGTGGAAGTGTCCAAAATTGAACTGATTTCTCCTGAAGATGGCACTCCCTCAAAATGTAATTTTGTACAAAATGTGAAAAATATTTTCTCAGCCAACTCACAATTCAAGATGTGTAGCTTTGGCTCACAGCCTAGTTAGCATTATTTAATGTTTATTACCATTAGGTTCAGCTATTATTTGGTTCTATTGATGGCTAAGAGGCAATACCGTTTAATCTGCTCCTGTTCCCCTCGAAGATCTTGTACTACCTCTTCAAACTGCTGCTTTTCTGCCTCCAATACTTGGTTGAGATGCTCCAGAGCCTTAAGAAAAAGACAATAAATGTAGAATTCAAAGGACTGCAGAGTTTGCTTTCTAGTTAATGTTTGAATATTTACACAGCTATGTAACAAATATAAGTGCTTGGGGAAGTTTTTTTTTAAAAAAATGATGGGGGAGGAAAGACAGCATCTACTTCAAAGTTTTCCAACCATATCTAACAGAGCTCAGTCCTAAGAGGAGAAGTATGCTAAGAAAGTAGACAGATAACTGCATTCTCAACATTGGGATGACATGACTCCCCATCACACAGCATAATCACTAGGGGTTTGGTCTGTGATCAGTCCTTGTAGCTGTTGGATCCTCAAAGAAGAAATGGCTATTTCAAAGCAGTGGCTGCCTGGGCTTCAAGGAGCAGCCTGTGGTGGATTTTGAGGCTGCCACTCAGGAAGGAGAGAGCACATTCCAAGGAGATAAGAGGACTCACAGTCTAGAGAGCCTTGGCAGAGAATCAAAGAGAGTTAGAGTAGCCCTGCCCTAGAGTCTCCTAGGTTATTTCCCCTTAGGTTAGTTAGGATAGCTTTAGTCTAGCAAGATTCTGTCTGTATGGTGAGAGCAATAAAGAACCAGAGTTCGGAATACACTGACTCTTGGGCTGGGCCTGACACAGCCTGTCATCCCATTCCAGGACCGCCTTCCCCTACCACCTGTCTCCTGGGCTCCCACTGTTAACAACCTGGTGGGATTATCTGTGTGTCAGGGTGCCCAACTAACAGGTAGTGAGCATGGAGAGGTACCTGGGGTACAGCATGAGGGAGCACTCCCAATGCTCCTGCCCAGTGCAGCTTCTCCTCCACATCTGTGACCTCTCAGTTGGGCTATTTCTGAACACAGGCCTAGGTGCTCAGAAGGAATACTGAAGCCATGTTGAAAAATAGGCAGCTGACAGGACACATGGATGGAGGAGAGGCATGAAGTGAAGAAGCCAACAATAGCAAGCAAGTTCTGTCTTCCTTGAATAGAATACATATGGCAGGGAGAGACCAAGAAGTACAGTTCTGATCTCATGGCTGGTGTTCCTCCAACTAATAAAAGCAGTCAAAAGTACAACCACATGAAACTCCTTGTCTGCATAAGCAGTAGAAAAATTGTAATATACCCCATGGTACCCAGGTGTTATCTGAATTAGACAGCAACCTGTTCAGATGGTTGGGCTGCTGAAGGAGACCTATAGGAAAAGAAAACGGAGGAGGCAGAAGAAGGTAGTGCTGGTGGTCACCAGAGATGCTTCCATACTTGCAGCAGAGGCTAGGCTGGCATCCCAAACTGTGCCAGGATATGCCACTTCCTCTATGTTGATGACCATCCAGAAGTACTGGCTAACCAAGTACTGGTGCAGTGGACCTGGGTTTGCTCCATCTTAGCCAGGTAGTTGCCCAAATAGCATAGAACCAGTACTGCAATGGTGACAGAACTAGCAACTGGCAGAACCTGGCTCTCTCTTCTTGTTCAAACTGGCCTTCTATGCAGCATGGGGCTAGTACTCTTTCAAAGGAGTGATAAACTCAAGTTTAAAAATAATAAATCTAGTGTTCTTCAGAAGCACCAGGCTGGCATTATACTGGCAAATGTCTCTACAGAAGCAAAATGTCCAGTCTGTCCTGCAATCACAGCCAAAATGACCATGGAGGGCATTTCCCAGCCACTGGAGGTAGGCTATGTCAGCAGCCACATCATTGGTGAAGCACGCTAGATTTTATTCATGGCCAAACTGTATCAGGAGAAGAGGAAAAATACTACTTTGAAACTGGAACAGCAAAAGACAACTTTAAGTTGCCTCAGCTATGATCTGAGGATAAAACCTGGGTTATTATCTAAATTAGGCAACAGCTGATTCCAATGATAATTCTAACATGCTGAGGCCTCCACAGGAGAAGGAACCCATGAAATACTATAGGATTTACTTCCAGGAAAGCATACATAGGATTGCAGGATGCTCAAGGATTGGGAATGCCCATATCGTCCCAGACCAGATGTCTTGGCATTCAGACTTTCCCACCCAATTTTTCTCTTCTGCATGGTTTCTGCATGTCAGCCCCACTAGGTAGACCAGACCAGGAAATCAACTTCACAGGGAGATTAAAACTACTTTTACTGAGATTGTCTATAGTATAATACTAGCAGAATCTTGCAAGTCTGATTGTGCTGTATCTCCTCCCCGTTCTTACACTCCAGTGAATCAGGGTGGTATCCGCCTGAGCCACTTCCAGAGGTTTTTTCATTTATCTGGACTTAAAAAAATGTTTCAGCACCTTTTGCCTGGGCAACTGCTCCTGCAACTGTCCCTACATATCTCCCTGAAGGTCGTCTTCCTTATTCGCTATACTGCAGGCTTGAACTGCCCCTTTTCCCTCCCCACAGGGGTTCTTAGAATTCTGATCGCTCCCCCCACCCTGCACCCAAGATACTTAGCAAAAGGCCAATTCTGACATGCATCTGCTATGTGAAATGAAGGATGACGACAATGGAGCAGCAGAAAGCTACACTTCCAGTTGTCTTTTGAATGCCTGCTGAAGCTATATGCCATAGTGGGAAAGAAACCATTCTCTTGTTTTATCACAAGGTCTCAGCATCAAGGGTTCACCAAGCTGTTGCTTTCATTACAGACTAGAAATGTTGCCCTTCATGGAATTGGCGCACTCTGAGACTGTCTTTCCCAACTCACTTCCTCCATCTGGACTGTTAAACTAAATTATCAGGCTCATACCCTTAGTAACCTATTTCCAGAAACCAGACTAAAACAGGAAAGTAATACTTCTGGGTGAAACAAAGGCAACATTAAGAAGACAATGCAGGAAAAAGTAGTTACTAATATATGTTAGGATTCCAGTTTGGAGAACATGAGAAAGAACCCCTAGTCTTACAAACATAGAGACATCATATTATTTCAGCCGACGGGCAAATAATCTATTGACGGGCAAATAGTCTAATGGGAAGTCCCATGATGCCTAGCCAGCATATTAATGGGTAATGGGAATTATAGCCCAACAAATTTGGAGGGTAACAGGTTGGGGGAAGGCTATTTTAAGTCTGTAGTAAACTTTAGAATGGGAAAAAAGCAAGCAGAGTCTAACCACCCTGTAATTCAGTGAAACTACTGAGAGAGATAGATGATAGATATTTCAATATGTGAGGTAAATAATTAAAATGAGAACAAGCCTCTCTCTGCTCCCTCTGTAGGCACAGCTCCTCTGTCTCTTCCATCAATTTATCTGCAAATAGACAATGAAAAATGAAAGCAGTCACATGGAAGGGATAATTGAAAATGATCGGACATAGATTACAGGGATCTTGAAAAATGCAACTTTGCTTCTTGTGTGGCATAATCTGCTGATTTGAACCTTATGGGATAGCTCTCAGTGAACTTGTGGCAACTTTTGGTTGCCTCCATAAAAATGACGACAAACAACAATAGCTTGCCCTGCTACTAGTGATTTCCCCTGCAGAGTTTTAGATATCAACTAATATGCTAAGTTTTACAAATCTCACCAGCATTTATTTAACAAATGAGAGAAAAACAACAGGGTACATGCTAGACTAGGCCAATGGTAAAGCAGTGGAGAAGGCTTAAACTTACTAAGAGGTTATGATTTCGTTGGCAAATACAGGGTAAAATAGTCATTAAAATAATATATAGTGTTCCTAGCAATAATGTGGATGTTGAAGGTGTTGCCTAGAAAACAAGCGTGGGACAGGATTTGGTAACATTCTACCCATCAGATTCTTTTCTATAAATTCTCTATGAAGAACATCACTGTGCTTGGAGTCCAGATGTAAGAAAAAATGTAGGGCAAAGGGAGAGATACATGTAGGGGAGTATTGATTGGTACAATCTTGTAATTGCTTTCTCCTACAAAAGTTTTTTTCTTCATATGAAGGCTTTAGTTGGAAATAGGAGACTGCCTTAGACTCTGGAAACAATCTGCATTCCTGAGGTTCTCATTAACTTTGTCCTCCTTTTGTCTGGCCTCATTACTTAGTAGGTCATGCTGCTTAATTAAGGTTATTAGTGATACCAGTTTAAATATACTCTCAGCAACAATCTGTCTCAGCAGCTATAAAAGATTGCTATATGAGACTCACCAGGATGTTGCAATCTGATTTTCCCTCAGAGATTTTTAGCTACAACTCCCATAATCCTTATGACTGGCCATGGCTGGCTGGGGAATTCTGGAAGTTGAAGTTCACACATCTTAAAGTTGCCAGGGTTGAGAAACACTGCTCTGGAGGGCACCAGGCTATCTACACTTGGAGTAGACTTTATTCTTTCAAGTGCATGTCTCATATTCTGAAGTTCTCTCCTCCCTCTTTCATTTTCAGTTCCTCTGAGTTGATGGGGGAGGCCTGCACCAACCTTCCAGTTCTCCAGTGTTAGAATAGCAGCACCCAGGATTCAGAGCCAGCATGTGAGGCCAGGTTAGGGAAGACTGCTGTTTAATGACCAGCAACTGGAACAAAGTTACAGCACTTGAATAGGATCAGGAACCCTGACTGCACAGGGGAGAGGCATAATTATGCTATGGAGAACTCAGCCTAAGTTATCTCTCTTGGTGGATCTTCCTAATTCACATGGGGAGCTTAGGAGTCTTCAGATGCGCATCATCTTCATTGCTCATTTGGCATAAAAAGCACAATGAAAGATCAGCAGAGATAACAAGTCCAGCAGACTTACGCCAGCACTGAGTACCAAGGTTTAAAATAGCTGACAAGAACAGGAATTAAGCAAAATGTAGGGATTGTACAATGCAGGTGAGAAAAAGCTTGGAAGTACTGAGATATCCTGGCCAGGCCCTGAAGAGACTGTCATGTAAGAGAGGGAAGGTTCCTTTCCAAGAGCTTCCCAAAACTGGGGAGGGGGGCACCCCTGAGAAAGCCTTCTCTCTCAAGACCCTTTTCTAAACACGTGGAAGACTTTCAAAGCAGTTATCAGGACTCTGATATGTTCCTATTCTATCAGCTGCCAAGCTGGGTAGAGGATTATATGTCAAAAGTAGGCTGCACAATGAGAGGCAGTGTATGTGACATGAGTAGCTTCATATTAGGGCTGTGAAGAACTCCAGATTCAAAGGGAAAAAGTCCTTAAATTATAACGGGGTGCTCATGTGGCACTTCTCTGCAGCTCCCTGAAGTCCTCTCCTGGGACTGCGTGACTGCTCTCTGTAATTGCAGAGCGATTCCAGGAAAAAGTCTGTGAGGAAATCTCTGGGCACCATGAAGTACCGTTTTGCTTTTGCATCTGAAATGCACTGCCCTATTTAATACATTCATACACAAATATAATAATCTTTAAATATATGCTGCTATTAGTTCCAACCTAAATACTCCTGTTTCTCTTTGGCCAGTTGGAGTCCCTGAGCCTCAAGGCTCTCAATCATGGCTTCGCCCAGCTGAGCATTTCTCCAGGTCCTTTAAAAAAGGGAAGAGAAAAAGAAATCAAAGAATGAAAATAGCCTCCATTACTCTTCCC
Source organism: Candoia aspera (assembly GCF_035149785.1). Taxonomy (NCBI): domain Eukaryota; kingdom Metazoa; phylum Chordata; class Lepidosauria; order Squamata; family Candoiidae; genus Candoia; species Candoia aspera. The sequence goes on along the minus strand of NC_086153.1, from coordinate 275,715,916 downwards.
TCCTTTCCTGGGTGTCAAACAAAGGGGGAAAGTCCTTCTGTCATTTTTCCCCCAAAGACAAAGAAAAATAATTTTGAAAACAGCTGGCAACCTTGCCTTCCTTTTGTGCTATTAAGTTGAACATATAAAGGGGAGAAAATGAAAATAAATTACCAGAACTATGAAGGAACACGGAACCCCTTTCCCTCCAGAGAATAAAAGGACTATAACAACATGGTGCCTAAATAATTCAAAGCATCAATTTAATTTTCTCTTTCAATATATTGGCCCAAACTCTACCCTTGCTACCTGCAGCTCCAAACCCTCACCGCAAGTCACAAACCACAATTCTCATAATGTTTTACTGGCACCCTCTTGTACGCTAATTAGATATTTAACAATGAAAAGTTGTTCGACGTTGTGTGCACATTGCTTCCATTTCCTGCAAGTCTGCAAAGTGGGATTTGGGAATCCTAAAGTACATATGGATCAGGACACTAAGGATTTAGAGCAGGCTTCACCTCAGATGGCTGCAGAACCCAGATTTATGTTGCAGGCAGGCATGGCAGCTCAAGATGGATTTTTTTCCTTATAATGAGTGTTGGAAGAATTCCTAAATGATTGCTGCATTGTGATATAGCTGGCTGGAATGTGTTTGCTCATTTGTGTGAGAGGGTGAGAGATATTACATTAACCCCTAGTCTGCTCTCTCCCCAGGTTGAGAGTACAATAAAAAAGGAGATAGGTCTTCTTGCTGCACAGCTCTGTCACGGTGGCTAGTTTGCTCCTGCAAGCCTACTGAAGCCACATTTTTCAGAATGTTCTTGACCTTCACAGTCAAGCTACCCTCCTTAACCAAACAATTGCATGACTGCTGAAGCAATTCTTCAGAGCTATTTTAAGCTGTACCAGGCAATAAAGATGCTCTTCAGTGCTTTTGCCTTGAAACATGGGTGGGAGAAGATGGGAGAAGATGAGCAGGACAGAGCAAGTCATGAAGAAGATAATTGTGATACTGTGTAATTTCATGCCAACCTTTGTCATAGAGTTCCTAGCCTTTGTCTTTAGAGTACCCAAGCTTAAATGCAGATATCCACCTGGAAGAAGGCTGCAAACTAGAAACCAGATGGACTTGAATGGTATCTTTTACATTTATATTTTTAGGGGTGAGGTACTATTGCATCAAGAGATGGAGAGGAAACAGAGGTGGCCATCAGGGCAGAAAGGTAGCCGTGTAAATGCAGCAAAGAAGAGGACTGGAATAGACAGCTTAAATGAACACAGGTAGTGATTGAGAGAATGAGTCACACCAGATCATCCAGGCCTCCCAAGGCTTTTGTAAATGCTGAGAATCAAAAACCCAGGTTGCGGACTAATAAGAAACTCAGGATCCTGCAGTAGTTGAGAAGGTTGATGATGTCTGGGGCCAAGTCATGTGAATTGTGAAACTCCATCCTTTTTTGTCACCAACATAAGCATTGGGAGAGGAGGGAAGTGTAAGAGACTATAATCCGTTGCTCACTCTTGTACTCTCCATTTAAGTCCTGCTAAATGTAAGTTAGCCTTATCCCCCAAAGTTCCTGTTGAAATGAAAGGCAACGCAAATGGCAAAACTAGTACTGTAACAGGGTCAGAAAACTGGGATAGCTCCCCTCTTAACCTCCCACATTAGGAGACCAGTCTGGATTGCTTTCTCCATGCAAAGCTGGCAATTTGGGAAAACCAACACTGCACGCAATGGCAGCAGTATGTGATTAGATGAGTGTGCAGCCTGACCCTTGGTGTTTTATAAGCTTTCCATCAGCCAGCAATTCAAAGTTGTTTTAACAATACTCCATTGGCTGACTATTTGGGGCCATTCACAGTGCACTGCCTTTTTGATGGGTTCATCAATTCCACTCACACTGGTTACAATAATCCTCTTTTAAATTACATTCTTCATTTTTATCTGAAGGTAAGTAAGAGAAGCGAGTCAAGAGCCTTTGAACTAAAAAGGACCTGCTGACTCTCTTCCAGCTTGTTAAAGCCAGATTTGCTTATTCATTTGGCATGGAGCTTTTCCCACTGTTGAAATGAAGTGTCATCGCCCCATTCTTGAGGTGACAGAAAACCATTCAAGAACAAAATTAACTGCTGATCCCTACCCTGCCTTTGTTCCCACAGTGCTAGACACCTAATTTCTCTCCAAAATAATGGTGATAAAGCCTAATGAATTTTATATACTATGAAGCTGCAGTTGGATGGTAGTAGAATGGAGGGAGGGGGAATACTATTTTAGTACAGGCACAGGTGAGGATGACTTTGGCCTGCTTCATGCATGGGCTAGGGATGATGGGCAAGGTCATAGGGACATGGCAGAAAAAGAATATGTTGCCAGGGTATGCTTGTGCTATAGCTAGATCCAAGTGGAAGAAAACTCATAACCAAGACCATAAGCCTGAGTCAAAGATGACATTTCAGATAGGCAGAGACAAGCCATCAGCCTGGGACACATTGCCCAGAAGTCAATCTCATGGCATTCCATGAGATCCAGGAAATGCATTTTGAATGGCTGCCTGGGGTCTGATGTAACCTATTTGGGAAAGAAGCCAATGCAGGCTCCACCCCAGAGTTTTTCTTCAGAATGGCATTTCTTTTCTAGGAGACTTTTCCCACTGCTGAGTTAAAATGATATTTAGTCATCCTTGAGTCACCTCAAGACAATGCCAGTATAACATTTGCTGTCCCTATTCCCCATTACCACTCCCTCTCCTGCCTAAACTGAGCCTACACTGCATTGTGGCTGAATTGTGTTGTTCAGATTTGTATGTGTGCCACTCACAGGCCATGTGATTAGCTTGCTCCTTGGGCTTTCTGCCATCCATTTTCAGCATATCAGAGGCCAGTAGGGAAAGTGTCACCAGAAGAAGCTTTCAGAAACAAGAGGGCTTTCACTCCAGGGCTCTGCCTAACTTCTCTAGACTGGTTTGTCTGACCTTCCTTTTACATCATGTTTGCACATTTCCTAAACTTAAAATAATGGGAAAATTTAAAAAAAAACTATTGGAAGACACAAGGGCTGAAAGAACTCCAGAGAGGAGGGAAGCCCTGTCATAACTACAACTGGCTAGGCCACTAGAAGAATTGAAACTGAGTAGCCCATGGGCAACTTGCTCTCTTACTTGGAAGGCTGTGGGAGGAGGAATATTGAAATTGACAAATAGAGGGAAAATGGCACACAGCCACAAACCCACCAGCTTGTGTTCCTCAGCTGAAATTGTGCCCTCCTCCCTCTTTATTGGAAGCCTAAAGAGAAGTTGACATCAGAAACAGAGAGGATCAGGGAGGTGACAGATTTGAAAGGAACTGGGGGAACCAAGTGTTACAGCAAGGGCAGAGACAAAGAGAGTAGTATCTGAAGTGGAGGTTGGCTATTCGCCAGAAGAGGCACACCCATAAAGGTCAGGCGACTTTGCCTCTAAGAGGTTGGGTGATAAAGCATGTCAGATCTGACACATCTTGAGATTGTAATTGGACTGTGTTGAAATAATGGAAAAGATAATGTTTTTATGCCAACCCAGCCAAGAATGACACCCATCAGCTTGTGTCTCTCATGGGCTGGGGATAAGTTGAGGATAAAGGCAACACTGTAGGGACAAGAAGGGAAATTCTTATCGTTGCAGCATGATTTTATCTTGATTAAATGCAAGCGGGGTCAGGGCCTGAGGTGAGCAAAGTGGGATGAAAAAACTGTTTTTTAATTGTTTCCTGTGAGTTGCAATGGAATAACATCTTTACAGCTGGCTCTGAACTACTGGTTTGAAACAAGACCCCAATCTGAAGTGGCTTACATGACTATTAAAGGGCCCTGAAAGCATCCCATATCTCTGCAGCTTCTTGTTAGCAGTTGAATGTCTACCACCTCTGGGCCTTTCATCACTTATGTCTGTTGTGGCCCTGGCATAACATGTCTTGGCAACATCTTTTTTCTCCCACATCCCCATGATGTTGCCAGCCCATGACTGGGGTCAGCTGAAGTGAATCTGACTGTGCCTGGTGTTTTTCTCTTTATTCCACAACCATCCAAGGGCCATCTTGCCATCTTGGAGGGAAGTCAAGTGACTGCAGAAATCCAGACTTTGGGGATGGAGGCAGCAGATGTCATGCTACTATAATCTTCTGCCAACTCAGAGATGGTGGAGAGCATCTCAGATTAGCAGTGGGGAAAGTTTCTTAGAGTTCTCCAGCTGTGTTTGTGCCAAAATTACAGTAACAAAGACAGGATATATAACATCTCAACAATGGCTGGATGATGCTAGAAGATGCTATAAGTTGTTAGGGAAATGGCCTAAGGCTCTTGTGGAATTTTAAAATTAGACACATCCCTACTGGCCTAATAAATGCATGGAGTAACATCCCAGAAGAAAGGAAGAGAGAAAGAATGTAAAGAAACACCCACCCACACTGGGAAGTGGGGCATTGGATAGAGTGTGGTTAGAAGAACCAATGTCACCTCTCCCTACATTGGTGTGTGTGACTGCTATCGTTTGTTGAAATGAACTGTAATATCTGAAAGCTTGTGCTATAACAAATAGGCCTCTAAGGTACCCCAAGACTCTTGCTTTGTTTATGATCTCGTAACGTATCCATCAGGGATTAGCTTCTAAAATTAAATAGTCATAAAACTATTGGTTCTACTCAGAGCAATGTGAATATCATCAATTCATTAAGCATCTACCAAGTTGGGCACTTGCAGGATCCAACCACATTCTTAAAATCAAGGCCACAGTCCTAAGCAAGTTATACAGTTAGCATTCTATTGATTTTGTTGGGAGAAAAAAGCATATGTCTAAAAGCACAGTGGAGTTGGGGGGCCTTATACATTTAATTAATAATAGCAACGACAACAATGACAACAGCAGAGATGATCAATGATGTGCTGCACCCAAGAGTGTCCTGAGAAAGCAGATAAAATAAATAGCATCAGCAAAAGCAGTGTGTTGAAAGTACTCCATGGTGAGTTCTTCCAGGGTTCTAACCCTTATGGGATTAAACTCCTTATATTAACCAAAATATTTGCAAAATCAAAAAGCACTTCCAGGCACGACTTGGACTGAACCTTGGTTTTCCTTCGTGTTGTCACTCTCCATTTATAATCCTCCCATCTTCTCTCTATCCAGGCAGTCTTCTTTCTAGAGAAAAACTGCTAAAGGAGGAAACATCCAAAGCACCATAGCACACAATGCCTTTGACTGTGAGAGCTCCAGAATAGAAGTAATGGTGGCTTGAATGCATTTCAAAATCAAAGCAAGCAAAATGGAGTAATTGCAGGCACACTTACACTTTTCCAGACTCCTGAAGCATCTCCAGCCACTGGGCTTGTTCATATTCTGATTCTGCTGCTAGCACAATGTTGCCCTAAAAAAAAAAAACCCAACATAAACATCACCATATCTTTCAAGAGAAGCTGGCATGTAAGCAAAGATCATCAAAGAGGAAAACAAGCAACTACTTCTGTTACAAAAAGACTATCTGGAAATACATATATCAGTTTTACTTGCATGACTTCCCCAAAGGAATCCTGGGAATAGTAAATGTTACAAAACAACAATTTTCAGAGATCCCTGGAAAGAGGTAGTGAAAGTTAACCAATTTGGTCTACAAAGTTAACCAAGTGATGGTCTACAAACAGATGAAAAATCTCAGGGACTTATAATGTTACTGCCAATAGTTCCCTTTTCTGGCAGTTGCACTTAAGTAAAACATCACAGGTTATTCAGTCTGTTAGTGAATAAGCTAGCAAAGGGGAATCAGGCTGCTTTGCTGCTTGGGTATCTCAGCTGCATGCTTATGTGGGGAAATCTACTTCCTTCCTGTCTAATTAGCAACTTGCTGCAGCATTAAAATGCATTAAGTGGAACAAGAAAGAAAAAAAAATCACTTTACATGGAAGTCCTCGTGGGAGATTTTCATTGCATAAGGCATACTGGGTTCTTCTTTAGTTTCTACGATGCAACCACCGAGAGGTATGACACCCTGAGGAGGCACCAAAGATTTAGGACACTTGGTTAAAATCACCACTGAGAAGCGACAGGATGCAGTTAGGACTAGATACGATTGAGAGATGTGCATCCAGAATGGTGGTCCTCACAAAGCTACCGATAACTGATAAAAGTATAACTCAAAGTCTCTGGGTCAAGGCTCACCTTGATCACAGATACTAACACACTCTCTCAGCTGCAACATCTCCACAATGTGAAGGTACTTTGTAAAGAAAATTAGTTGAAAGAAAAGAAGGCTTATTAAAGGAAGGTATTTCCAGACTGATCACTTCTAGCTCTGCCTGATTATTGGCAGGTTTATTTTCTCAGTTCTTCCTTAATGTTGTTATTATGGAAAGAAAATAAGTGGAAGTGATAAGAAATCATAAGCTGGTAATGATTGAAAGTTATCATCATGTGCCCCGTCTTCTGTAAATGAGGTGGGGTGTTTACACAAAAGCTTTGTCTGGAAGCCGTCTTAGCTTCCCTGATCCATAAGAACCTCTTCCAAATAGGAAAAAGAGTATAAATAATTCAAAACATCTTGTTGCTAGTTGCAGACTCTCTTGGCCTAGAGATCATTTGGCCACTATTATCCATGCACTGGTGACCTCTAGCTTAGACTATTGCAGTGCATAGCTTATGGATCTATTCTATAGTATTTCTTCAACATTTCAGTTAATGCCAAATTCAGCAGGTAGGTCATGTACCTGGGCCAGTTACACTAAACATATTTTGCCACTCTGAGAGAAGAGGAACTCTTCAACCATGGCATCCTATTGCCAGAATGCCCTTAAGGTGGCTTATTTAGATCCATTCGCATTTTTCCCCAGTGCCAGTGAGGATGTTTCTCTTGTCCCAGAACCTCCAGCATGGTACAAAAACTGGCTGATCATAGAGATTTCATCTTCTGTGCCAAATTCCCTTGTTTTGCTTTGTGCTTATTTTAAATGAGCTGAGTCATGAGCATTTCCCATGAGAAAAATGCTGCTGATTGGCAAAGAAAGAAGGAAGGGATTTTCATGGATTTGTCAGTCCCCTATAGCCTCCTGAAACCTGCCTTGCTCAAAGTTTGGCATGAGATACTACAGGAGAAGTGGAACTGGTGAAAATCTTGTTACACATCCCCAACTGCCTTGGGGGAAAAGGCATCTTTCAAGTCTTAAGCCAAACTGCTGTGATGTTAATATTTTATATAAAAATATAAACATGTATATTTTGTACTGGGGTTTTTACTAAAATGCCAGTTGTAAAAACTGTTTTATTAAACAAATCTATTAAACAACAAACTATAAAAATGTATCTAAATGAGTGCTATGGAGGAGATAGAGCATAGATCAGGATCAGCTGGTAGAGCTCTAAGTTACAAGATATAGATGAAAAAGGACTTCTGACTTCCAATTAACTGTGTTGTTTATTCGTTTAGTCGCTTCTGACTCTTTGTGACTTCATGGACCAGCCCACTCCAGAGCTTCCTGTCGGTCTACAGGAAGCTCTACAATTAACTGTAGAGATAGAAAATACACAGATGTTGTCTGTTTTCTAAATGAGGCTGCTGAAAAGAAGAAATCTTGGGGAGTAACAGAAGCACATCCAGAGAATGGTATGCTCTATTCCCAGGTTGGGCATATGCTCAGTGTCACCTTTTACTCTAATGGCATAACCACCTCCATGAACTATTAATTTACAAATGGACCCATGAGTTTCTGAATAAAAACAAGGTGAATGTCAGAAGCTTGAAGCCAGTCCACCCTGATACATGGGCCCCACAAGTGCCTTCTGTTTTTGAGATACTTAAATGTTCACGGTGATCAGAAAAGGATTAAAACTTCATGAATAAGCAGTTTAGAATGGAGAAGCATTATTTACTTACAGATAGTCCTTGGTTAATGACAAAAATTGGGACCAGAAACTCTGTTGCTAAGTGACACAATCGTAAAGTGTGACCTTACATGACGGCACTGACTTACAACCATAGTTCCGGCAGTTCCAGTTGCAGTCGTTAAGCAAATCCTGCCCAATCGTTAAGCACAATGTCACGTGATCATCATTTGCGACATCCTGCCAGCTTCCCTGTTGACTTTACTTGTTGGAAGCCAGCTGTGAAGGTCTCAAATGGTGATCATGTGACTGTGGGATGCTGCGACTGTCGTAATTGCGAGCCAGTTGCCAAGCGTCCAAATTGCGATCATGTGACTATGGGGATGCTGTGATGGCTGCAACTTTGAGGACTGGCTGTAAGTCTCCTCATTCAGTGCTGTCGTAACTTTGAATGGTTGCTGAACAAATGGTCGTTAACCGAGGACTACATGTATTTATTTACTTACTGAACATAGAGGGCATGCCATTCAGCTCCTAATGGCTCTGAGCTGCTTACCTCAAGCAACAAATATCATTAAAAGAGAATCAACTTGATCAAAACAATTTCTCCAAATGGCCCCACACAATCCTCATTGTCCCCAGATGCTTTCCTGAAGAGCCACAACGTCAAGGCTCTTTGGAAGCTTAACAAGGAAATGGTAGTCTGGTTCTCAAGGGGACAGCTGTTCCACAGAAGGGGACCATCACTGAGCAGGCTCAACGATGGGGTTCCTGCAGACAGCATTAAAAATGCATACTGTATTTGATTGTTTACTATCCACGTAATATTAAATACACAATGTAAGTTCATTTAATTTTTTTTTTTAAAGTTCATTTTAAGTACACAAATATTTTTTGTGAAGCAGAGATCCAGTCATTTCTAGACTCCCTTCTCATGAGACCATATCTGAATATCTTTGGAGATGTTGTTCACCTTTGGATGGATATTGAAGTACCGATTATTTTCAAAGTTCTTCTTTTCATTCTCAGCATAGTAAAGCAGAAAACTTTCCTTGATGATAAAGAATCTGAAAAAGAAACATTTCATCTTTATGTAAAATTTCCCCAGCAGGCAGTGATATCATGTAGTTATATGAACCCTGATGGATGCCATGGGTCCATGATGCAGTAGAAAGTGCTGACGTACCTGAACACACATGAATTGGATTTTCAGTAGCTCTAGCCATTTTCTTATGACATCTTTTGCTAACCCACTAGCATCACTTTGGGAAAACTTGCCTTTTACTGAGTTCTCTGCACATCCTATTTTGCATTGCAGTGATTCCAACCCATAGATTTACATTCTTAAACCTAAAAGAACATAGTTGAAATTCCCTTTTAAGTAGCTAGTTTATCTAGTCTAAGTATTGCAACATACATGCCAAAGTCCCAGAAAAATCACATATGTCTGCTAGTATCACACACTGAATCTTATTGGAGAAAAAAATAACTTAGTGTGGTACTTTTAAATATTTATTTATTTGTAAAAAAAAATTCTATACCACTTCCCATTATAGAAGGTTTAGAAGCAGTTAACAATAATTTTGAACTCCTTCTAGCATAAGAACAATTCAAAAGGAATACTGGTAGTCCTCGCTCACCAGCTGCCTTATTTAACAACTGATCGAAGTTACGACAGTGTAAAAGAAAAAGCTCTGCAACCAATCTTCGCATTTACGACCATTGCAGCATCTCATGGTCATGTTATTGCCATTTGTGTGTTTTGCAACTGGCTTGCAACAAGCAGAGTTAATAGAGAAGGTAGAAGTAAAATTGTAGGTTGTGGTCATGTAATGTTTTGCTTAATGACTGAAGGGGAAGTGAGGTCGTAAGCCCATTGCAGTCATGTGATGTTTTGCTTAGTGACCGCAGCACTTAGTGATGGAGTTGCCAGTCCCAATTGTGGTCACTAAGCAAGGACTTCCTGTAGTGGGAGAGTTAGTGGCTGGGGAAAGCCACTGTGAAGAGATGAATTTCTTTTTTTAAAAAAAACGTATCAGTGTTGTGTAATGGTGGAACATGAAACAGTGTTGTGTAATGGTGGTACATGAAAATGTTCTTCGCATTATCAAATTCAGCCTAGTAGTTATACCTAAGTGGGTATATATAAATATACTCTCTTGTACTTCTCCCTGTAATGATTCACCCTAGTCATTGTACATGTACAAACAATATTCACTTAAGATATATTATACATAATGTACCAAATGAATGATGAGGTCTAGAAACTTTTTTTTAAAGATGCTTTAGATTGCCAGGGATAAGAATGCTAATGAAATACGTCAAAATAAATCTTAGAATCCACTGGCATTGTCTTTGGAGCAGAAGACCAAAGCAAAATATAATTATCCAGACTGGAAATATCTTTCACAAAAGGAGCTTAAGATGAGACACGTGTTTGTCCTGAGTTAACAGACATACTTCAGAGCAGTTCCAATCCTCAGTCTTAGCAAAGGGAAAACATTTTCTGTCTAAACAGAACAAAGGCACCTCTCAGCTTATATTCTTGTAAGTTCCTGAACAAGTGGATTTTTTTTTTACTTCCTCATAATTCAGCCCAGAAACATTTCTGTCAACAATGGCATGGCTAAGCACCAATTGCTTTACCACCCATATCTCAAAGACAAAACATCAGCTCCGTAATATAGGCACATTAAAATCAGAATGCATGCAAATTTTTAAATAAATGGAAAATAAGTTATTTTTGAAGCAGTAAATTTGCAGAAGGATTATCTTGAGAGTCAGAGGCACTGTGGACTGGGTATTCACAAATCTGGAAATTGGGTGACTTGGGGGCTGCTTTCTTCCTGAAATAACGGTCATATCACTTGAATGTTCTCCTAGATTCATCCTCCTCGTAATTCAACTAATCTCAGCACCCTGGAATGTTTTTGGACAGCTTTACCTGGACTGCCACCTATATCTGTTCCTGGACAGAAATAACCTGCTACAGATATTCATGCACAGAAACCGTAGTTGGTACTAGATGTCATTCCTAACACGCTCATTGGTTTTAGAACAGCCCTTGCCAACTTTTTCCTATATGTAGAGCCTTGTATCATCCCTGAAAGCTTTTGATGATCACCCCATAAATCTGAGATCAGAAGCACAGCTCCTGCAAGCTTTGTAGCACACACAGCTCCTTCAGATTAATTTAATTTAATTTAATTTAGGCACTGCCTGACTCTAAATGACTCTGTATACAAGGCTTCAACATTTGGTAAGAAAAGCTAAATTGACAAAATTTTGCACCAGTGCCAAATCACAAAAGACTATGGTGTTCCTGCCTGAAATCTTCCAAGATTTTGAATAAGAAGGCCCCAAGCTCACAAGATTGGCAATCTAGACAGGTCAAGCATTGTGAGTGTGTGTATATGTATGTGTATATAAGGAGGGAGAGGGAGACTTTTTTTGTTACCCCCATGAGGGATCACCAGCAGGACCTTTGCAGTCCAGAAATACAAATTCCCACAAATCGGGAATTTGTGTTTCTGTATTTGGATAATTACATTTGCTACTAGGGTTGCTATATCTGGGCTGCAAAAAATCTGGACAACCATTAGATGGCAGCAAAGAGTTTTCTATATCTCTTCCCATCCAGAATTTTGCAATTTGCAAGTGCAGGTGGGCGTTCTGCTGTAAAATCAAGAGTGAACTCTGAGCTGTTTGTTACAAAATGAGTTATGCATACATCTGGCATAGTTGAGAAAAATACAGTACATACATTCTGTGATCAACCCTCAGAAAGTCTGTTTTCTGCAAATAAATGCTGCTATGGTTTCTAATATGTGCAGTTAATGAGATTAGTTAGCTAATATTTGTAAAATCTTTGAAAACATAAAAGGACCCAGTTAAGTACTCTCGGAAGAATTTTAACATCATTCTTGGGTCTAAGATCTACACAATCCTTTTTTCCTTTTTCTTCTGTTCTAAAAGCTCCAGGTACTAAGTACTGCAAATAATTGAAACTGGGATTATTTTCATCACTTGGGGGATATATTCTGTTAGAAATGGAACAAGAGAGTCTCCAGGACTCTCCATATCTAAAATGTTCCAGCTGAGAGGCTAGGATAGGAAGCTTTTCTGTTATACATTTTGGCAACAAAAGCATGGGGAGATGAGACTGGCAGAGTTGCCTATTAAATGGAAGAGGAGAGAGATTTAACTTGGGGAGGAAAAATCCTTCAGTGTGATTGATTCTAAGCATCTTTGTAAACTTTTCATGCCTAGCTTCCAAATAGAAGTTGAAGTTTTCTATTTAATTCAGTGCACTCAGAAACATGGTGGAATTCAGTACTTAGAGCAGTTGTTTCTCAACCTTGGCAGGTTTCAGATGTGTGGACTTCAACTCCCAGAATTCCCCAGCCAGAATCAATGGCTGGCTAGGGAATTCTGGGAGTTGAAGTCCACACATCTGAAACCTGCCAAGGTTGAGAAACACTGACTTAGAGAAACAGGGGAAGTTCTTCTATTAGTAAGATAAAATTCCTGTCAATTTTGGTGTGGGTTATGCAGGAGAAGAAATGTCAGTGATCACTAACATGATATTGTCAGCCCGTTGAGGAAGTCCAGGTTGAAAAACAGGCATGGCAGGGATTCCAGGAATGCTCTTTACTGTAGTAAGGAAGAATAAAAGTCTTGAAAGTCTGTCCAGGTTTTTCTCTCTGCTCCATTTTTCATTAACCAAAATCAAGGTGAGGTTATTTTGAGTTTCTTTCTCAAGCTTTCCTCTTTCCCAGAACTGAGTAATCTTTCCTCAAAGTCTGCCCTTAACTGCCCACTCATTCCTTCCCAATCTCCAAGATCAGTTCTACACTCCTTCACTTATGTGTATGGGCATTTTGGGAACTTGGAACTTGGCTGGCTGATGGTAATGAATGACAATGAAATTTGTCTTCTCCAGTGTTAGAAGGTCTTTACCATTGTACTCCCCAAGTGAGACCATTATTTTCTTATTGGAAAAAATATATATATTTCTCCATTCTCCGCTCCAGGTGTGTTTCATGCCTTCCTTTTAGTTAAAGGATTAGTTGAATTGCATCAAACTTTTTATTTCATGAATGGGAAAGCTGCTATTATTCACTAAAGACAAGCCTTTCTGTGGCTGGGGACTGCACTGCAGCCATACTCTAGTATGACAGTCAAAAGAAGAAGCTGATGACAATGGAACATCATGCAGGTGAGTGAAAACATTTTGGAGAAATTTGGGGTGGGATTTTCAGGTTCTGTTTTCCTGTTTTAGATGTATAGTGACTTTTGCATCTTATTTTTTAGTTTACCACTGGATACCAGTAAGAACCATGCTGTCCCTGGATCAAGACAGTTCTGACTGGGAATAATAAGTGTTGAAATCTAGCACATTATCTGGAGTTTATAAGTTGAGAACATTAGGCTAGAGGCATTATTCTTCAGGTGTGAGAGCTGAGTTTATTCAGCTTCTGAGAAAAGAATGTGCCTATTTTTAGAGAAAGGACTGTATCTCTGTAGCAGAACACATTTTAGTTAGGGCTGCTGCAGAGTAGGTTAGGAAAGAGTCCTGTCTGAACAGTGAGTGGACCAGACATAGGTAACCAGGTATCTTCCAGATGTTTTAGAATACAAATCTCATAATCCCTTGCCATTGCCCATGTTCACTGGGACAATGAGAATTGAAATCCAAAGCCTCTGGAGTGCACCAGGTTGCTAACTTCCAACCCTATGAGCCTAGATGAGTATCACATTCTTAAATTATTTTATTTGTTTGTTTGTTTGTTTATTTGATTTCTATAGCCACCCATTTCAACAAGTGAGATAAGTATTAGTACTTTTGTGCATAGGGAGATCTGCTTCTTCCAATGACCTTCATCAAGGTTTCAGCAAAGTTTCATAAAGGCCAGTTCAGTGCTTAAATGCAGACTGTTTTCTCTAAATGCAGACCCCAAATCCATCTGGTAGTTAGATATGATTTACTTTCCAGTTCTTGGGAACTAGTAGACGGTGAAAGCCAAACTACCTGGCAATGCATTGCAAAACAAGTTGTAGTGTTGCAGGTTAAAAAGAATGGTGGTAGGGGGAACTTCTAGACCAAGACCCTGACATGTGAGATAGGAGGTTTTAATATTTTGCTCCTGGTTATTTGCAGTATATGTTTTGGGGAGAGGGGTTTAAATCAAAATCACATTTGGGCAAAATGTTTAACCCTCCCTTTCATATCTATTGCCTTCTACATTGAAATCACTCCACATGCACCTAGGTTTCTTTTTTCCAATAAATGCCATGGCATGGGGTTTGTTTCTGTTACATGAATTTGATGCCAATCTACTGTGGCCCACTGAAGGGGCAGCTGAAGACCTAATAAGTTTGCCTAGGTGTCCCTAACACAGAGGCTTCCACTGAAGCTAGTAGCCAGCATGGGGGCAACACCCAGATGGGGATTCTGTGGTGGAAAACAGGAATTGCACACTTCTCTGGATTCCATCCAGATTGCCCCTGCACTTGCTGTGGGTCTTGGTGAGGACTGCTATCCTTCAAGTTAATGGGAATGGTTGTCTCTGTGCAAGTAATAAGTTTGCTTGCAAAAGTGAAATATCTTGGCTATTGTTTCTTACTTCTCATTACAAATTAGTAGCACTTAACCTGTGGTAAATTTGTAGAACGAAAGGAAAGATGGCAATAACCATACATCTCATGACAGTAATCCTTTCCACACCAGCACACTGTTCTTGAGGGAACAATTCCTTAAATGATGTGTAAGTGTTCTTGGTTACACGTCTACATGCATCCGTTAGCTGAAAGCACAACTAAAACGGAGATTCCAGGCAACTTTTTATATGTTGGCCTAGCATGATACCAGAGGTCTCTTTTTAAAAGTCCCTTCTGTTCTTTATAGGTTAACGACAGAGAATGAGAGTTTTCTCTGCTGCAGTACTTATTTGTTGGATCTTAGTTTTCACAGAAGCATGACTGGAACTGAAGGAAAGAAAAGAAGCTATTTCAGCATCTCTGTTTGGGCCGGCTTGATGGAAATAGGCAGCTCAGGGGTGCACAGAGGACAGCCATTTTCCTGCCAGAGAGAAGGTCCTGCTTTTCTTACAGGGCATTTCGTTCTCTAAAAAGAGGGACACCCGCCACCCCCTTGCTCAGCAGTGCCAGAGAATATTTAGTTCTCTGAGAAGATGACAGCTCCTCATTGCCTTTCTTGGCCACCTGCTCACCTCGCAAATTGTTTTATGACTTGCATTTTTACTGTGTTTTAGACATATGCAGCCTGTGGGGGGAGGTGCTACTCAGTACAATGCCCTAACACTGTAGATGAAAAACATTTTGAAGAACCATCACTATCCTTATTTATTCAGGAATCACTTCTGTTTGGTTCTGTACAGTTTGCTAAGTCATGTAGCTTTCAAATCAATACCTCCTCTGCTTCAGAAGAGTTATGCCATTAACTTGTGCCTCTATTTAGCTGCCTAAGGCCCACTCATTTCTATGCACACGGCCTGAAATACCTTCTCTGAGAGTTCACAGGTTGGTGGGAGGGGAGAAGAAATCCAGGCTGAGTGGTATCTCTACCTCACCTCTTCTTCCTTGCTCTGGCAAACTAGCAATGAAATACGTATGTTAATTAAAAGGATTGATCCAGAGCTTCATTTTATGAACAGATGAGCTCACTGAGTGTGCTATACCAAGGAATAGCATTTTAGAGGTTCTTCACGGGGGAGAGCAGGGGTAAATTACTTCCACAATGTTCTCCTCTCTGCAGTTCCTCTTCTGTACTGGAATGATGAGGCAAAATGAGAAAAAGAGGGAGGAAGGATCAGCAAAAATTATTTCCCATCGTTGCTTCAATGGAAGAATCCTGCAAGCAGAATTTCCTTCACAGGAACCCTTGGTCCAAGTTTCTCTTTATATTTATCCTCTATGCTTTCATGTTGAGCTGGGCTATACATTAACTGCAGGTGTAAAATATGCACATGGCATTCAAGATGAAGAATGCACAGAGACAGATTTTGCTAGAAGGAATTATCAGTGTAGCAGGAAGATTAAGAAGAAACCTTGTACATTAACTATTTCTGGCAATAGAATAAGTCACTCCTGATTACAAACATGGTTGTTAATCCAAAAATCAGTATAACCAAGAATGGGATCTTTATTATGGGGATGGCGCTTTGTTCTCAGTACTCAACCCATAATATTTTGTGACCGAGAAACGTTTCCTATTTGTCCATCCGTTCTGAGAATGAGTGCAAGATAAATACGTGCGTAGGATTAGATAGTGATATCATGGGATATCACAAACAGTTTGGCTCTTCCCTGTTGTGTTGGCACCATGTCACATTTCAGGTCAGGCAGCCAGCATTCCCAAAAACGCACTCTGGAATTAAGTTCACACGACATGCAGCAAAAAAAAACAAAAAACAAAAAACAACCCCTTTACTTCTTGGCTGAACTTTCCCTAGAAGCAGGTGATCTCAGCTTAGCCCTACATTCTGTTAAAAATGCATGGCATCCAGATGGAAATGTTGCGTGAGTTTTCCCTATCTCCTCTATGCAGTTGGCCGAATGCCAGGTCAGCTATGCCTCTTCCCTGAGGATTACAGAGAAATGCAGGCAGAGAGTCTATGCCAATCTACAAAATGGATCCCCGACACAAGAGTTGTGGTTGCCCAGATTGTTAATTTATAGATTCCATAAAGTTGCACAATAATGATGATGGTGGTGATGATTTTTATCCTACACTTGAACACAGCACCCTTTCTGAGTCTTTGACTCTGGAACCCATCTGTCTGGACATTTTAAGATCGTGCCTATTATCCTGAACCCTGGTTTGAATGCTGTCCCAGATTTTCTGACTTTTTCTTCCCATTACGGACTCTATTATCCCCTTCTCTTCTCTCCTCTCCTCTCCTCCCTTTTTGCCTCTGCAGCTCTACCCAGACACCTTCTGCCTTACCTCCTGGACCATTTGGCTGACGGTCTCCCGAACGGTCTCTTCCAGAGCACTCCATACAGCTGCACTTTGGTGCGGATATCCAAGGCATCCAGATCTGCAGGATCCATGGAGGGGGAAGGAGAGACCGAGTTGGATTTTGAAGTAAACATTATTAAAAGACCGACTTAAAAAAACAACAAAAAACCACCCCCTAATTCTCTGCCTCTGCTCTGCAGCTGTAGGAATCCGATTAAATGCAACGAACCAGAAAGACGTAACTGCTTGCTCGGGGAGAGAGGGGGAGAGAGTGAGGCTTAGCTCTGACTCAATAACTGTGCTGCCAGTGCTCGATATTTGTCTCCCTGATGCAGAGATGATGTGAGCTTCCTCGTTTCATTTTACTTCCTGATGCCCTGAACAGAGAGGGAACATTCCAGACGAGCAGGAAAAAGTCTTTTTCATAAAGAGAAGGAGCCCTCAGCGTAACAGGCCAAGGCAAAGTTTGTGTGACAGTGTAGCACTCACAAAATTCAGTTGCAGGTAAAATGAAATGGCACCCATCTGCTTCTATCCTAGCCAGTCCAGTATGATGGTTAAGGTTCAGGGCTATCTGGGTTCAAGTCTCCAATCCATTCACTGGGTAATTCTTGGGCTGAGAAACAGTACCAGCCCAATCTACCTTATCAGGTTGTTGTAAAGATAAAATGAGAGGGGGCTCCAAAAAGGGACCTTGCGGTCTAGTGGTGAAGGCACTGGGCTAGAAACCAGGAGACTGTGAGTTCTAGTCCGGCTTAGGTATTAAGGCTGAGTGACTTTGGGCCAGTCACTCTTTCTCAGCCCAACCCACCTCACAGGGTTGTTGTTGTGGGGAAAATAGGAGGAAAAAGGAGTATTAGGTATGTTCACTGCCTTGAGTTATTTAAAAATAATAATAATAGTGGGATAGATAAAGAAATAAATAAACAGTTATGGAATAAGAATTCCTTTAATGCATAAGCTGGATGGGACTAAGCACATCTGAACTCAGTGAGGATTGTATTTCTCTTTGAGGGATGTGCATTAATCTGTGTTTGAACATGAATTTCACTAATGTGCAAATTAGCCAAGTTCCCATTCAGATGTGAGATTTAAGGTTGAAAAGACTTGATTCAAATTTGTGGTCCAAGGTTTTTTTTTCAATTTTATTTTTAATATTCTCTAGGCAAGAAAAAACAAGAATACAAGATAACAGCTCAGAACAATATATGTCAACATTCAATCACAGGTTTCTTGTAACTTGAGATCCAAGATTTGAAGACAAGATTCATTTTAAACGAATCAGAGATGGGACTTGAAGCTTTTGATGATAAGCTCTAATGGGGAGGCATTCTTTGGCAGAATGGGGTGGAAACAGGCTTTTAGAGGACATTCACCCTGTGAAATTTCAGCTAGAAAGCTTCAACTTTTTTTTTTTTATCCCACCTGCATTCTTTTAAAGCAGAAATAAACAAGATAGGGAAAGGATAATACAGCAGAAATTGTCTTATTGAAGCTTAACAATAAAAATATTCAAAAACTGTTCAAAAAGTAAGCTTTTGCTAAACTGGTCATCAGCTTTTCTGGGCAGGCAAGCTTGTTGCAATGACTCATTGACATGGAACACTTTGAGAAGTGTGTGTTATCGCTGTGTTGTATATAATATACAACGATAGAAATGTGTATTATATGCAATAGTTTAACCACAAGCACAGTATGTGAAACCTACTCACAATGTGAGTACACTGAGCCTCTTTCTCTCTTAAAGCAAACTGCCTAAACAAATTCTAGCAGGAGTGTGAGACATACTTAGCAGCGCAGCACCAGCAAAAAGACACTTAAAATCTTCTCTTCCCTGCATTCCCTTTCAGTCCCTGTGGAATATTGGGGACCGTCCCATAGATTGTGGGTTGTGGTCAGGGAGGCTTTTAGAGGTGCTGCTGCCTGACTGCATCCATCAACAGAGCCTCCTGATTCTCTAGACTGGGCTTCTAGGGTACAGATGGCTGGAGGAGAAGTCTTTTTTTGAGCATTACAGTGTGGCAGATGTGGTTAGTTTATAGCGTGCTTAATGTCCTAGGACTAACCTTTGGGCTTCAACCTTTGTCTTGTCTAAAATTTCAGATGGGATTACCATTTTGTAATTTTTCAACTTAAGTTTCTAAAACCTTTGGACCTAAGGGTTAGGTTTGAACATTAGTTTGCCCTCCAGACTGAATCCTTCTTAAACTGAGGTTCTATGGCTAAGCTTATATTATTCAAAGTTTAGTGGAGATCAGAAAACAAAAACAAAAAAGGAAACTGATGGAGTAGGATGTAGAAAGAAGGTCATGTCACCAAAGAAGAATGCATTTCCTTGACTGCTCCTATTTAGAAAGAGCAACAAGTAACGGTTTACATCTGAAGCTGCAGTTGATTAATGTCTTGATAGAAGGATATTAATATAGCAGCTACTGCATGTGATCTCTCAAGTATGGGGGGAAAAAAACTAATGAAGGGGTTCACACTGTAATGAATTTTCAGGGATGGATTATTTTTTTATAACATAGAGTGCAGAGATGAAAAAGTTTCTCAGGAGCAGGTAACAAAGTTTCCTATTAACTTAGTGAGATGCCAGAACTGTAAAGAGGTATCAGGAAAATTAAAGCTCAGAATGAACTGAGCTTGGTGAAGAATAACAAACAGCTTCTTTAGATATGTTCAGAATCAAAGGAAAAGAGTCAGTATACCAGTTATTCAGTGGAAGTGGCAAAATGCCAATGCATGATCTGTAATCACTGCAAATAAGTAAGAGTCCAATTTTGGTTATCAATGTCTCATGGTATTTAGATCAACTGTTGCATCCTTTGATTTCACCTTATGGAAAACAAACATCAGTTCATTCATTCTAAGTCAAATCAGTATGATTTGAGTGCAAATTATCCAGATCTGCCTTCTGCACAGCTTGATACTATAATATTTGCATTGAAGTGATATTTACTATTATTTTGATTGTTGTTGTTTATTTGTTTAGTCGCTTCCAACTCTTCATGACTTCATGGACCAGCCCACGCCAGAGCTTCCTGTCGGTCGTCAACACCCCCAGCTCCCCCAGGGACGAGTCCGTCACCTCTAGAATATCATCCATCCATCTTGCCCTTGGTCAGCCCCTCTTCCTTTTGCCTTCCACTCTCCCTAGCATCAGCATCTTCTCCAGGGTGTCCTGTCTTCTCATTATGTGGCCAAAGTATTTCAGTTTTGCCTTTAATATCATTCCCTCAAGTGAGCAGTCTGGCTTTATTTCCTGGAGGATGGACTGGTTTGATCTTCTTGCAGTCCAAGGCACTCTCAGAATTTTCCTCCAACACCACAGTTCAAAAGCATCGATCTTCCTTCGCTCAGCCTTCCTTATAGTCCAGCTCTCGCAGCCATATGTTACTACGGGGAACACCATTGCTTTAACTATGCGGGCCTTTGTTGTCAGTGTGATGTCTCTGCTCTTAACTATTTTATCGAGATTTGTCATTGCTCTTCTTCCAAGGATTAAGCGTCTTCTGATTTCCTGACTGCAGTCAGCATCTGCAGTAATCTTTGCACCTAGGAATACAAAGTCTTTCACTGCTTCTACATTTTCTCCCTCGATTTGCCAGTTATCAATCAAGCTGGTTGCCATAATCTTGGTTTTTTTGAGGTTTAGCTGCAAACCAGCTTTTGCACTTTCTTCTTTCACCTTCATCATAAGGCTCCTCAGTTCCTCTTCACTTTCAGCCATCAAAGTGGTATCATCTGCATATCTGAGATTGTTAATGTTTCTTCCAGAGATTTTAACTCCAGCCTTGGATTCCTCAAGCCCAGCTTGTCGCATGATGTGTTCTGCATACAAGTTGAATAGGTAGGGTGAGAGTATACAGCCCTGCCGTACTCCTTTCCCAATCTTAAACCAGTCCGTTGTTCCGTGGTCTGTTCTTACTGTTGCTACTTGGTCGTTATACAGATTCTTCAGGAGGCATACAAGATGACTTTTGATACATTTCTATAAAACATATTGATGGAAAAGTATTCTTCAACTTAAAATAGTGATAAAAAAACAAACCAAAAATTGGCATGGGTAAGCAACCGATAGTTTGCATGTGTTTCTCTCCAGCCTTGATGTAGCCTCCAATTCTAGCAAAATGCTTGCGTTCTGACAATGAGTAAAGTTTTTTAAAAATAGAAAAAATATTCAACATTGTATGATTTAAAGCTTATGGAAAACTTATCAAACAGAAATATCTTGAAATTGCTTTACTTTCTAAAAGGCCTTTTTTAAATTGCCCACTTAATTAATGGGCTGTGTTAAAAAACAAAAAACAAAAGCTGGTTGTGAATAGTTTATTCTTTAATTACAGGGGGGGGAAATGCAATTACATTGACAGGATTGTGAGAGTATACTATGCTGTTTGGTAAGGGTTTCAAGTCCTTAGTTTGGTGCTTCTGGGTTTCCATGAGAGGCCAGTCCCAGCAACAAAATGTTTTACACACACACACACACACACACACACACACTAACAGCTATTTGAAAGCAAAACCAAGGGGGAAAATATTTAAATATATTTTAAATGTCAAGAGAAATCCAAACTATAGATGTGGTACAAGTCCATGTGCACAATTTTAAACCATGAATTATTTTCAGGTTAAAGTAAATTCAGTATCACACTTGTTTTTTAAAATATGAAACATTTCTTGATATTGATGCATACCCCATAGCAGTCTGCCATTCTTCTAAGGAAGGAATTACGTATGTGTAATTCCCAGTGAGATGCATAAAGTATCCTAGAAGATGTTGTAACACACAAGAGCTGTATGCTTAATATATTGAAAAAGACTTAATAGAAAATC
The DNA here is from genome assembly GCF_035149785.1 of Candoia aspera. NCBI lineage: Eukaryota > Metazoa > Chordata > Lepidosauria > Squamata > Candoiidae > Candoia > Candoia aspera. The sequence goes on along the minus strand of NC_086153.1, from coordinate 275,694,277 downwards.
AGCTGGCAAGAAAAATATTTAGAATTTGTTTCATTCTATGATTAATCATCTTCCAGAATTGTTGAAAATTGTGGCACTGTCACCAAGTATGAAAAATGATTAAACCTCATTAAATGCATTTCTAACAATTCGTTTAATATTAATTATCCATTTTGGCAATGAATACTGATGTAATATACCAGTGCAAAATAATTTTGAACCAATTTTCTCTGAGTAAATTTGCAGTACATTTGATACTTATCTTCCATTGATATTCCCTTTGTTGCATATCAATTGTCCTGTTTAAATTCTGTATCCACTCAGTCACACCACCTGTGACTTGTTCATTTCTGTGTCATATTCAGTAACAACTTATAAAAAAGCCAGAATAACTGTTATGGATTTTGCATTATAAGCCTTTCAAATTCAGTCAGATCAGAGATCTAAATATAAAATTTTACCTTGCTTTTTGTTTGTTGTTGTTGTTCTGGTGCCATAGTTTCCTGTTCAGATTTCCTGCATAATAAGGCTTGTCAAGGCACCCAGGACTAAAAGTTCCTTCACTGACCAAGAAGTGACCCCCTAACCGTAAGTCTGCTGAACTGGTAGACTTACCTACTTGGTAATTCATGGCTCCATGCAAAACCATATCCTTTGGAATGGAAAGAAGAAAATGCAAAATATTCTCTGAAAGTTTGCTGCAATTCCATTTGAAATTTATGTTGAAATTGCTATGGCTTATTAGAGCTCAGAGCAGCTTTTCCAGAAGCATCACCTGATTTGAAATATGAGCTGCCATGTTATGAAAAAACTTTTAAGTTTTCATTTTTTGAGGCAATATGAATGATTCATTCTCACAGTGTTGAAGTCACCAAATTCTGAGTTGAATCTAGGTGTACAATACAATACAGTCACAACCAATTTGTTTGTTGTAGGCACCTATGTTTTAACATTCTTTGAATATCATGACTGGCCTTTGAATGCTTAAAATAAGGCAGCCAGTCCACGTTACAGGTAGTCCTCAGTTACGATGGCAATTGGGACCAGAATTTCCATCGCTGATGCAGTCATAAAGTGCAATGTCACATGACCGCGCTGCTTAGTGATGGCAATTCTGGCACATCTGGTTGCCATTGTTAAGCAATCCTGCACTGTCGTTAAGCGTGACATCACATGGTCGCCATTTGCGACCTCCTGCCTGCTTCCCCATTGACTTTGCTTGTGGGAAGCCAGCAGTGAAAGTTGCAAATAGTGTTCACATGACTGTAGGGATGCTGCGATAGCCAGAACTTTAAGGACCAGCCGTAAGTACCACTCGTTTTTTCAATGAAGGGACCCAGAGTGTCTTTTCTCCTTTAGAATATGTGGGATGGGCAGATACCCTCAGGAGCAGGCAGTCCAACAGATAAGCCAGCCCTATGCCAGGTAGTGCATCTTGAATTGCACCTTGAATTGCACCTAGTCTATAGCTCACAGAAGAAAATCATCACGCCAACATAATAAGGAACATCCATAACCATCTGGGCTGCTGCATTCTGGACCAACTGAAGTTTCCAATGGTCTTCAAGGGTATGTAAATCACCAAGCTAGCTTCATATAACAGGCTTTGTAATTAAAAACAACATATTTAGGTTAAGAACATTGAATACTTTAGTATGTTACATTTGGATGTGTGAGGGGACAAAGTATGCTGATGCATTATGCTTTTCATTGGGCTCTTCTAAAATTACTTATCTGATTTGTGTCTAAAGCGAACAAGGAAGATAAAAATGAGATAAAGGAAGCTATAAACCATTTAAAAAATCTGCAAATTATTGGCATTTTTTTTTGTTTTTTGTGACCATTAAAAATAATGAAGCAAATTCTTTCAGCAATGCAGCAAATAATTTTTTAATGTAATAAAAACATATTCAAACTGTTCACAATTAAAGTGAAAATTAAAAATAAGGCAGCCATCCATGGAATGATCTCATGTGTACAAATGATTTAGAAAAGACACTAAAATTACACTTTAGTACACAGAATCAGGTATACAGCTGTGACCAGGGAACACTACCCATAGATTTATAACTGGTCAGAGACGTAACAGAAACACGTAAAAGTTCATATCATTTTGAAATGGATAATCTCCTTCCAAATGCTGCTGCAAGGGCTTCCCATTTTCTGAGTTTCCTATGGTTCATCATAAACAACACAGCAGCACAATATATTGTTCAAGCTTTCCCATTCTGGTACAGCTGAATACTAAAAAAAATGCCAACTTATTTTCACTTAGGATACTGGAAAATCACTTTTGAGCTTCTCTGAAGACTACTTTTCCACTGTTTCAGAAATTCCAAGAAATTTCCTTCCAGTTGAAGATAGTGCTTTTCCTTGCTATATCTGCTCTTTCATTCTGTCAAATATTGCAAACTGAAGTGTCTCCAGCACAGGCAAAAGATTGTTTTATGAATATTGACCGTTAAGTGACCGAATGTAATATTGCACACAGACACAGCTTATAGTAAACATTTCCACATTCAACTCAGTCCACAACTGATATGAATGGTGGAAGTGTTGGAATTTGTGAGAATGTATTAATGATGCATCTCTATTTTAGCAATCCATGGCTTTCAGGTTTACTGGGAAGCTCAGATTACAATTCGTATGTGATTAGTAATAAGTGTCAAGAAAAGTAGAATTAGACTACAAAAAGCAATGATTTTGCATTGATTTTTAAAATCTGGGCAAAGTCAAAATCCATTTGCTCAAATCCAGAAGATCCCTCAAAACTGGGATTCTCAGTATTACAAGAGATCAGATTTCTGGAATTCTGCTACAGAATTTCTTTCATAATCTAGAAATTCCCTTCTCATAGCTCACCACTTCTACAACAACAGCCAGCAATTCAGTACTGACAAAGCACTCAAGGCACCTTTGTTCCCAACAGGAGCAAATCAGCCCCACAAGCATTTCCTGTACTGCCTTGTGACTTCTTTCATGTTTACTGTATAATACATATCACACAGTAAGCCTGTTCACTGCCTTACAAATCACAGATAATAATCTAGTTCAAGACACTGGGCCCAGGTTAATGAAATAGGGAAGATAGAATTAACCAACTTGCTTTCATAAATTTGATTTAGTTCAGGCAGCTTCCAACTAAGCTTTGTGAGGAGCAGTGAGCACCTAAAGCTGAGTCTGGCTTAGAGGAGAATTCCTGAAGTGCTCTCTCAGTTACATACAACAGTTAAAAATGATTTTTAAAAATGTGTGGTTTAACCCCCAAATTAAATCCCAGAATCCCAATTCTTCCAAATATTTCTATATTAATGACATCTCAATCAATTTTGGTGAGTTCTCATTTTGCCATTATTTCCCAACTTGCTAGTTCAAGAATAGACATTCTCGTCATTTTTCTCAGCAATGGAAACTTGGCATTTCATGACTTTATTTTCAATCATTAAGTATGCAAATGTGACAGGCACATTAACCACCCCAGTTCATATATCAAATAGTACTCCTGTTTTCTTTACCCCATGTTTTGACAGGTGTGTTTCTACTCTGTAGCACAGAAAAGAATTCTTATAAAACCGTAATCTTTGAAAGGTTTAAATGCTTTCTTACAGATCAACCACAGCTGGCAGATACCATTCGTGATGCACTAGGCATTTGATAACACCCTTTTACGATGCTTGACCCACACTAGCACAGGTGATTTATCCAAACTACTGATGATATAAATTCATGTAGCTGATATACACAGGTTAGAAAGGATAGCAGTGGATAGGTCTGTTGAGTATTAGGTTTAAAAAACCCTTAGGAACGATCACGTTTATATTACTTCATGTGAATTCTTTTCCGGCTCTAACAGTATGCCCTCTATAAAAGGCAAGATTCTTAATGAAAAACTGATACTGCCTATTGCTGCACAACCAGTAACTTCTCAGTGAGTAGGAACTGCCAGTTAAAGCATAACCATCCCGAACAATCTTAACAACCACTGCCAACGAAATATAAGATTTGAGCAAGGCAAGGAAAAGAAGTTCCATTAATTACTGGACCGTAAAAGATGCTGAAGAAAGGAACAGATTTATCCACTGAATTAACCAGTCCTGTAAAAACCATTTAACCCACACATTTATCTTGTTCACAAATAAAATCTTAACTATTAATGAAAGACTTTTGACAATGTAACTGAAAATTTAAAGCATATGCAAAATTGTGCACTAGTAATGAACACATATTTTTAAATGTTTTATTTTTAAACGAATGGCTTTTCCATTTTTTTCCCCCAGAATTACAGATACCTCTTTGAAAAAGAAACACTATGATTTGCAGAATTGTGTTCTAGAGATGTATTAATACCCAGTTTTAACAGGCTTCAGACGTTCAATTCCATACAAGCTCACAACCTGGAATGATTTTTGGTAGTAACATCAGGAAGTATTAAAAGTTTCAGCTTTTGAGGTTGATGTCTGCTGACCAGGGCTTTGTTATTCTATTTGAAAAGAAACATTTTTTTGTAAATAAACTAGCATCCATTTCAATAAATGCCTACTTAGAGCTCAGAACAACCTAACCTCCTGCTGAACGTGGCTCTCCCCCTGCACTGTATAGTCTGTTAAAATCAAGGGACAAAACAAATGTTTCCATAGTAATTCAATGCAAGAATCCTATCAGCCTGCTTTATCTAATACAAACTTTGCCTACAGCTTCATCCTCACAAATATTTCTTCACCAGATGCCTCCTTCTAAGACAACCCTTGCCATTATTAACGCATGAACATTTGGAAGATGTGAACAATCTTCCCACGTTAGAAGGCAGCATCAGAATGTCAAGAGATCAGCTCTGAATGCTGACATACAGAATACTTGGATTACGATTTCATGATGAATTGCAAGGATCATCCCAGATAATATCCAAGTTCCAGCTTCCCTGAGAATAGGTAGGAAGTCATAATTAAAATATCTTCAGAAAAGGAAAATTATGTAGGATTTATAACTAGTCATCAAAGAGTGCTATCTCTCTCTTATATTGAGTTTTCCCACAGTTTTCTTGTTGCAATGATGATCCTCTCCAACTCCTTAACAGGACGGGTGGTTAACAGGACAAGAGAGACAGCGATAAAAAAGCAACTGACTGCTGCTTGTACCAGATTGAGGGGGAAAATGCTGGTGTTCCAAGTTTTAATGTTGGTGTCCAATAGATAAAATCAGAGGAATCAAGCAACCCAGAACCAATGCAGCCACCTCCAGGCGGCTGAGTCCTTTGCCTCCAGCAGATTCAGGCTTATGGCTATGTCCCATTCCACCCACTTCAGGAAGAACATGAACTGTGGCAACATACAGAAAAGTCCCAGCAGAGAACAGCATGGCAACTCCAGTGGCATTGACTTCTGAAAGTGCCTGTTTACTGCTCTGTAAAACAAAAAGAGGCAAAATGCAGATAAAATACAAAGCTCCTCCTTCTTTAAATTACACTTCAATTGCTACTCTATTGAAACTGCAAAATCATCTTTGGAAAGTATTATACCTTACCTCAAAAGAAAACTAATGTTCTGGAGATCTAACATCCTCTATTACCAGTGGAAATTTACTCAGTAAGCACTTGTCAGTGCAAAAAACCCAGATGCTGACAGATGACTTACATAATACCCATAATTTGATGTTAGTAAAAAAAAGGTCAACACAAGACCAATTGACTGCATTTTGAATGCACTACTTTCACTCACAACACAACAATCCAAAATCTAGCAAAAATGCTCTATTAAAGGAAATAGCAAATATGTGAGCATCTGCAAAATTAATTCCCCAACAACTGGCTGGTAAATATGATTAATGTGAGTTAAGTGATTATTTAAAACTTTTCATGTTCCCCAGCTGTTTTACCTTGCTTAGTCCCAAGTAAGTCACCATTGACAAAACAGGTGCTGCTAGTGCAAAAACCAGCAAGTGCTTCCTGATTCGATTCCGTTCAAGACCGGCATGCATAAGAAAAGAGACAAGCCCAAAAGCAGCAGGTGCCTATAACGTAAAAGCAATGAAACATTTAATGCTGAAGTATAAATAAAGTTGCACTCCCTTCATTTGCAAAATGGAATGTTTAGTCAGACCAAATGCTAGTAGCACACTACTGAGCCCTTCCTTAGGTCTTCTGGTGGTTGAGTATAATGTATCAAGAGTATAGCACTTCCTCAATGCGAGATGTATATATCAACAATTGAGAGTTGCGACTAGCTCATTGTAGCTAATGGGGAAGATGGCACACTTCTGGTATTACAAAACACGTTTCCTTTTTCTTTATACCACTATAAAATTGAGAAAAACAATACTTACTAAAATATATGCAGATTTTTGTGGTAGAAAGCATCCTGGAGAGCTAGAGAGGATGGTGGGTAGCAACTTTATTAATTTGCCTTCTTGTAATTTTGTGATTAGACACATTCACCATGGCAGTCATGTTGGGAAAATACAATCTCTATGGCAGCCATTTTCGGAAAATATCCACTACATGCTCTCAAATTTCTAGTCCCTATCCCTGTTTGAGATTCCTAGATTTATGAATCCTTCACGATTCCCTTCCTGTTTTTTAACAAAACAAAACAAAAACAGTAGGGCAAATGCACAGTACACTGCTGAACTGGCTGGCTAAGAAACTTGAACCAAGAAAATGAGAGAAAACATGGTGAACCCATTTTCAGGCTACTGAGGAGGAAAGATGAAAAATCAGATGGGAGGGGAGAGAGACTTTAGAAGTAACATATCACTTCTTCTCAAACTTGGAATTTTTGTCTCCTATTCCATGTTACATGTTTTTCTTTGCTTCAGCTCCATGCCCACCAGTCTTTTTCTTCCCTATTACATCACCATGAAAAAACATACATGAACAGTTTTCCTTTCTTTAGGGTAGGGAGCTATATAATGATTTTTAATGCAGGTAGTCCTCACTTACCAATGGCAATTGGGAATGGCAACTCCATCGCTAAGTGGTAGTAAAGTGAAACATTGCATGACCACACCGACTTACAACATCAGTTCTGGCTGCGGTTGTGAAGCAAATCATCTGTGGTTGTTAAGCGCAGTGTCATGTGACAATGACTTGTGACTTCCTGCCAGCTTCCCCACTGACTTTGCTTGTCAGAAGCCAGCTATGAAGATCACAAATGGCAATCATGTGACCATGAGACACTGCGACCGTTGTAAATGTGTGCTGGTTGCCAAGTGCCTGAATCGCAATCACGTGACCGTGGGGGTGCTGCAACAGCCACAACTTTGAGGACCAGTCATAAGTCTCCTTATTCAGTGCCGCTGTAACTTCAAACAGTCACTGAACGAGTGGCCAGTAAGCGAGGACTACCTATATTTAAGCATTAAGGTTGTTCAAAATGTTTTGAGTATCAGTGAATTCAGAACACTTAGTTTCAGATGCAAAATGGACTGCTTCAAAAATTTGCAACAAACAAAGTGTTCCAAATTCAGAATGGTTTGAGGTCAAAGCATCTGCAAGCTCCGATTAGACACGCCTCAGGATTATCTTCCATGTGCAGAGACTTCCTGTTGGTGCCTGAACAGTACCAACCTGATTTCAGGAGCATCAGTGCACTATGCAGAATCCTACAACCGTGCCTGCCACTAGAGGGCACAAAGACGAGAATGTAACTCTGGAAAACCAAACGGATTGCCTAGCCCTGTTACTATAACAAGAAATCCAAAAGATAAAGTGTAGCATAGCTTCAGGCCCAATAATGGTTCAGAATTAGCTACCATTTCCTACGTAAGATCTATGTGATTCTGATGAAAATTAATTGTATGTAAAGTATGTTATAAGTATATTAAATTCAGGAGAGAAGCACAGCTACTTACTACAAGTCATTACTGGGGCAGCAGAAAACTCCCACATAGACAACATGTAACTGCGTATCTCTACTTCGAGATACAATCCTAAATATAAAACAAATTGAAGTGCTTTAAAAAGCACAGGGGTATTTTCTTAAAGACAGCTTTGCCCTTGGCTGAAGTCTGTGACTCCCAGTAGCAAATACCATTTCACTGATGCATGCAGCAAAGAAAAGGTTCATGCTCAAAGCTTACCTTATGCAGCATAATTGCCACAAACACTATTAGCTGGACACTAGTCTGAGATGTAGAAGCAGCTGCACCCAAAGCAACACCATCAGCTTAATGGGGGAGGAAGGAAAAACAAGCCACACAAGAGTGAATCCATCCATTGATCAAAGACTTACCGGAGCTAAATTATACAAGAATGAGTCTGTCACATAATTCCCTTATCTTAACCTGCTCTTCCATTCCTGATGATGGTTTTAGTATTTATGTTTTGAGAGTAGATCCATGGCAAAAGTTTTGAATCAAGAACGGATACACGGTCTTCCAGGCAGTGAAACCGCCAATAACTCTGCTTAGTCTTTTACAATATTGTTCTAAGTATATGTTTTGTTCCTATATTTTTGATTCTTCTAGTCCCAGTGACCTCCCATCTCTGATTCTGAATTGGGTTGTATTTCCCCATTCAGAGGCGGTGGACAATTGGGAAGTCATCCTGGGCTCACAGTTCCTATCAATGAGCAGGCAGCAGCTGTGGCCAGGAGGGCCTTTGCGCATATTCATCTGGTGTACCAACTATGCCCTTTCCTGGACTGGGAGTCCTTTGCCACAGTCATTCCTGCCTTGGTTACCTCACATGTGGCAATTGTTCACCTCCCCGAGTCAGTTTTGAGTTGGGGTAGCTTTATAAATCAACATTATGAAGAAATAAACTTACATTAAATACATTTATTTCTTAAATTATCTGCAGATTCATCATCCAGCCTAGATATATTAACTGTCAATTTTCCTTTACATTAACTAATTGAGGATTTAAAATTCTTTTCAAAAGACTCATTCTAGAAGTTGAAAAGGGAATCTGTTGGAGGGCAGGGGATTAGGATCTAGGAGTTCAGATATATTGGTATGGTGTTTAAAACTAGCGTATAAAGTAGCAGTAGTAAATTCATTTATCATGCACCTATAGCTAAGTACAGTACAGAAACAAGACAGGAACAGTAATTCGTATTATAACATGCTACAAACAACTGTAAAAACACAAAATAAGTATTTTTTTAACTTTACATTTTAATGGCTTTGCAGAAACATAGCAGCTGTAACTACCGGGATGATGTCATGCAATTACGGCTTAACACTAACTCACATAACTTGAGTATGTCTGGCATTTTTTAAAAAAACATAACCACCAACAAAATTAACCTACCTGCTGCGTGGACAACTAGTCCTAGTGTAGTAGTAATTTTGGAATTGCCCGACCTTGCTGCTTCTGGGTCTGAAATAATTAAGAAACCTTAGCCAAAGTGATACAAACAAGAGAGTAGAAAGAGAAACCTAAAAGAAGAAATATTACAGAACTTAGAGCTGGTTTGGTCTAGTGGTTAAGGTGCTGGCCTAGAAACCAGGCGACTGTGAGTTCTAGGCCTCCCTTAGGGATGAAAGCCGGCTGGGTGACCTTGGGCCAGTCCCTCTCTCTCAGCCCAACCCACCTCACAGGGTTGTTGTTGTGGGAAAAATAGAAGGCAGGAGTATTAGGTATGTTCGCTGCCTTGAGCTGACACACACACACACACATATATTACACACATACGTGTGTGTGTGTGTATGAATAAAAGGCAGGATAAAAAAATAACAACTTTTCACCAAACTAAACTATAGCTATTATATCAGTGCCTTTGAATCCTTTCCAATTAATGGGATGGAATATTCTATGAAATTGAATCTTTTTGAAGGATACTGTTTAACATTCACACTTAGTCACAATTAAGCAGTGAAAATGCCATACTGGAGCTTTGAAATGCAGCTGTTGGCTGGAGCAGTCAGAAAAGCATGGCCTCCAAATCACCTGTACGTGATTTAGCAACGATTTAACTAATCAATTCAAGAGAAATATTATTAGTTTCTGCCAAGTAGAATATAACTATGATTTGCAGGTTAGTTATGGGTTAAACCAATTTACTGGAGGTACAGACTCTGTTTTTTGTGACAAAACAGTTGGTGTAGAAGACATACCTCTACAGGTACTTGCACAGAACTAAGCACAGTGCATTCAATCCTCAAGTATTTCTGGTTAAAATATGATGAATGAACACTTTCTGCCACTTTGTTTTATAGTAGAAATCTCAATACTACTAACAGTGAATTGAGCCATCAAGGTACTAGTTTGTGTAATGTGTTAAAGGTTTATTTACTCAAAAAAAAATTCCTCATGCATTTAGTAAGTTTCATTTAAAACTAGAAGTTTACTACTTCATTTTTAAAAAAAATCTCTAAAGATCCTATTTAAAGTCCTTTGAGTACAGGTAGTCCTTGCTTAATGACCATTTGTTCAGTGACTTGTTCCAAGTTACAATGGTGCTGAAGGAATGGTAGTCCTGGCTGGTCCTCGAAGTTACAGACCTCGCAGCACCGCCATGGTCCTGTGATCAAAATTTGGGCGCTCGGCAGCCAGCCTGCATTTACAACTGCAAGGTGGACTTCAACTCCCCCCACCTCCCTATCTCACCCCCATCTCTGCCCCTTTGGCCACCTTGCCTTCTGCTGCCCCTGCCCCCCTGCGCCCCACCTGGCACCCCCACTTCCTTGGCCTCCACCACCCCCTGCCACCCTTTGCAGACTTCTTCCTCCCACTGCTGAGGCACGCCCAACCCCGCAAGGCCAGCGGAGTGCAGGGCACCCAAAAGGGTAGAGATGGGGGGGGGGGGGAATAGGCAGACAGGGGGAGTTGAAGTGGAGGCAAGCACAGCAGGGCAGGACAAGTATGAGGTCCTGGCCTAAAGACCACAACCAGGACTACTGAAACTGCCATTGCTAAGCAGTGCAAACATGTGATGTTTTGCCTGATGACTGCATCGCTGGGTGATGGAAATTCCCATCCCCATCAGAGTTATTAAGGGAAGACCACCGTGCACCACTTGCTTTCCTTCACCACTGAGAGTGTGAACTTTTGAGCAAATGTTGCAAAATTTTAAGGCTGCGAATGATGTTAATTTTGCTTCAAATCCACCCATCCACCCCATCCTTTCTAATATACACTACATCATATACAGCAGCTATTCAGTTATTTGAATATTTCTGAGTAATTGTTCTCAGTTTGGTTGTCTATTAGGAAAAGCTTGACTTACCATCTGCAGGGTGGACATGAGAATTGCCAATCTGATCTACCAGCAGCATAAAGACAAAGCCAAGAACAAGGGAAACACCAATGTAAGCATGTAATCTTGAATGGTCGTGGCTGTGGTTATGATCATGCACCTCTGGAACATCTGCTTTCTCAGATTCAATCACCTTTTGACTCTCACTGACTGGGTGGTGCTTTGCTGAAGGAAACCAAAAAGAACAACTGAAATTAGAGTCGCAGAAGTCTCAATGCCTAATACATTAAAGGCCAAATCAAAATGTGCTTCAGGGCATTTTTAATTTTAAAAGTGACTGCTCAGTTTTCAGATCTTGTAATATTTTTAGAGTAAGGTTTATTTTATATTGATCAGAAACCTATTTTAATTAACATGATCTCAATGCAACACACCTTGACATTTGTTTTAAATGCAAATAACTGAATAAAAGCAAAAGGGTACATCTGCAGACAAAACAAGCAGACAGGAATCTGAATTCCTAAAGTCTAGTAATAAGCATTTTGGGAAAAATGTCTCCAGTGCCTAGTGGAAGCCTTATTTTTAGTGTACTCACTTTCCATTTTTGGCAGAATATTTTATGGTTCAGATGAATCCACAGTCATGTGAAAAAGTAAGTACATCCCATTGAAATCTTCTCCTTTTTCAGTACACAGACATTTGATCTTCATTTCAACAATATTGATAAAGAGGATATAATATACAGATATCACCATTTTGATATTTGTGGGAAGCCAGCAGTGAATGCAGGTGGAAAATGTAACTACATCCCTACATTTATCACTACTTCAAATACCTAAAATTAGCAATGCCATCCAAATCTCAAATATGCCCTTCTAATTCCAATAACCTCCTGTTTCTCAAAGTCAGCCAATCTTTCATCCATACTAAGCAACAAGCTGCAAAATACAACTTCAAATCTGGTAAACCTAAATCTCCTCTTTCTTTAGCATCTTGTAGCACTTTGTACTTAATTCTTGGTTTTTTACCTTGCCACACAAATTTTGAAATATCTTTCTGCCATTGTTTAAATGGTACATCAGTTGTCAAAACAGGTATTGTCTGAAACAAAAATAACACTTAGGTAAAACATTCATCTTAATCACAGAAATTCTTTCCAATGTTAGCTTTTATCTTTTTATATTGAAAATTTAATAAAGTTCAGTTTTAAAAAATACTAAAATTGGGACTAGGTGCACTAGATAAGGTACAAATGATTAGAACATTGCTAGAGAGGATCTGGGAGGAACCTGTCTTATTGAAATCTCAGACATTTAGTTTGATTTGCTCGTTGTTGCTGAAATGTGTAGTATCACCATGCCTGGATCAAAAGAGCTCCCTGAGGCCTTCAGAAAGAAGGTTATAGAGGTCTATGAGTCTGGGAAGGGATTTAAAAAGATTTCCAAACTATTGGACATCAATCATTCCATTGTTCGGAAGATCATCTGAAAGCTGAGAAGATTTCAAACAACTGCCAACTTGCCCAGGCCAGACTGTCCCAGCAAGTTCAGCCTGAGACCAGAATGCAAGTTAGTTAGTTAGTTAGTTAGTAGATTTATAAGGCCGCCCAACTCACACACAGTGACTCCGGGTGGCTTACAGAATTAAATGCATAACATCATTCAAAATTCAGAGAAATGTTCATTACAAAGTATAGAGTAAGCAGGGAAATTTGCTGGCCTATTAAATTACACAAATGCATAACTTGCTGAAAGAAGTCTCTAAGAACCCTAAAATTTCATCATGTGACCTACATGGGAGGTGTGCCAGAAGGAAACCTTTGCTGTCCAGAAAGAACATCAAGGCAAGACTAAAATTTGCTCATGAATGCCTAAACAAAGACCAAAACTTCTGGAACATTGTGCTCTGGACAGACAAGGCAAAGATATAGTTATTTGCCATGGTACCAGGAGACATGTTTGGAAAAAACCAAAGACAGCATTTCACCAGAAGAACCTGATACCAACTGTAAAGCATGGTGGTGGAAATGTTTGGGGCTGCTTTGCTGCATCAGGGCCTGGGCAGCTCACCATCACAGAATCCACTAAGAATACTTCATTATACCAGGGGGTGCTTGAGGATAATGAGACCATCTCTCAGAAAATTGAAGCTCAACTGAAAGTGGACCTTGCAACATGACAATGACCCTATACATTCCAGTAAATCCACCAAGGAATGGCTGGGAAAAAAAAAAGCAATGGAGGGTTCTCGAATGACCAAGTTAAAGCCCGGATCTAAATCCCATTGAGATGCTGTGGGATGATCTGAAACGGGCTGTGTGTGCAAGAAACCCCTCAAACATTGCACAGCTGGAAAAATTCTGCATGGAGGAGTGGGAAAAGTTCTTCCCAGTTGATCAGAGACTGACAGACAGTTATAGGAAATGTGTACTTGAGACTGTTTCTGCCAAAGGGGGCAATATCTGGTATTAGAGCCAAGAGTGTACTTATTTTTTCTACAGAAGGAAATGGCATATCTGTTAAATAAATGATTCCAAAGTCAATTTTGCATAGCTTTTTTTGTTCAATTACACCACCTCTATCTTTATATACTGTTTGAATGAAACATGCAAATGTGAGTAGATTAATAGGTACTGCTTCGGCAGGCAGGTAACGGCATTCCGTTTAGTCATGCCGGCCACATGACCACGGAAGTGTCTATGGACAAACGCCGGCTCTTCGGCTTTGACACGGAGATGAGCACCAGCCCCTAGAGTCGGACACGACTGGACTTAATGTCAAGGGAAACCTTTACCTTTACTTTTACCTTATGTCCACATATGATAAAAAAGAATTTTTTTTTATATAGCTGTACTTATTTTTCCACATGCAAAATTTGCATTTATATTTATTTAAATTAAACAATGGACCACAAAATGTAAACGGTGCATATTTGTTATATTACATCCCCTTTATCAATAATGTTGAAATGAAGATCAAATATCTGTATGTTGAAATATGTTGAAAAAGTTAAAAGATTTCAATGGCGTGTACTTACTTTTTGACAGGACTGCACTTCCCATATGGCTAACTGAACAATTATGGTACTGAATAACAAAAGCCCACTTTTTTTTTTAGATATAATAATAAGAAACATAAGAAATACAGAGTTTCTTTGCAATAATCATGAATACTAGAAACATGCTTTGAAATGGCCACTATCCTCAGGTATCACATTGTGCATCAGCCACTATACATGGCCATTTTGCATGGCTGCTGTAGTGATCTTGACAATCTAGTCTCAGTTACACTCCATCTTCAAATATACGAACCAGAGTGCCTCTATTTAACTTCAAATTTAAAACTTTATTAAAATGCATAACATCATTCAAAATTCGGAGAAATGTTCATTATAAAGTATAGAGTAAACAGGCTGGCCTATTAAATTACACGAATGCATAAGTAGCATTTGCTCATGTTTTCTTTTTTCATGTCACTGGACCATGAATTGAGGAACCTAATCCTACTAATCCACTGAACTCTTTTCAAGTGTAGGAAAGAAACTCTTAATTGTGTATTTGTGTTTTCTCCACCCCTTCAGAAGCAGCCATCAAGATAGCTACTGCATCTGGTTCTTTGGATGGCCCCAGATTATTATCCTCCAGGCAAATCCAGCTCTTCCCTAGCAATCTATTTGATACAGGGGTTATCAGAACAAAAGAAATAACCATGGAGAAGGGAGGGTCTTCTCTTTTTTGACAGGCTGCAATACTCTGATTGCTATTTAGATGCTTGTATCTCTTGAATTATTGTTTTGAGATGCATTCCATGTATCCACATTATATTAACAATGGAATTCAGACTTTTCTCAATATCTTTGAGAAAAGATTGCATATGTGGTTTATGGTAACCGAGGTTATTAATTTTTGCAGACAAAAGCAAATATTACCAAACTAAGATGATACAAAGACAATTCCCTTTTCTCAACTATTGCTGCCTCTCACTCACTGAATTGTCAGCGTATCCGAAACCATGCGTTAAGGATAAGGATGTAGTTCAGGATGCTAAAAAGGCTTCAAGGTATGTCATCAAATAATAGGTTTGAAGAAATAACCTTTGCCCCATCCCCCAAATTAGTAAATACTGTTTAACAGTCCTGTAATGTTTGAAGAAAGGTTTTGAACAGAGGTCATTACTAACAGGGAATAATAGCCAGTAAGGGAGCCAGTATGGTGTGGTGGTTAAGGCACCGGGCTAGAAACTGGGAGACCAGGAGTTCTAGTCCCCGCTTAAGCACAAAGCAGCTGGATGGCCTTGGGCCAGTCACTCTCCCTCAGCCCTAGAAAGGAGGCAGTGGCAAACCACTTGTGAAAAACAGGCAGTCACCAGGAGTCAAAAATTGATTTGAAGGTACCAACCCACCCCACCCCCGTGAAAAGCAAGTAATACTGGAATTTTATGGAGGTGGTGAAGGAAGGGAGAATATAGTCTGCTGATAGGGTACAGAGGGAAAAAGTAAGGAAAATAATTTGGGATGGTTTGATAAATCCCTTCAGCTATTTTACAAATGAAAACAATATAAGTACCCAAAATTTTACGTTGTTACTCATTTTTTGTTTTTTAAAAAATCCAAGCAGTATTTCTCTATGAACTTTATCTGAACACCTGAGATCAGATGGACTCTAGGCACCTTACAGAATATACTTATCAGAAAGAAGGTACAGAATCAAATGATTAAAACACTAACAAAAATACAAGCTAAAACACTATAAAACTGTAAGAAATGTTATTGCTAATACAGTTAAACCCCAAAGCCCTCTAGCAGAGCCATGTTTTTCACTTGCTTCCAGTAGGCCATGAGAATTGGGGCCTTCATAATAAGCCTACATAAAGATTTCTGTGGCCAAAATAATCTGCTATCCCACCACTGAGAAACTCTAATTTCCTGCTTATCCAGGTTCCACCAAACCTATATTTCAGTTTTTTAATGCCTATCAGCACCCTGTTCTGTCCCTCTCAAATCAACATGAAAAAGCTTTCAAAGAGGCAATACATTATTAAAGGCTTCACTTTAATATACATAAGGCCCAGCCATTTGCTGTACTATAAGGTGGTTTTGTTTTAGATTTTTATCCCACCTTTTTTCATATACAACTCAAGGAGGCAAACATACTAATACTCCTCCTTCCTCCTATTTTCCTCACAACAACAGACATCTTGATGTAAGAATTGTCCAACATTGCAAGAATTGGGTAAAATACAGAAATTGAAGCTAGTACGTCATATGCAGTTATCCAAGAAGGATAAGTCTGGAGTATGTCATATCATGCTGATCCTTCTCTAAGATATATGGGTAGAAAGATTTAAGTATTATGATTTTTTTAAAAGTATTGAGATTCTTTATAAAGCTGGACTGCACTACCAAATTGCCTATGTTAGAATCAAAAGTATGTAATCATATAAACTAACATACATTTGCTTATTTTAAATAAATTCTTCTATGCTATTTATTTCAGCCTCCTGCAATCCATGAGATTCTCCACGATTACATCTGGTTGCTAGAACAAGTGAAGGAACTAGGGAGTAAGAAATACTGTAGTTCTGCCCCTGACCTATTAAATATTACCTTCAAGCTCCTACGTTATTTTCCAAACATAATCTAATGTCTGTAAACATAAGGAAGAGAAAGCTACAGGCTGCTAAGCTGTGTTTAATACAAAGTTCAGTTGTTATACAATTTCATCACATAAATTAGATCATATAGTCTGCAGGAGTTCAATTTATAAACCCCTTTTAAATCATAACAGTTGCAATTAGGTGTAAAAAGCAGGATACAACGAACTAATTACTGTACAAAGCTTTCATATATGTATATAACCTTTGCAAAAGTGGTGATAGACTAAAAATGGGGAAACACAAGTCAACTCCTCAGTTAAGATTTTTGCGTGATCTTTGGCCCATCTCCCTCTCCCAGGCTGTAAAATAGGATTTCCTTGGAGAAAGGGACTAAGAAAAAGCTAAGCTTCATATACTACCTTTTAATCACAATATATCACAATTGAATTTTTAAAGCACCATGAGGTAAAATCTATCTGTTTTGAAAAAAATGAAATCCTCCTGCATTAAGCATTTCATCTGGGGGAGGGAAAAACATAAATCTCTCCTTCATAGTAGCCAATATTTATGGTCTGAGCAATAGGTCAGCTTTATTCAGAATTCTTTGTGCTGGAATAAGAGTTGTTTCCTTACCCTCCAAAAGATCTTCATAAAGTGCATGTACTCCTTCAGGCACAATGACAGCCAAGGCAGTTCCACAAAGGAGCCCGGCACCGAGAACGGTGACCAGCTTTAATCTTTCCTGAAAATAAAATACAAAATAATTAATCAAAGGAAATTTAAAGATAAATATTGTATGTACATGAGTGTGGATATATGTGTATTACATACATACATACATACATACATAGTGTATATATATGGAGAAAAGCAGCCACATCCTTCCTCTACAGTGCCTACGTTAGTGGTGAGTAGCCAAGGTGCTCTAACCCTGCTAAGCCCAGTTTTCCTCTCTAGCTTGGAGCTGGAAAAGGCCATGGACCTCTTTGCCCTCAGACCTTTGAACCACACTGTATTGCACTTCCTGTCTCATTTCCATTCCAACAGAGACAAAAAAATTAGGCCTTTCATCATCCTCATCCTGAATACAAAGAACAGAAACGTGGATGTCTACTTACACAAATAAGAGATACAGTAACTTATTGTTTCTAAGTACATACATCTGAATTGGTATCTCATTGAGGGTTGTTTTACACTGATATTTTACATTTGATTCGTCTAAGTCCAGTAAGACAAATTTCAAGAAAGTAATCACTCAAGAGATTTCTGGACTGTGTATGCATAAAACACAGATTTTTAGCTTGTACAATATAAGCATGTTGTCAGCTTAATGTATTGTACAGCTGTGAACTGTGAAAGACAGAAGATCTCATACTGTTAAAAATTAATCCAAAGTAAAATATTTGATCATATGAACGCCACATAAACCCAGCCTTTAAAGATTAAGCAAACATCAAAAGTAACAAAAACCAGGTTCTATGGTTTACAATAAGTATACATATTCTTCATTATAATACACACAATATCAACAAATACTATTGGAATACTTTGCTCAGGACACCTGAGTTATATTTTATTAAGGAAGTTAAGCAATACAAATCTATGTGACACATGCATTTGGGGCTTTCACAGTAAGTGATTATAACTGTTCACATTATCGTTTTTTTATTTTACATGTATAGTCCAGTATTCATCTTTCTTTACAAAACTTGAAGCTGCTCACAACATGCTGAGAGTCCCTTTTGATTGTGGCAGCATAGAAATACGTTTAATAAATATTTGATTAACTCTGAAAATGTACAAATACTACTCAAAGAACTGGACAGGGATTCTCCATATCAGTGTGAAACCATTTTTCCAATAATTAGTACTGTCTGTTTATGTGAAATTCTAGAAAAGTGTTACTGAATACTCTATTTAATAGAACTGCATTCAAAAGTATGCATATGCTATACTTGTAGCCCTCTGACAAGTGACCAATATCTATCATGGCATATATATAGTTTTTTGGGGGGGGCGGGAAATAAATCTGAGAATTCTATAAGAAAAGTTTTGGATTATGTGCCTAAATAATAGAAAAGCTATTGATAAACACTATCCTCCCAGGCAGAGTGTGGGAGAGTCCACTCACATCCACTCAGAAGCCTCTGCACATTTATGGTACCTGTGAACATTAATCTGCTGCTGGTAGCTTTATACTTGGGAATAGGCCCCAAATTGGGAGTTATTAAGACACAAGGTACGACTTGGATTCAAAAGATCTGTTGAATTTAAAGCTCGTTTCTTCACTGGGCCCTCTCCACACCCTCCTAGAACTAGCATGAATAATCCCACCACTCAGAATCAAAAACAAATATCTCTGTGCAAAGAAAATGGGAAATCTAATCCACCTGGCTAGTGTGATCCAGCAGGGCTTCAGAAATGGCAGAAGAGCTGACATTCATACATACACACAACTCAGCAATTTAGCAATACAGTATATTTATAATCACAACATACAATACTGTCATTATACTTGCACTCACAGTACATACTTATTCAGGAACCACAGGAATTTGCAGTTAAGAAAACAGTTTAAAATTAATATTTTTGTTTAGATCTGTTTGACTATTTAAGGTCACCTTGATTTAAACCATCCTGAGATTTTCACAAATATTTTCAAATCCTTACAACAATTTCAGTTTAGAAAATTATTTTTCTCACATAATTTAGAAAATAAAGAATCTATTTTCTCTAAGTAGGCAGACTAATGACATAGCACACGCTAGTTTTATACAACCATCTACAAGAATAAGTAATTCTATACGTAATAAGCCAACTGGCCAGGCAATTAGCTTGCCAAATTTTGTAGCGTGCAGGTAAGTTTACATGTGTGTTTTTTTCCCTGTGAACAGACAAGGTATTTATTTGTACAGGATGGAAAAATAACGTAACTAAAGTTTTCTCCTCATGCTATTTATTTTAACCTGGCAATATGCTTTGTTATTTTTAGACATGTGCATTTATGCACTAATATTACCAATAAAACTTCAGCTAGAAAGATCCTAAAGCAATCCTATTTTGTATGTATTGTGCACTTGCTGCTTATTAAATAAACCTTATTTCAGCGACAATTCCATATGCTTCACTGGATTTGATGCTTACTTTTGAATTGTGCAGTAAATGGAACATTAGGCTTTCATTATTAAAATAAGTTGTCATTTTTGCAGACATCTGATTTGTATAATTGGAGTAATTTTGTATAACACTGGCTTGGTGTTTTTGGGGGGTTTTTTGGTCACATGCATAATCTAAGTAGAATGGCAATTAATATACAGAGTTGCCTTTGCCTTGCTGGTTCTTTTAAAATATATTGTAAGGTGTTTCTTCCAAACTATAGAATATTTTACTATCTCTCATATAAATACAATGTGGGTATAGATTTCTTTTTTAATACTCACTTTTAAATGGACATATGCAAGGAAGCAGAGAAAAACAACCACATAAGTTTTCCTTGTTCAAGTTTTAGTCTACTGAAAAAAGGATAGGGCAATTATCTGAAAACTCAGTATTTTGCATATAGCAAAACAATTACTTATATCTTATTTCAAAAACAAGACTGATTCTTTCAAACTTTAAAGCTACTGAACTTATTAATATCTGACACGACAAAAGGAAACTGGGCTTTGCAGAAAGAATTGTAGAGGGGAAAATCCTCCAGTTAAGTAGTCAAAATATATCTCAAATATGACACAATCTTTAGTTTCTGCCATTTTATCTTTCATCCTGGGTCCTAATTCTGCTATACAAGTATTAAGGTGAACAAGCACTAACCTAACTGCGTAGCTCATACCAAAGTGTATTTACAAGGATTTTTGTTTCCCATTGTTTGTTATTTGACCTTTGCAACACTTCCATCTCAATATTGGTTCTCTAAAGTGAAAAGTTACACCGTTGCTAGGCCTGCTCTACGATACTCGCTTTCTTTTGCACACCTGGATGGCAGGTGTTCAGAACCTTCCTTACCTCGGAAAAATTTACGGCCAAAGGGATGATCCCCGCCACATAGCAGCCAATCAGCATTGCTAGAGAGAGCAGGCTAATCGACAAAAAATCATCCATGGCCGGCTTCTCCTCTTGGGCTCAGCGGTTTAGCGGCTTGTCTCGGTTCAGCAGGGAATTCGCCCTCGCGGCTCCGAATAAAGCCACATGGGCCAAAACCTGGCTGCGCTCCGTAGCAGCAGACAAGCGGGCGAGACAGCGAGGGACGCCCCCTTTTCACGCAGAAAAAGAGAGGCCGAGCCGTTAGGGCTCAGCTGCTTTCCTACTGAGACCCACGGGAACCACCGAAGAGGCCGCCTCTCAAAGCCCCGTTCCGGAGAGAACAGCGCTCCCCTTCTCCCCTTGCCCGCAGCCAGGCTCCACTCAGCTCAAGCGACGGGTTCCCTTTTCTTCAGAGGGAAGGCAGGCGAACCAGGCCTCATCACCCAAGCGCGCCCCTCAGCCAATAAGGAATTACACCATGGAAACAGAAGACGGGAAGAAAACGCTCCTGCTCCTCCGTCGCCTACCGCCACCGTATCCCCATCTCCCTCCGCTAGAGCCGTAAAGGCCAACTGGCAGCCCCACCTCCACTTCCTTCCCCCTGCTCAATATCCGGGAGACTTGGCAGTTGAAAGGAAACGTAAGAGTTTAGTTGTTCTTCCCCTTCCTGCCCGATTTAAGATGGCAGATATAATAATTCCAAGGCTCTGTTGTGCATTCTGTGAACAGCGACACCCTGACCAAAGATGGATGCCAGGTGAGAACTTCCGCCTCTTGCAAAGAGGGAGGAGGAAAATCTCGCGGGACAGGCATTGAGACCTCTCTATCTTCTGAAACTCGAGAGCAAAAGCAGCGGCGTCTCTATGGTTCAACCCAAAGTGCTGGAGGATGTTACAACGCATGGAATACTAGGAGCCATATATCCGGTGGCCGCGGTGCATTGTGGTAGAGGCGTCGTTGGGAGTTTGTGCTTCGCGCCTGAGCTGAACGGAACGAGTCGCCATGGTGAGTAAAAGCAGATAAAGCGTGAGCGGCCTCGTTTTTAGGCTGAGGCATGAAAAGGTGGCCGAAATTGTTTGCAAGAGAGTAAGGCAGTCCATGTGAGTAAACGGCTTCGTCCCGTTACTCCACTGCGGTGGGCCTGAGATGGCCATGACGGAGAAGGGGGGTCGGTCGGTCAACTGCTTGCGTTTCTGGGAAGGGGACCCCCCTTCTCTTCCTCTTTCTCTCTCGGGAGACCCTACAGTATCTCCAGAAGTACGAAACGTCTATAGTTCCGACCCGCCCTCGGGATGCCCAGGGCTACTCGGGAGAAGATGCCAGCCACGCGTCCAAATCCGTGTGGAGTTCCTTCGAAGACGACTTTTTTTTGTCTCCTTGTACTTGCCAAACCAAAGGAAAGGACCGCCTTGAGCGGAGAAGTAATGGTCCTTTTAGGTAGATGGAATTTATTGAGACAGTCATCATCTGGTTTCTAATTATTTAAAAAGTGAATTGTAGAAATCATCGAAAAGCAATTCTGATGATAAAACGATAAGAGGAGTAGAAACAGTATAATTATAATCAGTAGGCCTTTAAAATGATTTTTAAAATTCTATTTTTTCTGGAAAAAAGTAGATTTAGAGCCATGTCAGAGGCAGGTTGCTGAAATGCAGGGTTCAGTCTTCCTGTAGCATGCATGCATCAGCTTAAAACTTTACATGGGTCTTTCAGTATGTAAAAATACTATGTACAGGAAAAAGAGTATTTGGGATTGACAGATACAATTTTTCATGGGACTTTAACACTTCTGCAATATTTGCTGATACTCTTTAAAAGTATAAATATTGTCTTTTCTTTTCAGTCTCATACAATTCTGCTTGTTCAGCCTACCAAACGACCTGAAGGCAGGACTTACGCAGATTATGAATCTGTAAATGAATGTATGGAAGGTAAATGTTTTTTGGCTTTAAATGAGGCTATTCCTGCTCTAGCAGTTTGTCGCATGCAAATCTTGTGAACCCAATTCCCATCAGCTTTGGGCAGTATAGTCAGTGATGCAGAATAATGAAGCAACAACATCTGGATGTTGTTAAGCTGATCCACCCCTTACTAAAGGAATATGGAAAAATTTGATTGTGTAAACAGTTTAATGAAGTTCAGAAATGGAGAATCTAGCATCTTATTCATTCTTCACCTCAGTTTTTTATTACAGTTCTTATACAAAATTGTAAAGGCATTTTATTCTGTGTTTGTACATTTATCCACCTAATGAGTGAATCTGTTGCCTTTAAGGTTAACCTCCTAGCTTTAGCATTCTTCTGTTCTGATTGCCTGTTGATGTGTTTCTTAACATTCAAGTACTCTATGACAAATAGGCCTCACAACTCTGCAATGTAACTGCTGAACATCATCCTTTCTTTTTAGGAGTCTGTAAAATGTATGAAGAACACCTGAAGAGAATGAATCCTAATAGCCCTTCCATTACATATGATATTAGCCAGTTATTTGATTTCATCGATGATTTGGCTGACCTTAGCTGCCTTGTGTAAGTATCATGTAATTTAACTTTTACAATTTTACTTCTACTGTCATGCGTATGCTGGTTTGCACATATGCAATTAGATTTGTAACGTTGCTAGTCTGTGCTTCTGCCTCTCCAATTAATATATGACAGATATTTAATGCATGTATTACTTTGAATGTAATGTGATCTTGAGGCAAATATAATTTATCCAATACTGCTTTGGTTACTTAGAAGATAAATCTCCTCTAATTTTTATTTACCGTTACAGAACCAATACTTAGGTAGTTTATAATTGACTATAAGCCTGAAATTAGCTGGCACTGTAGTTCAAAATCCTGATTTGGAGCAATTGCATTCAGTATTAATTGGTTGGGACTATTATCAAAATACCAGAATTCCACAGTTTATATCTGGCATGTAGTGGGAAATGGTGATTGCTGCCAATGGTTAATGGACAATTAAATAATTTTGGGGTCGGGGTGCTTTTGACTCCTGGTGACTGACTGCCTGTACTAGTCCCTGCAGTTTTCTTGGCAAGTCCTACCCCCCCCCCCGGGGGCGTGGTTTGTCATTGCCCCATTCCCAGAGCTGAGAGAGAGTGACTGGTGCAAAGTCACCCAGCTGGCTTTGTTTGTGCCTACAGCAGAACTGGAACTCACAGTCTCCCAGTTTCTAGCCTGATGCCTTAACCACTACACTAAACTGGCTCTCCAAAGAATGTTTAGATGGAAGAAATTTCCAGTTTATTGAATTGATTACTAACCTTAATTCCAAGAACATAACAAGAGTTCATGGAATACAATAAGATATAAAGGAAGTAGTTAATGGAGGAAGAGTTAACAAAAACTGATGTGAACTGAAGATAAGAAGTAAATCTAGGAAGTATATCTATCTGCTGTGAGAGAAAAGCTATTTGTGATGAGTCCTCCCTCACCTTATGTAGGCTTTATAACTGTAGTCTAATGGAAATGTTAATGGTTCTTATTTTTTTGAACAATCTCAGTATAAAGAAAAATTGCAACAAATATTTGAACAGTAGAACTATTTAGAAATCTACCCATAAGTGTTTAATGTTGTACTAATTCACTGGTAATACGTCTTTATGAATGAATTGATTTTGGGCGGTGTAGATTTTGGATTTTATGTACTAGTTAAAAAATAGTGGCCAGTACAAGATAACAATGCAAAATGTTGTAAAGGCTTCAGAAGAAAAAAAGGATGACTTCTCAGAATGATGTAAATGATGCAATTTCATCAGCTAAAGCAAAAGAATCCCATGGAGATCATAACTGAAAGAGTCCTTTACCTGGTCATTATATTCATGTCTCCTAGTGTGGACATTTGGACTAAGTACTCTGAAATAGTTCCTAGGTTTTAGGTGGCTGCACATCAGAGGAGGCATTCCTTTGCACAAGTCTTTTAGTAGGGCTGTACAACAATCCAGTTTCAGAGAAAAACGGTGATTTGGAGGACAAATCCAAATCTCCTTAAAATCTTTTGAAATCTCCTTAAAATAAACCCAGCTTCTTTAAGGAATTCCTGACAGGTATAACACAAGTGTCCCTGCAATCTGTACATCCCCTTTTCCCTTTCAGGTCTAGATTGCTGCACAGTCCTACTTTTTAGTGCTGTAATGTACAACTAGTACATTGGTGTGAGCCCAGGAGCTCACTGAAAGCCAGTGCATAGATGAATTGTATATTCAGAATGGTATACCATTAATATTTCTGTCATGCTCTAAACCAGTGGAAGTTTCCAAACCAGATTTAAAGTTTGGAACAAGTTACAATAATATAATCTGCATGCATGCTGTAACAGCATGCGTAACCATAGCAAGGCTATCTCTCTTTTGGAGGAGCAACAACCTAAAACTGTAAACTCACCTATCTTGAGTATCCATATTAAGGTCAAGTTCAGGCAGCATTCCCCGAGTAAGAATTTTCTGATTAACAAAGAATTAAGTTCCACTTCCTTTGTCTGTTGAGCATGTAGCAGCAGTACTTCCATCTTATCTGTACTGAATTTCAGTTTTTCAAACCTCTCCATTGTTATTGGTTCAGCACTTCCATTGTCTCACTGGATTCTCTTGTGAAGAAGTAGAGTTGGGTGTCATCAACATACTGGTGGTACTTTATTCTGAACTTCCAAGCAGCATTACCCATTTATTTAATTATCTAGAAGATCATCATAACCATGGACCAATCTATTGGGAGTATACTACATTGCCAACTCCAGTGCTGTGACAGTGGATCTTCAGAATGCATTCCCTTTGTAGGATCAGAACTATTAAACAGTACCTATAGTCCCTAAAAAGACAGCTAATGTTATTGTGATTAATCATTGAGCGTTCAGATTTTAGGAAGCCACCAGAGGGCATGCATGGAATACTATTGTTGTGAGCTGCCCAGAGTTGTGTTTTACAAGATTGGGCAGCTGTATAAGTCTTTTAAATAAGTAAATAAATATATTTTTTCTCTGTAGCCATAGAGGGCTAAATGATACCTCTGGTCCTGCACTTTTCATGACATACTATAGTATATTAATGGTATATGTCTACAATAAAATTCAAAGAGCTTAAATTTAAAAAAAGATGTAGAAGTGTTGGTTTTATATGTTTTATTACATACTGAAATACAGAGAATTGTTTGGTGTTTAAAACTGTTTTGCAGAAATGTGTGATAAAAAGCAATATTAAGCAATATTAATTGACCTTTTTTTTCCCCTACTAGCTATCGTGCTGATACTCAGACATACCAGCCATACAATAAAGACTGGATAAAGGAGAAGATCTATGTTCTTCTCCGCAGACAAGCTCAGCAAGCAAGCAAATAATGGGGCAGTGAGGGAGGGTGTGGACATCAGGTGTGTACAGCATTCTGTAGTGAAAGTCTTGTATTGTAGTCCTCCTGTTCATTCTTATAAACCTATGATTAGGACTGAGTCAGAACCGTAAAAGACTTGTTCAATTTCAGAAGAAAATGTCTTTTACAGGAGTTTAGTTTTAATTTTTCACTTTACGTAGTTTATTTTGTTCAAGCTTCTCAAGGTTATTCACATCTCCTTCACCACCGTTGCTATATATGCTCCTTCGGGGGAGGGGGGAGATCAATAGTATTACTTGGAGGCAGTGAAAAGTCATAGTGAAAAATAAAATAAATGCTCTTTAGTTAAATACGTTGAGTGGTGGTTTTATAAGCTCTATGTATAAAATATAGACCATTTATTGAAGAAAAAATACCCTTTCATAATATATTTTCCACTTCATACCAGATTCTGAGTTCACATGTTAACTCTTGGTATACTGATAATTTGTTGAATAGATTCACACAACACATTAAAGTATAAACCAGGAATGGGCAATCGATCACTTCTCAGCATTCTGTACTGCCAAATTTTGGTGACAGAACGGTCAAATTTAGGAATTGTAATTTTTCCCCTCCTTTTCAAAAATTAGGATTGGCATGGATGACTTTAGGCTTCTGGATTCCATCTCTGCTCTTAACCCCCGCCCTCCAAAGCAATCCAGAATTGGTATTTTTGGAGCTGATTTTACGTATGCTTGGCAGTTCGATGGGGTTTAAAGATGGAGATAGGAGCAAGTTTATGGGAGTCATAGTGCTTCCATCCTCACCTTACACTAGGGCTACCAGGTGGATGGCAGCAAAGAATGTTCTAATTCTTTGCTGCCATCCAGTAGCTGTCTGAAGATTTGCAGCCCAGATCTGCTGCTGTAGCTTAAATTTCTCAAAAACAAATAACTGAATTATTTCAGGGGGTGAAGGTAGTTTTAGGAGTAAGAATGGAAGAGGGGAGAATTTCAACCTTAAAAAACATGAAAAAAGGCTAAAACGTTTTGGCTCTGCCCTTCTTTTCAGTGGATGGGTTCCTACAGTCCCTACCCTGCCCCTTGGACATTGCCCATTCTAGCCAGAGCCAAAGGTTTATGCATTGAGATAAGCAAAAATAAAAAAAAAGACCATGTACCAACTGTTGAGTGTATCAAAACATTTTATTATATACAAAGGAAGCAAGCCAAAGTGAAAAATGCTGCTCTTGGAGTGATAATATGTCAAATTATTGTCAATATAAGTGATGCAGATTTCTTTTTTTAGACTTAGCATGACAGATTGTTAAAAAAAAATGTGAGTTAATGGAGAGGATCTGGTTTTGACTAAGGTCAGTAGACATTACTGCTTGTAGAGAACAAAGCATTGTTGGTGATGATCTTGTTCGGCTGAATCTCTTTGCCATCCTCACTGTTGCCTCTCACATTCCAGAGGATCTCCCAAATTTTCAGGACAGATTTACAGGGGGCAGAGTGGGAATCAAAAAATCAATTCTCAGGTACCATGTTCTGTGAGTAGAGTACTACTCACAGATCGTCTGTTTTTAATTCAGTATATAAACCATGGAGGATATAACACTTTTTAACCAAGCAAAATGGAATTGCAACTTCAGTTGACAATTTAAGTGTGATTTGATTGGATTTGTATATTGGTTTTTAATCTAGAAATATCTCCAACAACTTAAAGAAAAGCCAATTATATTGGGATGTTCTGTTTCCTCTGATATGTAGCATTGCTGTACGTCATTACCCACTTCATTATCACAAAGTCTAATTCTCATTAGGTGGTTTTGGCTGGTTCCCATCTGCTTCTCATTGCACTCCTCTGAATGCTGGAGGTTAGATAGGTATAGCTTGGCTATGTTTTATTTACTCCTTGTCTGCATACATATCCTATTTATTTATCAATCAGTCATATTAGAGTCCCCTTTTTGGGAGAGATGGGCGGTGATAGAAATTTGAATGAATGAATAAATAATTTTTTTATTTCCACCCATCTCCCCCACACGGGGGACCCTGGGTGGTTCACAATAAAAACAATTTAAAATTCAATAAAATTATAATACCAATAATAAATATAAAATACAATAAAATCCAAGTAAGGGCAGATCAAATTCAGCCCGTAAAGGGGTAAGATCAGTCCCAGCAGGGCTAGGAACTAACCAGTCCCAAGGATGGCTCTTCCTCTCCCTACTCCAAGCCAGGTTACACAACCAGGTCTTTAACTGTTTTCTGAAGTCCAGGAGGGAGGAAGCTAACCTCACTTCCAAGGGAAGGATGTTCCAACGGGCGGGAGCTGCTGCAGAGAAGGCCCGCCTCCTGGACCCCGCCAGATGGAATTCTCTTGCAGACGGGGTCCGTAGCATGCCCTCTCTGCATGACCGGGTGGGACGGGTTGATGTGATGGGGATGAGATGGTTCCTTAGGTAACCTGGGCCCATGCCGTGTAGGGCTTTAACAGTGGTAACCAATACCTTGAATTGGACCTGGAAGCAAACTGGCACCTAATGCAGCTTGCAGAGCAGGAGAGTTATTTGTGCTGATCTTGAAGCACCTAAAATCGTCTGCGCAGCTGCATTTTGGACCAGCTGTAGCTTCTGGATACTCTTCAAGGATAGCCCCATGTAGAGTGCATGCATATCCTTTTACTGTTCAAGGACAGAGAAGAAGCAGCCAGATTGTTTGAATATTTAAAAAAAAAACATACCAAATGTATTGGCATGGTAGTATATAAATATGCTGATTTTGGGTTGCAGCACCTATTAATTAAGGAAATTGACAAAATATGATTTTCCACTGACTAGTGAGAAAAGAACTGTATTTTATACCTAAGCATGCTTGTAGTCTAGTCTGGCTGAGAGATAGGCCATAATATCCTTCCCACAAATTCTGCAGCTGGTAGTCAGAAGAGAGAAATGAAAAATCTCTTCCTATGCAATCATTGTTTCTTTAGTTAGTGGGTACAGCCAGGCTGTCCTTTCCCTTCTGTTTAATTTCTTTACTGGGGCATCTTAAATAGCTGAAACAGGAATGAATGGGAAGGCCAGAGTAAAATGGCTGTGCTCCAGACTTGCTGCTCTGCAAACAAAAGATGCCTGTGCAGAAAGACATGGGATTCAAGTCTAACTCAAACACCTGCTTAATTAAAAATGGCTGGAACATTTGAGGCTCTTGAAATGACAAAGTGGGTACCTGATAAAAGTGTCTAAAATCAAGTGTGATCTGGCAAAAGTGGACATGGAGAACTTAACCCTTTCTCAAAAGCCTAGGACCAGCGGTCATCCAATGAAGCTGATTAGAAGGAGAGTTCAAACAGAAGAAGTATTTTTCATGTGTTGTGTAATAACCTACAGATTTCATTATCACAAAACATGGGGATGGCTACTAACGGGTGGCTTTAAAAGGGTACTGAATAACTTCCTGAAGGACAGGTGTATGAAGGTCTACTAATCTTGAATGTGACCTCTGCGCCAGGGTCAATATGCCTCCAAGCTCTAGGCCCAGAGGAACAACCATGGGAGAGGGATATATCACCATCTCCTGTTTATGACTACCCCAGAGACATCTGATTAGCCACTGGAAGAAGAAGGTGCTGGATTAAAATGGCCCTTTGTTTAATCTAGCTGGACTATTTTTATGTTCTAAACTCTGTGCTGGAGGAAAGAGGTGAGCTATTTTGGCAGAGTGCTCTCCACTTTTCTGGAGGTTTCATCGGTTGGAATTGTCCCCCACTCTCTATCCCAAGCAAAATTCTACAGAGTGCAAATCTTGATTCAATCCAGTATGCCTGAGTGGAACATTGGCTATTTCTATAGTATTTATGCTGTAAGTACATACAATACACTATAAATATAACAAACTCTGTACAAGTAATTTGAAGCTTGCAGCTCAAAAGTTAAAATAAGTATCTGATCAGCTGTGATTAGCTAATTCATGTAAAACAAGTAATACTGGCTTATGCTTCAACTTGCATAGAATGTCTATTCAGTTTTTATGGGTATTCTGTATGTGAAGTGCATTACGAACAGCAAAACTAATAATTAACTAGACCATTACTTTATCAGAAATGTTTCCATAATGACTGCATAATAATGCAACAAAAAGAAGTTAAGATACTTGCATAATCCTCAGTTGAAGTAAACAGTACTTAGAAGGAAAGGATTCCTGGTCAGTTTCAAGGGCTTCTGTGCTGGGAAATTTATTTTTCTGCTGTGCATTCCATGATAAATGTAACACTAAGTCAATATTGTTGCATCCCTTCCTCTCACTCTATGCTATTCTCTGCTCAGTAGTTCTGCATCACAAACTGTCTCGTTAAGACATTAAAGGTAGCTGAATGTCACTCAGCTTTAAGAACTGTTTCACATCTGTACAGTCAGTGCTTTTGGAATTCAGAATCAATGAGGTGGGGAAGGTTTTACGCACTGCATAAATATATTTTAAACAAAAGATGCACATATAGAAATTGATATGTATTTACTAGGGCTGTAAAAAACTACTTGGAGAAATTGAATAGCTACAATTTCTAAGTGCAGCATTTGTTATGTTATCAGCTAAACCATTACTTTTCTGTTCCTGTGTAAACATATGCAATGCAATCATAGAATCTTACAGTGTAAGCAAATATCCAGGTTAAAAGACGTCATATAAGACGGAAAAGTAAAAAAAAACAACCTTTCCTGATTGCAGCCCACAACACACTTCAGAATGCAGATTCACATCTATCACAACTCAGCACTGTGGGTTTGCTTTTGCTCTGATTAGATTAAATAAAAGATTTTCCTAATCTCAGGTAACAATTTGGGAGCAAATTCTATGTCCAAAGAGGGGAAGTGAAGAGCCAGAGAGGTATAGCAGTTAAGATGTCAGACTGACAGTGGGAAAACCCAAGTCCATTCTCAGCTACAGTAGCTCACTGAGTGACTTTGGGCCAGTCATTATCCACTCAGGCTACCTGATAGGGCTGTTCTTGTGGGCAAAATAGCACTATGCATGTACCCTTGATTTCTTAAGTGAAAGGTGAGATATGAACCTAATAAATAACTGAAGAGCCATTTTGTGTAGACCTTTCTGGCTGGATGTCCCATTGTGGCATTGGAAAGTTCCATCTCCACTGATGTTCTCAATCATGGTAGGAGGTGAAGAGGAACATATAGAGCATATATCAGAGCTAGGCCTTTGCCTGTATAATCCAAACTTCTCCACAGCTATGTTAGCACTGGAGATCTCGTTATGCTTCCTCTATTAAAACAACAAGAGGTGAAGCAAAAATATGACCAAATTAAAAAAAAAGTTACTCTCCCATATCAGTCCTTGCCAACACTGAGTTCAATAGGGCTTAGTTAACAGCAATTTTCCAAGGAAAGAACTAAGGATTTTCCAAAATTGTTTTTTTTTTTCATTTTTATTGAAGAAATTTTTTACAGAACAAAAACAATACAAATTTAAAGAAGAAAAAGGAAGTAGAGAAAAATGATAAGTAAATAAGAAAAGAAAGAAAAGGAAAGGAAAAGGAAAAAAAAGATACAAAGAAGCAACTTCCTATCTTCTTTACAGCAGTGATAAATGCATTTATATTTTATCCTCTCTAAGGTTATATCATGGCTCCCTTATTTCTATATTCTACCCTTTCTAATCATCAAACCGATATATCACAAGTTCATTTTTTTCTGTTTTCAGCAAAAAGTCCATAAAGGATTTCCAATCACTAACAAATGTAGTTGTTGTCTTTTCCCTAATCAAGCAAGTCAATTTTGCCATCTCTACAAATTCTGTCATCTTCACCAACAATTCATCCATTTTGTTTCTTGAAATATTCATCAACTTTAACCGGGGGTATTTCTTTTCCTTTATGCAATTTTGAATAATATTGATGGAATATTTTTCATATCCTTACATTGTCTGTTGTCATAATATTTCCATCTTGTAATTTCAATATCATTTTTTTCTTTCTTTTTGTAATTTATATGTCAGCCATTTCCTCAGCTTGTTTGCAAATTCAGAATTGTTTTGCATAATTCATTTTTATTTCCATTTCTCTTATTGTTAAAATAGACAACTGTTGCTGTAGAAATTTGATACGTTGGAAAATAATTTTCTTTCCTGGAAATTTATTTCTTCTACCCATTTCTAATTCTTCTTTCATTTTTATCTCATCTAAGACTGCTTGTGTTTTCTCTTGTTTCTGCTTTTTATGTTTATTATTATGTTGTATAAAATGTCCTCTCATAAAAGCTTTACTAGATCCCACACTGTCCTTATATCTGTACCTTTATTAGAATTCTTCTCAAAAAATTCTTTCAACTTCTTTTTACAATCCTCCACTATTGTTTCTTTTTGTAATAATGTTCCATTCAACCTCCATCTAAAGGAACTAATTTCCTTTTAAATGTTAAAGTCACTGGATTAAAGTCACTTTGTTAACACTAGTAGCTAAATTCTTAGAAATCTAAAACATATCAATTCTTGAAAAAGATCTTTGTCTTTCAGAAAAATAAGTATATTTTTTTGAGTCACCATTCTTATGTCTCCATACATCTACAAGCTCTAAATTGTCCATCATGTCAAAAAATACTTTTGGTAGTTTACCTTGTGTTCTTTTGATATTTTTCTCAGAGGTTCTACCTTTTTGCGGACAGACCATTCCATTCCAGTCTCCCATTAGGGACCAATTTTCATATAATAACTCCAGTAATTTATCCATAAGTCCTTCATAAAATTTTACTTTTCTTCATTTGGGGCATAAATTCCTAATATCAATCTTAGCCCCATTTAAATTAACTTCCACCCCCACATATCTGCTATAGTCATCAGCCAATATCAGCTCTGGTTGTAGTTGTGGATTTATATACAAAACAACTCCATTTCTCTTTTTGGTTCCTGCTGAAATAAACTCTTCACCTAAATTTTTATAAATCATTTTTTTTGTCCTTTTTTCTAATATGCATTTCCTGAACACAGATTGCATCTTGTTTTGATTTTTTCAAATAGTGAAATAATTTTCTTCTTTTTTGAGGAGCATTAGCTCCATTTACAGTAATTCCACATTAGGCATTTAAAATCCATATTTATGCCAAAAATTTAGAAAAGTTACCTGTAACTCCTAACATGATAGCCTCATCCTCAGTTTCTTGTGTCTGTTGCATTGTTCCTTCTGTCACTTACATTTGCATTTCTTCCATTTCTTCTCTATATTTTTCTAGGAAATCTCCTGCTTTTGGAACTGAGTTAAGTTGAAACCTCTGTTGTTTAAAAATAAAAATCATACCTTCCAATTTATCTCAGCAAAATGGTACCTTTTCTGCTTGACCTTGTCAGTAAAAATATTTTCTTTTACACAGCATTCTGATCAGAGTTTCTTTAAGTACAATTACATCTGTATTACTAATCTTCAATCTGGTATTAAAATGTTGCTGCAAAATCTGGTCTCTGGTCGTCTTTCTGATAAAGTGCACAAGAATATCCCTTGGTACATTTCTTTGTTTTGAAAATTGTGTGTTAATCCTACAAGCTTTGTCTATCCCTGCATCCATATCGTCTGCATCCCATTCCAGAATTTGTTAAAGACTGAACCATCTTTTCTCTAGTGTCTTTTCCAGGGTCCTCTGGAACCACTCTGAATCTCAAACAAAATTATTTCTCTCGCAATTCCAATAATGCCAAATTGTCTAAATCTTTTTTCATCTCTCTTGTTATTCTTGTTTTACTTTCTAAGATTTCCATTTTGTCTTTAATTTGTTTTACGTCTCCAGTCAATTGACCTACAGACTCTTCAACTTTTTTAACCTCTTCTTTCATTTCCTCTTTCCTCTTTACAAATCTTTTTTATTCTCCCTTCAAATGCAGCCAAAACTTTTTTGTGAGATTCAGATAAACTCTTCCCCAATTCTTCGAAAATTCTTCAACCTTGTTGTCTAGCTGCACTCTCGGAGTAACAGAATAATTCCTAAATCATTGGCCTCTTCTCCCCAAATTCAATTCACCATTGGCATTGGTAAAATGGTGAAGGCTCTGTATGACATTCTGCTAATTGTTGTAATGGAAAAGATTTTAAAGCCCAGAGTAGTGAATACTCAATGGGTGTTATGTTTGACACCATCTATTTTCAGCCTTAGATATTTGTAGCACTGCATGAGAAATCCTTTTCTATCTTTCATCCACAGATTCAAGGTGTTGGGGATTTTTGTTTTTTGTTTGTGTAGGTTTTTGCTTTTGGGATTTTTTTGGGGGGGAAGTTAGCATATTATAAGAAGTGATCCTGTTACTGTGCACTCTTCATAAGCATTTCGTCTCCTCAGTGGTTTCAAAATTGAAAATAGTTGAAGTTAAAGCAGACTCTATCCAGAGATATTACAAGGAACATGAGCAATTAGTTCCTTCTAATTAGTGTAATCTGAACTATGCTTGTGCAGAAAAAGCTGGGCTGTGGGCAGTGTTCCAATTTTTACTCTTGGTTTTTCCTTCCTAGCAAAACTCAGCTTCTGATTTTTGCACAGATAACAACCCAGGTTCCATATCCCAATTCATTGCCATGGCTTCTTGAGCATCAGCAGGAATCCAAATGGCAATTCGAAATTCCTTTGTAGGTGGGTAGATCTCATTTTCAACCCCCTGTTATGTCACTTTTATAACTCAGCCTTGTAAATAGAAAGAAAACATTTACCAAATCACTAAAAAGTCCAAATTTCTTAAATGCTATCTCATTTTATGACATGACATAGCTCTATATATGCCATCCTTCCTGCTGACCAATGCTATTTGCAGTGGGCTACTTACCCAAACCTAGAGTTAAGAATTTACCACTTCCTGATAATCTTATAAAAGATTGTCAGCACAGCATTCTCCTATGTACATCTACTGATTCCTTGGTAATTTTCTTGTGGTCCTAAAAGTGCAGCTTCTACTATTTTTATTTATTTATTTTTGCACAGCTTTTGCCCTCAAAGCATTTTTGGCTTCATCCCTCCTTGGAATTTCAGCCAGCCCCTAACACCTCCACCTTGGATCATTCTTATTCTTATATGTTCACTTTACCTTGTCTTGTTTTTCTCTGAAACTTTAAACTGCCCTGTCTCAAAGACCTGTAAAAGTACACAGCTATAACAACCTAGCTGCAAAAGGACTCTCATATTAAAGGACGTAATCTCAGTTTCTGCAAGCCACTCTCCCTCCTGAATTCTATCAGTCCTACTGTAGTTTCATATTCCTCCATTCTACACAATTTCAAAGGAACAACTGTTCAGGACACACAGAGGCAAGAATAAGGGTGAAGGATATACAGTCCCTGTTGTATAAACTACTTGCACAGTTTAAACTCTAGTCCACATTTTTCTTTGCAAGTTGAAGAGTATTCCATCATCCATCCAGTTTTAAAAGTGGGAATTAAATGCAATTAGTTGTCAAGGGTTCCCTGTAAATCTGAACCACAGTTGCATATGTCTTAGATGTGCCATTGTTTCCAGAGTCAAACATGCTTGAACACACTCTGAATATGGAACTTCCTATCTCAAGAGGTATGTTGATTCTGTATTCATGGGCTCTGCTGGAAACTAAAAACATTTCGTTTTAAAAGCAGGCTTGTGATTGCTTTGTGTTGCTTAGTTTTATTTTTACTTTTGGCTCATGTAATTTCTGTTCCGCATGCTGATTTTAGCCTGAGGATTTTGTTTTAATTTTAGATCCTTGGAGTTGTCTGTTTTTGTGTCTGTTTTTATATTTTATTAACCACTTTCAGTCACTGTTTTTTGAGGGGAAAAACGAGGTAGACATCCAAAACAACAATTTTATCAGTCACTAGACAACCCATGACCCGCTGGGTCATTGTTTCAGAGATATTTCCTTACCAGATTCCTTAGCGTCTTCAACATTCTAATGTACTGCCTTCACTGGAAAAGTTCTTAAAAATTCAGGGAGACATTCAGAGTTGTATCTGTCTTGAAAGTAGCCAATGTTGAACTGTATAACCCAGTCAGACATCAGGAGTTGACCAGAGGAAATGTTTTATGACATTTTGTATTATGTCATAAAATGTTTTATGATCATTTTTATGTTATAAAATGTTTTATAAAATTTGCCAAATTTCTATTCCACGGGAGTCATGGGTTTTTGGATTTTGGACGCATTCTGTAAGTTAGCTCATTTGAGGTACTTTGGTTCAAAAATTGTTGCCCTACAACACACCGTTTTCTCGGTTAAAGGTTACAGACAGGAGAGTTTTA
Organism: Candoia aspera; assembly: GCF_035149785.1. Lineage (NCBI taxonomy): Eukaryota > Metazoa > Chordata > Lepidosauria > Squamata > Candoiidae > Candoia > Candoia aspera. Next base: position 275,657,978 of record NC_086153.1, on the reverse strand, counting down.
GTAGTATATAAATAGATTGCGCTTACCTTATAGTCACACCCAAAGGAAGACTGGAGTTGTTTTTTCATTATTATGAACATATTCTACTGCCCTAAAGAGTGACATACCGTGACTTATCTATCATAAAGCCTCTGATATGGGAAGTTATGACCCATAGAGAAGTTGCTCTAGGACATTCTGACTTCATTCTTTTTCCTGCAGAGGTGTGTGTGTGTGTGTTCCGGGAAAAAGTTATTGTGACATCATGCAATTTCATGTTTTCTCACCAGTTAGCTACTTTTATGCACTGCACACTACAAGTAGAATGGTTCCTTACACATCACCAAAAAAGACTGATATGACTGCATAAGTATAGCGCATGCAAATTTAGAAATAATTATTACAAACAAAAGTACAGTATATCTCACCATAGTGAGAACACAGCAAGGGAGTGCCCTGGGTACCTACTCAGACTGGTGTTCCTGTTGATGTGAAATGTCAACTCCTTTTCTCTCCATTTGTATGATTCTGTATCTTGAACATGGCCTTGGCAGAGGACCCATCAGATAAAGAACATTCTCCAATAGAGAACTTCCTTCTGACACATAGCCACCTTAACAAGAAGGAAGTGAAGCACAACACTAAAGCTGTTTCCACGTCATGCTGAAGGAAAAATCTTAGGTAACAAGAGCTCACACAGTGTCATTTCCCCCCTCTCTCACACACATTTACCATGTTACCCAGATTTCAGACTCACAATACTGTGTGATCTCAAAATGGCCACCATCTTGCATACCTTTAACCTAAATGCTATACCTTCAATTTGTTGTCTAGGTTAAAAGGTTCCTAGATGGCAGCTATGTTGAGTTTGCAAGACACAATCACTCTGAAACTTCGGATAAAGCATTGCACATGTGAATTGGCACCACATGTGCTCTTTCTGCCCAATTTTTTTCCGGCAGTGTTTTGTGCAAACACAGCCTAAGCAGGTAAGTAGATATAGTACAAACTGAGGCAATGGGGCACATTTATTTCTCTCTCCCCTTCTTCCCTGGAGAAATTAAAATGGTCTGCTTTATTACTGCAAGTGTGCCAAAAGTAAGCGGAAGTGGCCTCTACAAGCTTTTGGTGGCTTTGATTGATCTTTTAATATGGCAGGCTTGGGGGTTGTGCAGTCAGCTAAATGCAATTAATAAAAATGAATTGGTCACAACTTTGTCGGTCTGGTGATCTTCCACTGCTTTCTGTTTGTGGAGCTGGCAGGGCTTCATCAGCAAATTCTAAATCCCATGTCGGGGAATAGAGAAAGTGCAATATGGAAGCCTTATCTGGGTCCATTTAATGAACTATAAGAATCAGAGACACATGTCTTATTCAGTTACAACTAAAAGCCCAGAGATGATTTACCTTCATTTAGAAAGCTTTCTGAGCTTTCTAAGTCCTAGAGTTCATTCATTCATTGTTACGGAATGCATCTGAGTGGTGGCTGCCATATCACCTTAAATACGCAAAAAGAAAAACTGCATTACTAAAAGGAAAAAGAAAGGTCAAATACACCTTAGCAAGTGAATTAAAAACCTTTGCAAAATTGGTTCAAAAAGAAGAAAAAATGAAGCTGAATTTGATGGTTAGCCTTGTGAATTATAAAGCTGGGTACGTTGCTAAGGAACTTGGTTGTATTCGTGAAAAAATTATAATTTTCTTTTATCTATTATATATAAGGGCACATCCTGAAGGGTAATTGGATATTTTTAACAGCAACTGTAAACTTACTTTAATCTGCAACTGCCAGTATGCTACTACAAAGGCCACTGTATCTAATAGGTGCTCCTTTTGGAAAGAGAGATTGAAACCACACCACCAGAAATCACAAAAATGCCAGGAAAATAGCAGATGTTGTGCCTGCATTGCCTTTGAAAGCTCTGTAATGCTTCAATAGCCAGGGGCACATGCAGAGAGAAAGCCAATTAACTCATTGCAACAGGGACGTACACCCTATCTTGTTACCAAAACAACAGGTGAGATAACAGTGCCCTTGCTCCATCCAGCCCAGTGAACAACCAACAAGGATTTACTGCACAAGCTTCCTCACACATTTAGGTTAGCACATCTTTCATGAACAACTTTTCTTTATTTCAGTGGTTCTCTAAAGACCAGGTCAAAAAGTGAGTGGAGAAAAAAAAAGTAAATAAACTTAACTAAATATAATTATTTAATTTCCACCCAACCCACTTCATTGAGTTACATTGATCTCCCATCTTGAAGGAGCATTGATTTTTAGGCTTTGAAATTAATCACTTCTTCCTGCAATGCACTTTTTAAAAAAAAGCCAATTGGAAAGTGAATTAAGTTAATCATGTTGAATGAACTCAAGAAGTTGACCTCCCTGCTCTCCATCCAAACCAAACCATCCCATCCCACCTTCAAATTAAATTGATTTCTCACTAGAACAAGAACTGAGAAATGGTTTAACTCTATGGCTGTGAAACTAGAGCACTTGTTTGAAAGATATTATAGCATTCATAGAGGTCAGAAAGCATATCTAAAAACAGGGGAGAGAGGCATTCTACACAATAAAACACCCATCTAGCTGGGCAAGGAAACCTACAAAGTGCATTTTTAGCCCCCAGAAATTAGGTTCAAGATCTTTCTAGGGAGCAAAATATTCCAATCAGCCAGAGGGAGAAACCAGGATTTTTGTTCTGATCAGGAATGGGACAAAGACTGGGTTCATTTATTTGGGTGGCTGAATCTGTAAATGTCAAATGGTCTGTCTTTTATGCCTTTTTTTCACAAAAGAAACAAGATGCTGCTGCTTAAGCACATGACACGGCTCAACGATCAATGAACTTAACGATCTTGGTTTCTCCTTAGAATGCCCAGTGAAGGGTAGCATGAAAAGAATTTCAGTCTTCCAAATTCCTAGATTCCACCTACTCCTCAGATGTTGCAAAGTCTCAGCTAAGTGTGATGAGGTATACTTACTCCCTATCCATCAATACATGGCTAGTGACCCACAAGAAGCATAGGCTTCTATCAGTCTTACCGCCTATCAACTGGGAAAATTCCAAGCAGGCATGACCAACAACCTGAGAAAGGCTATAGGGTATGTTGTAAAATCCATATTCAATATTTGTATACCCAAAGCAGCCTATAAATCTATAGAAAGAAAGATCTCAGTATAACAACTTAAGAGCCAAGCGGCTATACCTGTTTGACTTCATAAGAAGACAACTACACAGAAAGAGCACTTGGTACATAATTTTGCACATAACAGGCTCAGGATACATGTGGAAAATTATGCACATTGCTCATTTTTTTTCTGCCTACAACCCTCATAGCTACTTTGGTAAGGACTCCAGAAATTGTGCTTCATCCCCAACCCTTACCACCAAATGGGGTGTCAAGGTGAAGTAGCATATGTTGGTAAATAAAGGAAGGGGCAACTTACTGCCCAACGTAATTACAACCCAAATCTGGCCATTAGCTATACTCACACGACACACCCATGTTTAACCTAATCATGGTTCACTAAACCCAGTTTTCTGGATTTGCTTTGCACAAGAATCCTATACAGGCATTACTATACTTTGCACAAGAATCCTATACAGGCATTACATTTATGCATTTAATCCAATCCAGAAGGAGCAATGATCACTCCCACCTTTCTTTTAATCATGCTGTGACATAAATGAAGACATGGTGTCTACATGTCTGGCACAATTGTCTGTAGGCAGCTCGCATGGAAGTTAGGAAGGTGGAACTAGTGTCCCTTTTGCGGACAACTGTGTCATCAGCACTGAGGCAGCCTCTTCACTGAAATCTCCAGTTCATCAAGGAGAGGGAAGAGACTGCTCAGTGCCCCTTCATAGGTTGAAGAAAACAAACCAAGGTAGCACTTAAAAGGGCAACTGACACCTAAATCAATTACACTTACTGGATTCACATAACACACCAGGGTAAAATGTGGTTGGTTAGTTTGTGGTTCAGTGTCGTGCTACCAAATCTGGGTTGCAAATATCTAAATGTCCCAACAGAGTTTTGTGTACCCCACTGCAGCCACGTAGCAGTTGTTTAGATTTTGTTACCTTGATCTGGTAACCTAATTTACTGTGTTCTGAGCACATGGTGTTCTTACCTGAAATGAATTGTTCTAAAGAATTCTCTTGCCCTCCCCTGCTCAAGAGAAGCAATATTCTTAGCTGGAAGTGAGTTCTCTGTGGGCAGACTAGGAACTCTACTCCACTATCGTCTCAACACTCTTGAATACAGAATTCCATGCAACCTCAAGAAAGAGCTTACTCCCAGGTAAAGGCTCCCTAATTCTGCTATCTGGAGAACAAAATGCCAAAATGGGGGCACCATTTGCTAATCTTTTTGGTCTTTTCTCCCAAGCATATACTGGGAATTCAAATCAAACAACTCCATGCCTCAGCTGCTAATTGTTCTCTCTCTGCAGCTTCCTTCAGTCTCCACAGGCCCAGCCCATGCACCCAGTTCTGAGCTGGCCATTAGGAACCCCCATGGCCAGGAGCAATGACTCACAGGCTGCCAGGCTGTGACCTCCTCACTCCAACAGGCTCCAGTGCCCTTGAGCATTCTACAGTGGACTATTATGCAACAGGTTAAATTCTAATCATGCAGATGACATCATAGGGACACTGGACCTGCTATTCTGGTGTCCGTAGAGTCACCGGCTGGGATGGAGGAGCTGCCAAGAGAGCCAGTCTGGAGTAGTGCTTAAGGCACCAGGCTAGAAACTTTTTCACTTCTGAAAATCTGTCCAAGGAAACTGCAGGGATTAGTCCAGGCAGTCACCAAGAGTCCACAGTGACTCGAAGGCACACACACACACAGAGACCTTACAAATGAGTCTTTTCTTTCAGGAACTCCTTTATGGTACCAATGCTATTATATTTTATAATTTAATTATTATATATTATGTTATATTCTGGAAGTGAAGAACTGATGGCTTGCAAGATGTAACTGAACTCTCAGTCTGCATGTCCAATGGCAAGAAGTGCTGGAAGTGGTCATCTGGAAACACCTGGAAGGCCACAGGATTACTCACCCTGTCCTATGTGAATTTCCCTCCTGTTACTCTCTTGCCATGGAGTAAAAGAGGACTTTACTGTTCCTACTCCCTAGTAATATTTGGTCACCATGAACTCTACCAAGCACCAAGGAGGCCTCAGAATCTCAAAGAGGGAAGAAGTGGTGAGATGGGCAGAAATGAAGTTTGGGAACTTCATTCTTCCCCTGCAATCAGTGGTCAAGGGTTTGTTTAGTGGGGGTTTTTTCAGCACCACAAAAGCAAATGTGATTTCTCAGTGCAATTGCCAAGCTGAGACCAGGCCATATGAAATAAAGGGCATGATGTGTGCCATACTAAATATTGATAATGAGCATCAGGTGTTTGTAAAAAGGAGCCCAGCTCCTCATCCTCTGTATGGCAATTATTTTAAAGATCTACTTAGCATTTAGATTGCTTGAGGGAAGAAAAGAACCCAGCAGGTGATTGCCCTGAGGGGGGAAAAAGGCTCTGTATTAAATAGATCTCCTTGAATGCTATTTTCATCTGTCCTGACAGAAAACAGAGCTGACAGTTTAGGTTGTGATAATTAGAAGGGCTTTGACATCACGGGGCTGTCCTTGCCAGTGACACTATCACAGCTCCCATCAAGATTAAGCAAAGAGAAAAGCATTGGTGGGGAAGCAGAGGAGGCTATAAAAGCACATCGTGCAACAAACATTTCAGCAAGCTAAATACCAACAGCATTAAATACTCTCCACTGAAGTCTGGGCAGGAGGTTAGGAGGGAAAGGCTGCTCTGAAAAGCAGGGATTTGAACTGGTCATTCTTTGTCATTTCTAATCCTACATTTACACACAGCTACTTCTGTCAGGATGTAATTTTCTTTCTCAGCCATTGATGCTCTTGGTTGTAACACCCTTTACGTATGGTCAGGCAATACATTAGGCCAATACAAAATACAAGGTCAGCTCTAATTCTCTCCAGAGCTCCTTATCAGGCAAGGTACTAAGTAAAGCAAATAATCAGCTTTTTAACCACGTAGTGCATCTGAAATGGACTCTGTTGCTTACCTTGTTACCTGGCAGTCTCTCTGTTCCATCTGACTTTTAAAATATTGTTTAGTTTTTTTTTCTTTTCTTAATGATAATTTGGCATGTGGGCAAAACAAAGGGTCAGACTTCTATGATACTTTTATTTCTGAGACTGTGTCTGGGCCCCACGTGGGTTCCTGCTGAAAATAAAATGATAGATGACTATAGCCTAGTGTTTGTTTGGAAGGATGCCAGAAAGCAAGCAAGACCCTCCTGGAGAGATAGAAGAAGAGATAGAAAGGGAGCATCTTCACCAGTTCACCTCTTGATTAGTTGGTGTGTTGTGACTGTTCATCCCCATCAGATCAACCATTTTGTGTGAACACCCTCTGCTTAACCTCAAAATTCCTAATCATGTCCATTGGTTCCAAAAATTGGGACCACCTGTTGTAATTAAATATAGATCCTATCACTTTAATATTAACCTTTCCCCCTTCCCTTCTGATTATTTATGTTCTTTCCTGATGAGTGTTTTGTCTGGAGAAGTTGAAAACCTGCACACTATTTTATGATGTAATATTGATTCTGATTTTTTTTTCTTGTGGCAATGCATCTGCTTTTGGTGGGGGGGCAGTCATTCAAGCAAGTTGTGTCCTGATTACCAGGAAACACCCTGAGACAATGACTTGGTCTCTAATATTTATTAGTAGTACTTAACAAGAATCCTAACAAACTGAGGAAGCGTGGGAAAACCCAGCCATATAAACCCCAAAGGTTAAGGCGGTCCCGATCTGTGTCTCTTTGAATGGCTGAACAGTTCCTCAGTGCTACGCATGCGCTTGACAGTCTGGGTGGGAGCCCCCTGCTCGCCATCCTTACTCATGACATCACCCTCCCCTCCAGATTGATATTCCATTTCAGCCCCCTCCCCTCCAGAGTCTTGATAAGATATGTTGTCTGCTTGTAAGGTCCCATGAGAACTTGGCAAAGGCGGCAATTCTTCAAAGGACAACTCCTCCACGGACGAAGCGGTGCTGCCCTCCCAATCCGATAACGCCTCCGAGCCAGGTGGCTGCTGCTGAAAAACATCTAGAGAGTTAGCAGGGTCAGCCCCCCTCCCCCCTGGGAAATGCAAGCCCGAGGTTGAGGGCTGTGGTTCACCCACCTCCTCTGTAACTGGAGTCGAGGCTTCAGGCGGGGGCGGGGGGAAATACACACTCACAAACTCCTCAGCTTGGGCCTCTTCGGCCTGCTCAGGCGAAAGAGGAATCTCGGGTAAAATGCGAGGCTTGGGTTTGTGAGGGAAAAGCTGATGGAATCGATGAACCAGTGCTGGAGCATGTACATCTCTGGCATTCTCCCACGTGCGCTCCTCCTCAGGGTACCCTTTCCAGTGTATGAAATATTGGATGCCCCTTCCCCTCCTCCTAGAGTCCAGAATTTCCTCCACTTGGTACTCTTCCTCTCCCTCCACAATTACTGGAGGTGGGGGGGGGGTAGTTGCGATCGCAAGTTACTTGGGGGAGGGTCTTTGGCTAGCAAGGCTCTGTGAAACACTGGATGGACCTTCATGGATGGGGGGAGCTGTAAACGATAAGCTACTGGATTTATCTGCTGCACCACAGTGAAAGGGCCGACAAACTTAGAGTCTAATTTCTTGGAGGGTCTGGTAGAGATCAAAAACTTGGTAGAGAGCCACACTTTGTCTCCTACTGCAATCGCTGGCCCCTCCTGCCTGTGAGCGTCTGCCGCCCTTTTGTAAGCACTCTTTGCCCTGTTCAGCTGCTCCTTTAACAACTCCTGTGCGGCTTGTTGCTCTTTAAGAAAATCAGCTGCGGCTGGAACAGTTCCCTGCTGGGAGGAGGTGGGCAACACCTTAGGGTTAACCCCGTAGAGCGCTTGGAACGGAGACATCTGGGTAGATGACTGCACAGAGTTGTTATAAGTGAATTCTGCCATGGGCAACAGGGCTGGCCAATTGTCTTGCCGATACGTGGTGTAACACCTGAGATACTGCTGTAACCACTGGTTAATTTTTTCGGCCTGCCCATTACTGGCAGGGTGATGCGCTGATGACAGGTGGATCTGGACCCCTAATGACTGGAAAAGGGCCCTCCAGAACCTGGAAGTGAACTGTGGGCCTCTGTCACTCACCAAGTGATTCACCATGCCTCTATACCTAAAAACGTGGTCTATGAACAACTGCGCGGTGGCTGGTGCAGATGGGAGGCCCTTGCAAGGGATAAAATGTGCCATCTTTGTGAAAAGGTCCACCACCACCAGTATGGAAGTCAGGCCCTGGACTGGGGGTAAATCAGTGATGAAATCCATGGAGATCGTATCCCAAGGTCTACTGGGGGTGGGTAGGGGCTGCAAGAGTCCTGTGGGTTTCCCTGGGAGAGGCTTGGCTCGTCTGCAGGTGTGACAAGAAGCAACGTAGCCCTTAATGTCTGCAACCATCTTAGGCCACCAGTAGTCTCTCAGAGCTCTATGGAGAGTTTTGAAAACGCCTCCGTGGCCTGCCGTTTGGTGGTCATGACACAGTCTCAGTACTTCTTCCCTCAATGAAGGGGGAATGTACAATCGCCCACTATGCCAGAGGATTCCTGCCTCCACATTGAATGGGGAGGCAGTGTCTTGCAGGGCCCTCTGGAGGTCATCCATCCTGGCCCTGGCATACAGGTCCTGTTGCTGCTGAGCTCTGGCTCTTGCAAATAGGTCCTCTGCTTGGCTGCCTGCTGCTAAACTCTCCGTTTGGCTCCCCCTCATCGGCTGATCAAAGTTGTGAGGTTGTAATATAGCAGCCTGTACTTCCTGGTGAGTGGGGGGTTCTGCCTGAAAGGATCGAGACAGGGCGTCTGCCAAGTAGTTTTGTGCCCCGGGCACATAAGAAATGACAAAATTGAAACGGGAGAAAAACTGGCTCCATCTGATCTGGCGTGGGGTGAGGGATCTGGTGTTCTGTAGAAGCTGTAAATTCTTGTGATCGGTGCAAACTTTCACAGGAAAGGTCGCCCCTTCTAGCCAGTGCCTCCACTCTTGGAATGCTGCTTTAATTGCCAGCAACTCTCTGTTAAAAACATCATAGTTTCTCTCTGCTGGTGAGAGTAGGCGTGAAAAAAAGGCACAAGGAAGCAATGTATTCTCTGCCCTGTTTGTATATTGCAATAACACTGCCCCAATGGCAACATCTGAAGCATCTGAATACATTATGAATGGCTTCGTGGGGTCAGGGTGCCTTAAGAGCGGTTGGGAAGCAAAAAGCTGCTTCAACTCCTGGAACGCTGCTTGCTCCCTCTCCCCCCATACGAATTTTGAGCCTTTCTTCAAGAGCTGTGTGAATGGTCTGGTCCGATCACTATAGGCCGGGACAAAACGACGATAGAAATTACAGAATCCTAGCCATTTTTGTATATCTTTAACATTTCGGGGGGGTGGCCAAGAGAGAATTGCCCGGACCTTAGCAGGATCCATGGATATGCCTTCAGTGGATACTATATAGCCCAGGAAATGTACTTCAGTTAAATCAAAGGCACACTTCTCTAGCTTGGCGAACAGCCTGTTCTCTCTCAGTCTTTGCAAAACATTACGTACATGGGTTACGTGAGTTGTGGCATCCTCAGAGAAAATTAATATATCATCTAGATAAACGACCATGTACTTGTCTAGTAAATCAGCAAAAACGTGATTCATAAATCTGGAAAATATGGCTCCTGCATTAGACAAGCCAAAGGGCATAACAAGGTACTCAAATTTGCCAAACCTGGTGTCGAAGGCAGTCAGGTATTCGTGCCCCTCTTTCACCCGGATCAGATTGTACGCACTCCTGAGATCCAACCTGGTAAACATGCGTGCCTTCTGCAAGCGATCTAGCAGCTCCGAGATTAAGGGCAGAGGATAGGATTCTCTCTTTGTTTGTTTATTTAAGAAACTGAAGTTGTGGACCACTCTCATGGGTGTCTCCTGGGTTGCAGGTGCCAACGGGTCGGGCTTCTTTGGTACGAAGAAGGTAGGAGCAGACGCTGGGGACGTAGATGGTCGGATGAACCCCTTTTGGAGATTGGAGTCCAAGTAATCCTTTAAGGTGGCTAACTCCTTGGGGGACATGGGATATTGTTTCCTTGCTGGGATCTTGGCTCCTGGTAACAACTCAATGGTGCAGTCACAGTCCCTATGGGGGGGTAGTGCTGTGGCCTCTTGCTCGCTGAAAACGTCTGCAAAATCTGCATACTTGGCTGGCAAGTGGACCCCCCCTGCTACTGTGACTGCGTTGGTTGCTGGAGAGTGTGGAGCGGCTTGACTCTTGTGGTGCTGGCATTCCTTAGCTGGGAAGGAGATTGCTCCTGTAGTCCAGTTCATCAACGGGTTGTGGATCCTCAGCCAAGGCGTGCCTAGGATTACCGGCACATTTAGCACTGCAGTAACATAAAGCTGGATCCACTCAGTGTGGTCTCCCACTGTCAGCTGCACCAGTTCTGTGAGCCTTCTAATCGGCCCTGCCTTGAGGGGCTGGCCGTCAATGGTCTCCACTTCTATGGGGCATGGCAATTCTCTGGTCGGTATGTTGCAGTCTTGTACGGTCTGCGCATCAATAAAATTAGTTGAAGCTCCAGAATCCACGAGGGCCTCTAGCTTGATCTGGTGCTCTGGGTTGACTTGGACTTTTACGGGTAAGTAGTAAAAGTCTTGCCTGGAATCTTCGGAATGAGCCCTCCTTAATTGATTTACGGTCTCCCTGCTGAGCTCTTGGGAGGGAGACCAACGGAGTTTCCCTGATTGGAAACAGAGGCGGGGATGGGTCCTGTTTCAGCTGCTTGCCCTGGGGGTCTTACTGGAGCTGTTTGGCCTCTCGCTGGGCAAGCTCTCACCATGTGCCCCTGGGCTCCGCAGTAGAAACACAGGGCTCTCTCTCTCCTTCTCTGCCTCTCAGTCTCGGAAATCAGTCTCCTGCTTGCCCCAATCTGCATTGGCTCCTCTTGTGCTGAGTGAGAGGCTGCTACAAAGGGGGTTGGGAATCCTGAAAACGCTCTGAGGGTTTTGCTTCTCCCCAGCTGCATCTGCCTAAGTTCCTCTAGCCTGGCATCTATGACCACCGATAGCTGATATAGGGCTTCTAACGTGGCTGGTGTTCCCTGGCGCACCAATTCATTCTTAATCTCCTCATCCAGCCCCTGTTTGAATTGGTCTTTTAATGCACTCTCATTCCAGTCCAGGTCTCCTGCTAACAACTTGAAATCAGCAATGTAGAGTCCCACCCTCTTGGTACCTTGCTTGAGCCTCCGAATCTCCCGGCTGGCCGTGGCCTCTCTGATGGGGTCGTCAAAGTGTGCTCGGAAGCCTGCCAAAAAGTTCTGGTAGTCGTTGAGAATTGGATCGTTGTTCTCCACCATGGGAATAGCCCATTTGGCAGCTAGTCCCTTCAGCAGGCCTAGGATGAAGGTGACTCTGGTTCTGTCTGTGGGAAACTCTGCGGGTCTGCTGTCGAAGAACATAGTACACTGTGTGAGAAAGATTCTCAGCTGTCCTGCTTCTCCTCCAAATTTCTCTGGTAGACTGCCCTGTGATCTCAACATTACTGGTGGGGCTGCTGCTGCTGCTGCTGCTGGTGCCGGTTGTGGGTTAATCAGAGCTGGTTGTTGCAACTGCTGTAGCATGGCAGCTTGTAATGTGTTGATCTGGAGATCTACTTGTTGCTGGTGTTGCTGTAGGGCTGCTGCCAATTGCTGGATGGCGAGCCGCATTTCTTGGTTTTCTGAAGACATTTCTAAACGTATCTGCTTACTTGCTTGTTCCTCCCTCTTTCGATGGGAGTAGGAGTTTGTTAGGATTGATGTCCTGATTACCAGGAAACACACTGAGACAATGACTTGGTCTCTAATATTTATTAGTAGTACTTAACAAGAATCCTAACAAACTGAGGAAGCGTGGGAAAACCCAGCCATATAAACCCCAAAGGTTAAGGCGGTCCCGATCTGTGTCTCTTTGAATGGCTGAACAGTTCCTCAGTGCTACGCATGCGCTTGACAGTCTGGGTGGGAGCCCCCTGCTCGCCATCCTTACTCATGACAAGTTGCATGTGCATGTCTCTGTGTTAGAAAAACTCCAAAATAAACATTACACTAAAAGGGAGCTCCAGGTTACCGCGGATGCTTAAGACAAAATGTTACTTGCCTGCTCTTCCCTGATTGCTTATTTCTCTTCAGTGAAAAACAAGGGTGACATAAAAGTGTAAAATGAAATGTTTGTGGTGATCATAAACAGATGGACCCCAATACTGGATGAAAGTTAACTACAATTTTTGTTAAATTCAACAAGAGAAGATTTATTTATTTATTTATCTATCTTCTATCCCACCTTTATTATTTTTATAAATAACTCAAGGCGGTGCACATACCTAACACTCCTTCCTCCTCCTATTTTCCCCACAACAACAACCCCTGTGAGCTGGGCTGGGCTGAGAGGGCACAACCGGCCCAAGGTCACCCAGCCATCTTTCATGTCTAAGGCAGAACTAGAACTCACAGTCTCTTGGTTTTTAGCCCTGTTGCCTTAACCACTAGACCAAATTTTGCTGGGGAAAACATTGCATCGAGTGGAAGACATGAGACGGTTGTTTCTTATTTTCTGCATGTGAAGATCAAGACTGGCTGTCCGTGGTTCATGCATCACTCAGGGATCACGCCTGCACCTGAGCCTAAAGGCCTGGAGTTAGCCTTCTAATGCCCTAAGCTAGCTCTTCCCCATTCTTCCATCTAACCACTCATCTTAGGAAATTTTCTACCCTGGAAAGCCCCTCCTGAGTCCTGTCCAGTAAGACAGAAGTATGTAATCAGTTTATGGGCCTAGGTTCTCCTCTATTAACTTCTCCAGTTGCCAAGTATCAAGAGACAATAGTCATTGGAGAAGAAACTTTGCTGTGGCTTCTGACTTCTAATAACTCTTGAAACAAATTACCATAAAATAAATATAAAATTATACTCCAATGAAGACACAAAATCCAATCTGAATGGTCTGGAGGAAAAAAATTCTTCCGGGCACCCCTGAAAATGCCTGCGATAGACCTGAAACAAAGGTGCTAGAGCTGAAATGAGATGAGACCTTCCTTCTAGGACGTTTCTCCCTGACCTTGCAAACATGACAGGGACCAGGTTCAGTACCCCACCTTACCTAACCCTGTCAGACCCAAGGGAAATATTCCTTCCCCATAACCAGTGATAGCGAACCCATGACATGCATGTCAAAGGTGACACGCCACAACATTTTGGGTGACACGCCAGCATTCACCAACACCTGACAACAACTGCCACGCCCCGGGAAGCTGCAGCCGCCCCACCCCGGTCCCAGCCACAGTCGCCCTCGCCATCCCTGAGCCCCCTGCTGCTCTGCCCTCTGCGGCCCAGCTCACCTGGCCATCTTCTGGCTCCCTCTTGCACGAAGCTAGTTCCTTCAGAAGCACTGACAATTTGTAAGCGGCTTCTCCAGGAACCAGCTTTGTGCAAAGGGGCAATAATAATAATAACAACAGCTACTATTATTGTTGTTATTGCCCCTTTGCACAAAGCCGGTTCCTGGATAAACTGCTTGCAATTTGTGTGAAGGGGCTCGAAGGGGCGCGCCTTGGCACAAAGGGGCACCTTTGAGTGAAGGGAGGTGCTTTTGCTGGCTTCAAGCAAAGCTTTTTTGTTGTTGTTCAGGGGGGTGACACACCAGCAGTGTCAGGTTAGGCATTTTCATCACTGCCCTGAACAAAGCCCCGTCTCCACACGAATCCTTTTCTTGCTGAAAAGAAAGTATTGCTCACCATTAACCGAGGCAGAATGAAATTGACTAGAGCCAGCAAAAATCCAGCTGGGAAAATCCACTGACTAAGGCAAACCTAATAATGAAATTGCACAGAGTAACTGGGTATTAGGCACCTAATCCCATCAATGTTTCTTTGCTTGCTAACAAGAAACAATGGCTATTCCCAGCATCCCTGCTGCCTGTGGAAAGCACAGTGTTTCTTGCCAATAAACAGCTCTCCTAACCAGTAACCAGTTTTCATTTTTATGGTCCCAAGATCCAAACAGCAAATCAGAGCCCTAGAGTTTCCCGCCCCACCATTCAAAATCATCATAGAAGATCTTCTTTTATATTGTTCTCTGTTCCTCTTCCTTTGTAAGCTGGAAGCCAATTATCGTTTCAATAAAGTGTGATCTTCCTCCTCTGAGTTGCGCTCCATCTTTCACATCCACAGCAAAAGGAAAGAATCTGAGTTGCACGGTTGTCTTGGCCCAGGTACAGTAACAACTCTACATGGCCCAAAACTTTCCAAGTCTCACCCTTGAAATCTCATGATAGGTCCAAAATCTCAAATCTCTCAGCATTTCCCTTTTTTGAAGTGACTTACTGCAAAATAGTGGGAGGTCACACTGCTGCCTCCTGTGTCTACTGTCATCTTTCCCTCCCATGGCCTTAGCATAGGGAGGGCTTAAGAGTTACTTATTTGGGGCAGGCTAAGGATTGTGGCCCTCAATGACCATGGTTCCAAGATAACCTTTCACTACCAGTTAGCTACGTTGTCTGGGAAGTTTTATGGGATGGCTCAGAGGACAAGCTCTATTTGCCAAAGGCTCTACTGTAGGATGATCCCTTGGCATCTCAAGTTAAAAAGGGTCAGGAATGTGCAAGTCTTGCTCAAAACCCTGGAGCACTACTCACCAGTGCAGAGCTAATCAGGCAAATGATTTGACCTGCTAAAAACTGCCTTGTAGGCCAGTGCTTTTTACCTGCAGATGTTATTTTATTCACTTGTGTTAGTGATAAAAATCAGAATGTGCAGGGAAACAGTTCTGATCAGATAAATGACTCTTATTTAAGTCATCCTTCCCAATCTAGTATCTGCCTGGTGGAGAAGAGACTTTTAATCCAAGGCAGCTCAAGGGAACCAATATGGGAAGGGTTGGCTTAATGTTCATGGAATTCCATTCCCCAAAGAACCTTTTTTAAATGCTAGGGGCTTATTCCCAAGATCTATATTAGAATAGAGTTGTTATATCACTGACTTTTTTTGTTCCTGGAACTCAGCAATATAGTTCTAGACAGTGATGGAAAGCCAGATTAAAAGGAGCAATGAATGTTCTTGTACTCTGTGGATAAAACCAGGGATGGGATGACCCAGGTTTACAGAGCTTTACTATCCTTGCTATAATTCCAGAGGCCATACATTAGAGGCAGATGCAGAGTAGTAGTTGAAGATTGTGTGGGAGGATCAAAAGAGGAAAATGCCCCTGATCATATGTTCAGTCTGGGAATTTATTGCTTTCCAAAATTGAGTTCACTGACCTTTCATGATGTTTTGTAGATATACTAGTTGCAATGGTTAAACCATTGGGAGACAGATAACCTTTGGTAATCCACTGAAACTCTCTCAGTGGTCTACCAATACATCTAGATCTGCTTGTTTCTGGCACAGGGGAAGAAATGGAGTAAGAGATCATAGGGAATAAGCCAACATAGGGACCTTAAATGAAAGGACTAGGTATTTGAAATTGGTGCAGGAAACAGCTGAAAAATCAGAAGATCTTCTTGTACAGAGCTTAATTATAATATGGGTGTATTGCATTTTATCTAGTTGAAAAATGGCTTAGTTCCCAGGATGCATTGCGTTAGTTTCCATGGAAATCTTACCAGTGATAGTTAATTCATTTCTTATTCAATGATATCAGTTGAAACCATGAATAAAAAAGTAAAAATAAACTTTTGGGATGATTGTGTCTATAACCATATAATAGCTGCAACATGTAAGAGACCTGCTGGATTAGGCCATGCAGCCAATGGTATTTAGCTCCTTGCAGTGATCAAAAAGATGTCTCTGGGAAGCCAGCAAGTAAACATTGAAAACAGAAGCCTTCTCCTATAGCTGCTCTCCAGTTTTTGATACTCAGTAACTGCCTTGGATGCTGAAGGTGGAAAGATGGGATACTGATCAAATAAATACTATCTTCTGGGCATGGAAGTTCCAAAGCCCTCATAGAGAGAACCTCTTTCCCATGAATTTGTCTAATCTAAGCTTTAAAACTATATAATGGACATCATCACTTGTGCCAACGAATTCCATAGAGCAATTATTTCATGAGGATTTCCTTATATTTTTAACAAAAATGTTTTGTGGCCTTCCTGAAAATACCAACCAGAAATAGGTGCAGGATATCACCATTGCAATAAATGGTTTTTTTCTTTAATTCTCAGCAAGTTGTTGACAGTATCTCTTGTACTGAGAGGCTGTCTCTTCTACTCCCATTTGATCCTAGTAATTGTAAGTAATTAAGGAAACTCAGTATTGCCAGGAAAGAAAAAGAGGGGAAAAGTTGTTCCCTTGATGGTTTCAAACCTCTGCAGACCTACTTGAAATAAATTCCATTTTGTTCACTCAGGTATTTTTTGCTGAAAAGGCAAATTTCCAAGAAGAATCTGTGTAGATTTTTTACTGACGAATTTATAGCTGAAATACTAAAAATAATAGCAATGTAAACTTTAACCAATAATTTGTTCTTGCTGCTGAGAGAGAAGGAGTAATTAAAGTTTCCTGTGCAGAGAACAGGAACAGATTAATTAATTACAATGTAGGCATGGCACAGTGAACAGGAAGCAACTAATTAAACAATTTCAAAGAAAGGAATAAGCTCTGTTAATGAAAGGGCAGCTGCAGACAGAAGTTGGATTTCCTGGGTTGTTACATTGGGTTTTGCCTATGCAGATAGGAAATGCTGTTAAATTGAGTGCTTTATGTGATTACTGTTCTAGCTCTTCTAGCTGATTGATGGAAAAGCAATGCCAGGTGGTGCTGGAGACAATCTTAGGTATAATCCTAAAGCTTGCAAAGGTTGTCTGAGGAAGAATCCTAATGCTAGCAAATTTGTGCAAATGAAGGCCAAGAAACCACAACTTTTAGAAGTGGAGTTTATTCTACCATCTTAACAGACAAGTTCTGGTACATGCTTTGGTTAAAAAAGGGAGGAAAAATATGTTCACATAAATTACTTTTGGCAAAGTGCATTTTGTAATGAAAGAAGAAGGGAAAAAACCCACAAACCCTTCCAAAAATATTCTGGATTTCATTTTGGAGTCTCATTCAATAAATCCTGATAACTCCCTATTCTGTACATTCAGTGGACAGTGGATGGCATTTTATTTCTTTGATTGCTTGTTTAAAAACCCACCATCCCCCATCCCCTTTCCTTGCAATCAAGTCACTGTTCATTGTTCTGGCTACATTTACAAGCTGAAGACTTTTAAATTCAAAAGCATGATGAAGAATTATTGAGTCAGTGAAAATAATGTATGCTGGAGTAGGCAATGTGATGTCCTTGAGCACTAGCTTGCCCACAGATGCTGTCCTTGACACTCACTAGGCTCCCTGACACATCTGACTTTATTTTTTAATTATTTTAATTAAAATAAAATTAAATGGCAAGCCACCATGTTGCAAGGCACCAGCCTTCAACAAAATCTTAATTTACAGGAACACTTCTAGACCCCTTATTGGTATCTTTTAGAAAATAAAAATTAATGGCATTTGAAGCACAGTACCATGTTTGGAAGTCTGCTCATCTGCCCAGAAAAAAAATAAAATCATTTAGTCATTTAGAGTGACAGCATCTTTGGGAAGCTCAGGAGGAGAGCACTGGGGATTAAGCACACTCTGTGCCTTTTAATAGAAGGGAGTTTTGTGACTGATTCTCTTCATCATGACAGCCACTTAATAAGAATGCCTGCTGGCTCCAAGTATTGCCTACCTCAGTGTCTGTCCAGGGCTGCAGGTTGAAATTCTTCATTCTTCATGCAATCGTCCCCTTTTTGATCAGACATTCCATGTACAAAATAGAATATTGGATCTTGCTCTGAAGCTCTCACTATATTTATGATTCATGACACACTGGAGGAGAATCACAGGCGGAGAATTTAGCAAGTGGTGCCAAATGGTCATACTCCAGCCCACAAATGTCCATACCTGACTATGGTGAGACCAAAGTGACAAAACATGTGCTGTGACATCACAATGCAAGCTATGCTGATACATTCTTGTATTGTAACATTGCACACAAGAATGTAAGGGGCAGAGTTGACATCATGATACCTGTTTCATCATTCCTTTTGTGGATGCCTATGTTCCAGCCACTCCTATCTTCCTCTTGGATTAATGCTGTCTGAAACTAGTAGCACCATTTGCTAGCATGAGTATGCATGTGTGTCTAAATCAGAGGTCTCTCTCTGAAGCACAGCTGGCAAGCTTTCGGCACATACAGACTTTGGAGTGTGACAGTGGTGAAGAGCTTGATAAGACCAAGATTTCCAGGCTATTAAAGATTGTTTGTCTCTGGTTTTAGTAAGATAAGCTTAAACAAACCTTGAGCATCTTTTAGTTATTTCCTGCCCAAACATCCAGGAGGAAAATGTGGTTCTATATTTCAGTGTCACACTTTCTGAGGACTCTAATAAAAAGGTGCTTAAGGACCACATGAGGGCTGTAGGCTGAAGAATGCCCATCTCTGCCTTGAAAAAATGTTGGGAAGAAGTATAAACGTCAGATTAATAACATAGTGTTAAGAGAAGCATCACTTTGGAAACATATTTTGAATTTGGAAATCAGTGCTTGAGTACTGTGTCACCTTGCTAGGTTTTCTTCTTGATACTGTTAATGCTACTCATTGAAAGGTTTTGTACAATTTTTCTGTCTTCTCCATATTGGTTCCACCCACTCCCCACTAAAAGGTGTGCTGGGAATTACTGCACAAAGTTACTGCACAATAGAAATATCTCTGAGAAGCATCCTGGATAAATGGTATTCCCAGGCTGGGGCTGTTATTGCTACCCAGACGTTTTAAAGTCTTGATATCCTATTTCGCAACAGACGTAGCACATAGAGTGCTTTGAGATTAGTGTTTTGTTATGCAATTTCCTCAGCTTTAAGCCGCAATGTGGTTGGACTCAGTTACAGTGGCGATGAGTGCACTGTTGGGAGACTTGAAAGAACAGGTTAGGGATAGATCGTCATGGAGAAAATCTATGTGGTCGCTAGAAGTCAAAAATGACTTGATGGCACATAATCAATTCACAAAATATTAGAGGGGAACAGATGACATCATCTTCCATTTGTAGCTTCCGTTCTTGTTTCTATTGTCATTTCCACCTTTTCTCATATTGTAAAAACGTTATCCAGAAGGGTTGATTCACCATTTTCTTTCCATTGGTGGTAATAGGAACTATCTGTCTAGCATAGGCTGACCATATTTCCTTGAGACAAAAATAGGACATTGGGATGGCAAAACAGGATGGTTAAACTTATGTAATATTCTGTATTCACGAAAAAGATGATAAAAAAAGTTATTGACAGTAAGCTGGGAAGGTGCAGGAGGGGGAAGTGAGGCAGTGGTTGGGTCCAGAGATGCTGGTGCAGGGGTGGTGTTGGGTGGAGAGGTTGCAGGAGGGCTGAGGGCTGTGGCAAGCTGGGACCAGAGGACAGGAAGGGTGGCAGCAGGAGGCTGGAGAAGTGGAGGGCTGAGGGCAGTGGCGAGCTGGGACCAGAGGACACGAACGGAGGAGTCTAGTGAACGGTTGTCCCCGACAACCCGTTCCTCTCTGGTGTGCCCTTTTATTTTATTTTATTTCTGCTGTTTTGGCCTGAGAGCCCATCGGCTTCTTTTCTGCTGGGCAGGCTTTTCCGACCGTCTTCCACTGCACTGATAGGCGGCAGCGACTCTTCCTCTTGCTCACCGCCAATCAGTTATTCCTACAGTTCCCGCTCTGGGTTTCCCACCGGATTGAGAACTACTGCCAAGTCAGCCTCCTTTTCAATTTCAATTTCAATTTTTTCCTGCTTTTCCCAATAATGGCTCCAAAGTTTTTAAAAAACAGGAAAAAATGACATTTATATTAAAATGACAGGATGGTCAGGAAATGTTAAAAAAGTGGGACTGTTCCATTCAAAACAGGACGTATGGTCAGCCTAGTCTAGCAGCATTCCTAAACTGTCCTTACACTGAAATTCTGTACCCTTTTCTTGGGTATTAAATTCCCTTGAATTTAATTTATTATTCTGGGTAGATACGTACAAGATGCCATTGGTAATAAATAATATGAGCATACAAATCTTTGTAACTGTCAAACTCTTTCTTACACTAAAGCGAAGTTCTCAGTTTTTGCTATATATAATACAGAAATTACATAGATTAAAGTATGTGATCTTACAACGTTGAGAGTCTTCACAGGCTGTCTTTCATCACCTTGAAAAACTTCCTAACCTCTTCATACCTGCTCCCAGAATCTTTGGGCCTAACAGCTGCTTACAGATCACTATAGCTTCCACCAATATGTGATTCCAATATACACACCTTAGAAATAATTAGGTACTGAGTGGAGGGCTTTCCTAAGGTTTAGTGATACTGATCCCTCACATCTTCAGCCAGCTGTCCTAAAGATACTGTTGGAATAATCCTGGTGTCACCTTTGTCAATATGGGAATGGTTCCTTATACTGGAGATAGTTGACAAGCAAAGAATATTCCTGTTGTGCAAAGGAGCAATTCACTAATTAGACTCATAATGACCATTTAAGCATACAGTTATGCCTTCTGACACTTTCATATTTCAAATCAGGGGAAAAGGGAGCAGAATATTTTGACAATTAACTAACAGAAAGAGCCCATCGAGTATGTTGTCTCGAATTCAGATTTGACAGCTAAGACCTAGTACCTTGGCATATGGCTTCTTCAGCTGGCTAACATGTCAACATTTTGCTGATGTTCAATCAACACAGTCAATGCTTCAGATCCATTGACATATAGATGATATGTAGTTCTGCGTGGATTTATTTAGAAGTAAGTTTCACTTTATTCAGTTGACGTTGTAAGAAGAGAAGCAGGTTAGTCTATGGTAGCCAAAAATTGGAAAGAATAGGGTAGCACCTTTTCCAACTAACCAATTTTATTCAAAGGTATAAGCATTTGTGAATTGCAGCTCACTTCATCATAATGCATCAGATGCATTATGATGCAGTGAGATGCAGCTCATGAAAGCTTATGCCTTGGAATACAATTGGTTAGTTGGAAAAGGTGCTACCAGACTCCTTCTGATCTATTCAGTTGAGATTCCCATAGAAATTGCTGTCTTAAATGAATTCAGAGCAAGCACTGTCATTCTGCCAGCAGCAAAGGCACAGAGGGTCACACTCTTTGCTGGGTAATTTGAGATTATTGTGAGGATATTGGCCAACGCTCCAGGTTCATGTTTTGCACTAAACACATACCCACACATATACACATATACAAACAAGGGAAGAAAGCTTTGCTTTGGGCATGGCTCCAAAAGGTTTCCCAGGCAGGACTAGGCTGGGAAATAGCTGATAGGCCCTTAGGAAGAAATCCAATTTTGATTAACCTAAAAGGGATGAGTGTAAAAGTACAAGTTGACCCTTTGGCCATCAGCCAAAGCTGTATTTACAAGAATACAGAATAGTTACCATGAGCTGCCTTTTCCCCATGACTGTATGCCAAGCACATGTTAGTGAAAGCAGAAGGAAAGAATATGTGTTCTCTCCAGAGGGCAGGAAAAAAGGAGCCTTTGTTCATGTAATTTCTAACAATATTTCTCTACCTCAGATCTTAAAGCTTAAGAAATATACCAGATATCTTTGCTGGTAAAGACTGGTTTAGCTTTCTTCCTGCAGTTCTATCAATCCTACCTGCCAGAGAAAGCAAGGAACGCTATCTCTGCAAGGAATGATATCAATGTGCTCCAGTGATGAAACACATTCAGAAACAAAAACAAAAAGCTTTACCTCTGTCTCATTTCCCACCAATTATGTACTTTTCTATAACTTAGCCCCTCCCCTTTTCTTGCCACCCTTTCCATGAATCAAACAGTATGACACACATGCAGAATGAGAGGCAACATCATGTCTGAAATCAAGCAAACCCATCAGGAGTTCACATTGAGCATGGTCACAGACACCAACTGCAGCAACTCCATGGGATCATAGACCATAAGTTTCTCTGGAGACAAAGGAATGGAAGGGAAGAGCTGTCAATCAGGCTTAAACACACATTGATTACTGTGATAGATTCTTCCCACCCAGTTCCCACTGTTACTCAAAGTGGGAAAAGATGGGCCATTTCCACTGATGTTGCCATACAGCTTGGAGTGCTTCATTAACTTGAATCCAAAAACAATGACATTTCATCTGAAATGGTTATTGGCTGAGGATCGCAGTCAAAACATTTAGGTTTAAAGAAAACCAGAATTCATCACCCACCCTAGCCCCTTCCATTCCCAGAGTCTCATGCAAAAAGTA
This sequence comes from Candoia aspera, assembly GCF_035149785.1. Taxonomy (NCBI): domain Eukaryota; kingdom Metazoa; phylum Chordata; class Lepidosauria; order Squamata; family Candoiidae; genus Candoia; species Candoia aspera. Next base: position 275,635,605 of record NC_086153.1, on the reverse strand, counting down.
TCAGAACCAAAAAGAAGCTGGGCAACCATCATGTGGCTTGGAGCAGCTCCCACTGTTGACCCAGAATATCCGACTGGCAGATGTTGGTCACTAATCTGCTGGACTCATTTTCTAAGCATAGGCCACTGACAAAATGCTGGATGAAGCTACCTTTCATCTTCCATTTCTGCAAGGGGGAAATAAGAAGGAAGAAAAGAAAAAGAATAGCATCAAGATATGAAATGTGTCCTCTTCTTTCCTTCATTTCTTGTTTTCTCTGTATGTTCCAAAATAGCTATTTATTAAATGGAAATGGTAATAATTAAGCAAGTTTATGAATTTCTTCTTCAATGCACATCACCATTTTACATTTTGATTAGGCCTTTTCCTAATCTAGCTGGGCTTGGCTGATCTTCACAAGCTAAGCTGGTCAGAACTGGTTAGCTCTTGGATGAGAGACCACCAGGAAAGCCAGACTGGGAATTTGAAAATAAAAATAACTTATAAGCCAACAACAACAAACCACCCCCATATTGTGGGCAGGAAAACCACATAAAAGTGTCCATGCAGCCACTAGGATTGAACTTGAGTTGAAGGAGATTTTACTTACAAAAGATTCAGGATCAATCCCTCCATGAAACATCCTTATTTGTGGAGTCCTTGGAACTCTCTGAGCCTTGTTGTTTTCTTGCAGACGTTTCATTGCCAGACTAGGCAACATCTTCAGTGCGAAAAGAGAGAGGGCCTTGCTCTCTGTTTATACACAGTGGCTTGCCCTGCTTGTGTTGGTAGGGGTGTTGTTCTCTCCTTGGGAGTTCTTTGATTGGGCTGTTGTTTGCTGCTTGGTTGATTGACTGAGTTAATTCTTCTTGGGCTATTGGGTCTTTTGGGTTACTTAATATGTAAATATCTCAACTTCATCAAAAAGTGCCTTACCACCCAACCCACAACAACCCAACCAACAGAAGCTATGAAAAGGATAACACTGCCATACATCAGAAACATCTCAGAAACCACCAACAGACTGTTACAATCGCATGGCATCACCGTAGCACATAAACCAACTAAAACTCTTCCAAATATATTAAGCAACCCAAAAGACCCGATAGCCCAAGAAGAAAAAACAGGAATTATTTACAACATCCTGTGCAAAGACTGTAACAGCCACTATGTAGGACAGACAGGCAGAAGACTAGCAGAGCACATCCATGAACACCAACTAGCAGTCAGAAGACATGATGAAAACTCCTTAATCTCACAACACATGGACAGACTCAACCCTAGTTTCAACTGGGAAACTGTGAGCATCCTAAACCAAGCCAAATCCAAAAATGCTAGAGAATTCCTGGAAGCCTGGCACTCAGACAACGCAGCCATCAACAGACACATAGAAGTAAACAACATTTATATACCATTCAAAGAGACAATAGAAAAGCCAAAAGACCAGTACACCTCCTCCCAGCAATCAACACCCAGATATGCAAAAATCAACACTAGGATTAACACCAGATGAACCATCAAACAGCACAATATACCCTAATCAAGGAACTATTAACTCAGTCAATCAACCAAGCAGCAAATAACAGCCCAATTAAAGAACTCCCAAGGAGAGAACAACACCCCCACCAACACAAGCAGGGCAAGCCACTGTATATAAACAGAGAGCAAGACCCTTTCCCTATTTGCACTGAAGATGTTGCCCTGTCTGGCAATGAAACATCTGCAAGAAAACAACAAGGCACCAAGGACTCCACAGTTCAACCCTGAGCTACAAATATTTGCTTCGATTGGTACATCCTTATTTTTCAGCAAACCCTCTTAAAGATAAAGGACCACAAAATCCATTAGCTATATTAACAAATTTTTGAAGGAGTCATCAAGGCTGTCTTTCTTTAAAGGGTGGAACAAATAAGGAGTTTGGATTCCTGGAGTTCTGGCTGAGGAATAAAGAAATCAAACTAACATCTTTTTGAACCACTGACACTAGACTGCATTTGCTCCTTGGCAAATCCTCTGTTGTTAGTGAACTGACATACCCTAACCCTAACCCTTAGTATCAATTATCCAACTGTATCAGTATTGTAGCTAGGACAGACCCCTTGGAGTATAAAGCACATGTAGGGACCCAATGCTTTCCTAAATGGATTTCTATGTATATAAAGAGGGAAAGCATCTGTATATTCTCCTGGAAACTTCAATACTGAGGTAACATACCTTCCTTTTTATAATTGGATATCTATTTGAGGACATAAAAAGATGCAATCTCCAATCAATCATGATAACTATTGCCTGGTCTCCAACCTTCCCTTTTTGAGAAAATTGCCAAGATAGTGGTGGGACTCCAACTATAGGTTGTTCTAGAGAAACCTGATTGCCTGAATCCTTTTCAGTCAGATTCTTATCAGGGTAGAGGAGGAAACTGTTTGGGTCACTCTGGTGAATAACCTGCATCAGAGCCAGAAAGAGGGGTGGTCCCGATTCTTTTAGACCTCTCAGAAGCTTTAAGCACCATTACCCGTGGTATTCCCCTGGACCACCTGCAGGGCTGGGCACTGCTCTTCAGTAGTTCTGTTCCTTCCTGAGTGGGCAGTCATAATAGGGGTAGAGGTCATCCAGGGGAGGAGAGTCACTTGTGGGGTGCCTCAGGGTTCATCTCTCTCCCCCATATTATTTCACATTGATGTGAAGCCACTTGTGGAAGACATCCATTGGATCACAGTTATGTCAAATTATAAATCACCTCCCAGGCTGAGCCAGACATATGCTGAAAGTTCTGGCCTGGTACCTGGAAGCTGCTAGAGTCAGAGATTGAATCCCTGCAAGATAAGGTGCTGTTGGCCAGAAGCCATCTGGCATTGTACTCCAACAATAATTCTGGATTGGGAATCCCACCACCTAAAGTAGCAGGTTTGCCTTAAAGATCCTCCTAGATGCACAGCTACCACTAGATAGTGTGGAAGATCTTTGACTAGTTCTGACTGGTGTACCAGTTGCATTCCTTCCAGAAGCATGATGCCCTGGTAGCTGTTACCCACAGCCTCATAGCCTCTCATCTTTGCTACCACAATATGCTGAACATGAGGCTGTCTTTCAAAGCTACCCAGGAGTTACACTTGATGCAGTTAGACTCTTGGAATCTGCAGGTAGAACCAACCCATCCAGTTCATTCATCCCAAATGGGTAAGCTGAGAGTGCTCCCTATGTGAGATGGGGGGGCAGTTAGAGTGATATGCTTTTTTTGGAACTGCCTTTTTATTATGGAATGGGTTACCTTCAGAGATCTGGAGGGCTGTTCTGAGAACTTTTAATGTGTGAGGAGCTGAAGGAGTCACTTATCAAATGCTGGGCTTGGGGTATGGTTACTCTTTATGGTTTCTTATAAATGCTAAGTTCAGTTTTTATTACCCATTGGGAGTCATTGTGGAATTGGTGATATAGAAACACTGTAAATAAATAACTAGACAAGGTATCAGTTCATCGTCGTGTAGTATCAAAGCATCCTATTTGCTCAAAATCTAATAAAAATAGGGACTCCCTCAGGTTAAAGTCAACTCCTGGTGACTACATGGATCCCCCCCAAAATTGCCTCTGCTTTTTTTCTGGCATGTTTGATGTCCCATTCTATCCCACATTTCTGAGATTTCTTGGTGATCTCCCACCCAAATACTAAGTGGCTCTGACATGCTTCATTTTTTTCTTGATCAAACTTAATTAGGTGCTGGTGTCTGGTGTTGGTGCCTGCTGCAGTTCTACTCAAGTTTCTCATAACTAATGCTAACCTAGCGTTAGCCTATTAACATGCAAAACAGTAACTGATATTAATAGATGGTTTTCGTTTTGTGCCTCTTTCTGTAGTTGTGGTTCAGTTCATTTGAGCAAATCAGCTTATGACTAAGCACTATTTGAAGCATGTACCTGTTTCATTAATCTATGAAAAGGCAACAGAAGAGAGAGGAAGTCCACAGGTATTTCTGTGTAACAGCTGGAGATTGCTTAACTGTTTCTTCTGCCCTGTGACTTTACCTAAATCGTATGTTCTGTGAAACGGAGGCATGAAACAGAGGCCCAATCCCTTCTGCCCCAGACAGCCAGCTTTGTATTTCACTCCTCCTATGAGTCTGGAAGTCAGCTAGTATAGCGTAATGAAGCTTTACATAAACAGTAACCACAGTATAGATTGGGAAACATGAAGTTTCCAAATTCAAATTGTGTGGCATCTCTACTAAAGGAGATGAGATTGTTTTGTAGCTGAATGGTTAGAGTCCTCTCATCTGCTGGGCCTTCTTTTTCATCTTCTTTAGCAAGACAAAAGGTTATTTTATGACAACATGCTCTCAGTAGCCTTACATCCCACAGATATAAAATTGATTCTTGTCTCATCTGCTTGACTGACAAGGGCAACAAGGGACAAATCTGTAGTTTCAATCAAATGGGTGAAATTCAGTGGTTGATAGAGCACACGCAAGGAGGAAATAGCTGGCAGTGCTGTCCAGTTGACCTGACCTTTTTGACATTAATGCTAGAGCTCAGAAGGCATTCCTCCTGAGTCATTCTTCTCAGGCTAACATATGGACACAGTTATAAACTATCCAGATCTGTGTCTCTGGCTGCAAATATATGGATTTTAAAATGTATAAATATCCAGTGCAAGGGCCTTCTTAGCTTTTGTCATTAGTTCCTTGTCTTGGAAGTAACACCTGCACCTCTTTTTCCATTTTCCAGGACATTGTTTGTGTAGCTGCAATTAGCACCAGGCTGCAGTCATATTAGGGAATCTTTCAGTGGTCTAAATAGTAGTTCTTCTGCACCCTTTGAAAAGAATCAGAAAAAGTGCTTCAGACTCAGGTGAGCCTAGCACCCCCTGCTACTCATGGAAGAAGCCTCTACTTGAGCCTGACAAAAAAGTTGTGGCTTTTTAAGGGATCCACTGATTAAAGTTAAAGCCACCTCGAGTGCTATATGGACAGAAAAGCAGGATATTAAGCAAACACATAAATAAACAGCAGCAACAATGGCAAATAGGGATGATGCGGTCTCAGCTGCTGGGGACGAGATAGAGTGTGTGCAGACCGCTCCAAAATTTGGAAATAACTGCTAGCCATGCATATGTATAAATTATACCTGACAATTTTCTACATCTGTATTTTCTTGCAGCCATAATTGTGGATTAAATGTACTTTAATAGCTTGCACATATATGTAAGAAAAATACACATTGCCAGCTTTGTGTAAGCTGCCCAGAGTCTGTTGGAGTGTGCGGCCATAACAAATTTAATGAAACTAACTAACTAACTAACTAGTGTGTGTGTACTCATGCCAGTTTGGTGTAATGGTTAACAGCCCTAGAGAAGGAGACCATGAGTTCTAGCCCACCCTCAGGCATAGAGCCAGCTGGGTGATTTTAAGCCAGTCACTGTCTTTCAGCTCTATACTGGGAAGCCAAACACTTCTATTAAAATCCACACTGGACCAGCATGATAGAATATAGTCCACAGTGGACTGATTCAGGCTGAATATCTATCTATCTAGGAAGATTATAGTCCAGGTTCACAAACTTAGGCAAGTCTGACCCAAGATTTAGAGTCCTTAATCTACCATGTGGAGAGTCCCCTCACAAAATGGCTTACAATGACCAATTTCAAAGCATCCATCAATTAGAAAGTGAGTTAATTGCCAGATGCCTCTATAGTACAACCTTTGCAAGATGCTAAGGCTTTGCAACATGCAGAATTCATATTTAATTCTTTTAATTCCAAGTATCTTTTTAAAACCAGTGGGGACAGAATCTCACAGGCAGAAAGAGGCTATATTGGGGCCCAAGGACATCACCTGCCCACCCCAGTCTTAAACCAAAGTGGTCCCTTGCCCATTCTACCCTGTACTCCAATGACGGCAGCATCACCCAAGAGCAAAAGGAACACAGCATCTCTAGATGAAAGTCACCATAAAGGTCACAATATGTATATGTTAAGCTGCCCGGAGTTGGGCAGCCTAAAATTTTGAAATGTAAATAATTATAAATGAAAAAATAATCTGAATTAATACCACAACAAACAGAACCGAGATAGCCCAGATGAGATCTAACATACATGCTCAGGCTAGTTGTGCCAGAAAGAAAAAACCCTGGGAGGAACACCCCGAACATTAGAAAACAGTTTAGTTTTCAGCAGAGTGTTGACATAAACCAGCGTTTCTCAACCTTGGCAACTTGAAGATGTGTGGACTTCAACTCCCAGAATTCCCCAGCCAGCCATGTTGAAGTCCACACATCTTCGGGTTGCTAAGGTTGAGAAACACTGATATAAACTAACCTTACAAATGGGTTATGAAGACAAACTCTTCTACCTCCCCTGCAATCTTTTTGTATTAGGCACAGGAACATTCCCTTAATAGCGCCAATTAGAGCTCATGTTTCTTTGGGAAAATTGGAGATCAGGGATTCTGTTTGTGCGTTTAAGAAAGATTGTTTTGGAGACCATGGAGTTGTGTCCATTCTGATTTGGAGTCTAACCCATTCAGGACTAGCTCTATCTTGATTGCTGAGTATAAGGCCATTCCTCTGTGGTTCTCTCTTTCCATTGTTTATTTTTCTGAGACATCTTTCTGAAATGGTTGGGACTCAGGGACTCATTATTGAGATGATCCTAGTCTTTCTTGTAGGCTGGTTCCAGAAGCCGACATTAAGGCATTCTAGCCAGTTGTCTTTGTCATATCTATGTTATCATTATTTGAGATAATCCAATGATAATCCCTCGTCATTTTAATCTGATTTTAGGAAGGCAGTACATATGCTGAACCAGCTTCTGAGGACAGTGAGGGAAAACACTGAAACTTAATCAGAAGAGAAGGACTTTTGCTTGAGGAGCAGTTATTCCAGGACTAGGCATACAATCTGTTTATATGCGGTTGCATTTCCTCTGAAAAATAACTGCAAGTTATTTATTTATCTGTACATTTATCTTCTGACTTTCAGGGATAAAATTTCATTTAAAATGGTTTAAAACAAAATACAGATTCCAACATGTGCTAACTGAAGTTTCATAGGTGAAAATGAGAACCAAATTCTTTTTAGCTGTGGCCCTCTTTTTGTGGAATATTTTCCTGAAGAAAACTGTCTAGTTTTTTTGCCGCTTGGTAAAAATATACCTTTGAGAAAACACTTGAATTTCAAGTGGCTCTTATTTTATCTCTGATATGATTTAGATTAAAATCGTTTTACTGTCATGCGTTTTAACACTGTGCATTATTATGTATACCTTGGGTTAGACAATGACCTGGATTAGTTTGATTGTTTTATTATTAGTTTCACCAATAGAGAGAAGAATTGATTGAAAATGTCTATCACTTTTTACTGTCCATCTAACACAGTTCATAACTGGTGATTAAGACATTCTTTGGAAAGGAAAAATATTGGGACTTCTACTTCTGGTGATTACCAGGAGCTAAATACCTCTGAGGTCCCTTCAAATTTTACACATTTCTTTATATGTGGTGATGGGCATAATAGTTTTCTGGATTAGGGGCCTACTAATTTGTAACCACTTTTAAGTGCAATTGATTCTCTTCATTGGTTTTTCAGTAATGGCCAATAACAGCAGGGTCCCCAGCAAACGTTTTCTCTCACTAATGAATGACATCAAATAAAAGAATGCCTCCATTAATTGCAGAACTTGAAATACAGCAGCTGTTTTTACTATCATTCAGTTCAGTGAAATCATAAAATAAGGAAGGGCATAAGAATGAGAACCAAGGGCAGAGATTACATGCAGGGGGCTGCATTTCCAGAACCCTTGCATCTTGTAATTAGCTACCTACAACCAATGGGCTTGATTTCATTAATTTCTCCCATATCCCATCCTGCTGTTCCATTTTTCAAGATGCCACCCAGAGAGCAGTAATATAACGCAGCTATGTGAGGTTCAGCCTTGTTTGAAATTTTGCATCTGATAGCTTTATTAAGCTTTATTTTGGCACCCTAGACAAAGTCATGTTCTGGTACCCCCTATGGTTTGGCTCATCTTCTGATTTTTTAGGAATTTCAAAAAGGCAGCCTCTTGTTTCTTTTTTTCTTTGAGTTTTCGAGCTTGCCACTCATGATTTTCAGCCCTGGACAATTTTTCTCTTTTCTCGGACATTTTCTTTTCTCAGATATTTTCACCCTATTTACTGTGCTGTATTATTGTACTACTGTTACAATACTGTACTATTTATTGTGAATTACAGTAAATAATTTTAATTACATCAGCACCCATTGTTGTCATATGGCAACAATTCTGAAAAAATTATATTTAACCATTGAGTGGCCACCCTGGCATACAGAGTGTGCTATTATTGCTTTCCTGGGTATAACTTTGATAAGCTGATAGTCACATGACTTGCTTGCTCAGGACCTTCCTATCAGACCTTTGTCTTGCTTCAGTAATATTATCAGCTTCCTGAGGTCCATAGCTGTAACAGTAATTTCTCTTTTGAGACTTGTAACCTCTGGTTGGTGTACTATTGACTACCACTTGACCAACATGTGGGTAAGTGTTTTTGAAAAGCATAGAAAGAAAAAGTTCTAAAGCAACAAAGAAAGATGATCAGATGTTATACTCATATTGTATATTTCAGAAGTCTTTTCAATTTTGGCACCCCCTAAAATTTGGCAGCCTAGGTTGCACAGGCCTAGAACCAGCCCTGCTTTATTGCATAAAAGAATCACTAAGAATGCACCAGCTTTGGGCCCAGCACATTGAGGATGAGATCTGTTTTAGTAAAGAAGATAAAGAACGCTGGAAAACTGAAACAAAACAAACAACTCTGCTTTCCTACAAAACCTATCTACGTGCAGCCTTTTTTTTTAGGGCTGAAAAAAAGCGACTGGTACATAGTTGGCTTCCATGCTTAACACAGGACTAGAACTTAGGTCTCCATGATCACAGTCCAGTAACCACTAGGCCAAACTGGTAATCACAACTACCTTACAGTATTTACCCCAAAGGAAGCGGTCCTGAATGTAAGAGACTTCCCCCAATCTTCAAAAGGAAGAGTAACAGAAATAAATATTAAAAGCACACACAAAATTTCTATGTTATCAACCAGAGCTGAAATAAATTCTGGAGAGTTCCCTACCTCACTATAAATATGATTAAGTGGGCGCGTGCACCCACATACTGGTCAGAAACCATACTCAAAAAATGGCAGGGATTAAAAAAGCACTAATATTAATTGTGTTGGTAACTACTGATTAAATTAATTGCCTGTAAAATAAGGCACCCAATTTATAAAATTAATCAATCCCTTACCTGCATACACATACACACAAACACACTTTCTCATTCACACACATCCTCCTTCCAGCAGAAACAGCAGTCAAAAGAAGGACAAGGGAACAGATCAGATATGAGATATTTGAGGAAGGGAGTTACTCAGCTCAGCATAGGAAAGAAAAGTGAGGAAAACAAAACTGACTGGAGATGAACAGGAGGTTGAGGAATTATCCAGGGAAGGTACCGCTCTCCACATTTAGAGCAGTTTTGTCTGCAATGAGACAAAAAAGAGTTACTTTGCTTTTCTCTCCCTGAACATGGAGATCTCTAGAAAAAGGGAGTTGGAGTTCAGAAAAGGTGGAGGTTCCATCCATGGGCTTCATACCAACCTTTATAGTCCTAAATGAGACAGAAGTCTCTTTTCCCTTTAGCCAGCTTCTCTTTCAGAAAACTCTGCTTCCTTACAAGAGCATCTACCTCTATTTTGTTTAAGGCTTTGGTGTCATTTGGGCATGGCAGCTCAGAGGCAGCCAGCGCAATGCTTTCAGGGCCAGTGTTATGTACTCCTATTTAGCCACCCCACTTGACAATTAAGCAGCTATATTCTGCATCTATTCCAGCTTTTAAACTGCCTTATGTAAGGTATAAGACTCAAAAGAAGTTTTTAAGGACATGGATCAAAGCTAGGTTGTCCCAATTCAGATAGGATTGTAGCTAAAGCTTTTTCATGCTATTGAGACCACCTGCACTCCTAGCAAGAGACAGAATTTAGGGAGAATCCCCAAGCGATACACTTGTTCTTTTGGAGAGAGTGCTACCTCATTAAAATTTTGCCAATTTCCTAATTTCTGAATCTGGGAAACCTAGTACCTCCAACTTATCCAAATTCATCTTTGGTCTGTGCACTTCATCCAATCCATCCCTAGCTCTAAGCAACTGTGAAGGCCCTGCTACAGGTGAAAGGAGAAACAGAGCTGAGTGTTATATGATGACACCACATTTCAAATGACCTCCCCAGTGAGGTCACAAAAACACTGAACAGCACAGGAGAATGATTAGAAGCTTGTGAGATCTATAACACCAGATAGAAATCTCCCTTCTTCACTATTTAGTGGATGAGAGGGCGGGTAATAAAAAGAGGCACGACTGCACATTGTCACCAGCTTTGTCCCAATCACACTTCCAAACCAAGTGAGACAGCACTGTCAGTTTGCTCCTGAATTCTTGCACTGCTATTGTGATAGAAGCTTGGAGAAAATTGTAAACCAGCACTTTTCAACATGTGATACTAAGGGGGTGGCAGGGAGGAAATGATTGGGGGGGGGGGCTCACCTGAACTCTATAAAATAACAGGGAAAGTTTGGTGTGGAATAAAAAAATCAATAGACAGAGTCCAATGTCATGTCTAGGAGACTAGTTTTTGTATTTTAGCTATTCCTTGCCTTAATCTGTTCCAGTGATGATCTTTCCATGGTGGAGACCACATGCTATATGAAAAGAATAGCATAGAAATTATTCACGTATGAGTCGTTATAAGACATATTGCTTACTTAATACCAAGACTAGGCTTGGGAAACACAGTGCTTCAATGGCTCTGATTTTTCCTGGGTAGTATCAAAAACTGATGGCTTCTGTTCCACTTGTCAGCATTTCTCACACAGCTCCATCATCTATTCTTTCCAATGTCTATAGGAGACTAATGGAAGAAGAGTAGAAGTTTCAGAGTTCTGGACTTTGATTCAATAACTGTGTGGATGACTATGTGGTTTTGTCTTTCTTTTTTTCACCTAAATGTTCCAGGGAAGTGATAGAGTATCTCAGTTTGAATATGGATATGGTATTGGAAAGTATGAGGAAGATCAATCTGTAATGTGTGTGTTGGGACTGCAAAGTCAACTAATCTGGATAGTGGTGTAGAACTGATTCTGCATGGGATTGCACTTCCCCTGAAAAATCAGATAAGAAATTTGGAAGTACATTGGACACAATCATATGTGGAGAAGCCCAGTTAATGGCATAAGTCAGGAGTACTTTTTTTTAATCAGCTGAAGATGATTGCAGCCATACCAAGTCTCAGTTATCCATGTGTTAGGTACCTCCAAATTATATTAGCACAACACTTTACATAGTAATGCTTCTGAAACTGACTGAGAAATTTCAGCTAGGCCAAAATATGATTGTCCAGATGCTGGTGGAGAAAGACATCTGGGCACCAGCTTAATCAGCTGTCTATATGCATATTCATGACCTAAATGGTTTATGTATGTTTCCACTTATGATCCCTGCCTGATCACAGCTGAAATCTGCTTCGAAGGCCTTATTTGCTTCTCCGCTACATAGGAGCATTTAGATGATTATCTACCATAGAGATGCCTCTTTTGTAGTGGCTCCTCAGCTTTGAAACTACCTCTCCTCACCATTTAGCGGCTGGATTCACACTTTCCCTAAGCCATAATGGAGTTATGTTCTTTGTGGGTCAGCACAATGTATGAATCCAGACATTACGGTTGTAAATTGTGGCTTATATCTTAGCCTAATGTGTGAATCCAGTCAACTGAGATGGGCTGTCCTGGTCCATTTTAATCTTGGAAACTACAGGCTACTGTCCTCAAGTAGAGGTGTGACTTGATGTGGTGTTTCATAAAAAACATCAGCTAAGAGTGGTAGGCAGCATTACCAGCAAAGTGTTTGTCAGGTGCTTCTGCTGCAAGAATCTTCACTGCGCCCTGAGAAGTAGATTCTGTGAAGGTCTTAAGAGGCAATTGGAGACCTACTTCAAAGGCTGGCTAGTGCACATGTAGCAATCACCTGCAGAGAAGATCACTTATAGCCCTAATTTCAACTGTGAGAGCTTTCTTGGCATATGTGTTGTGACAGCTTTTAGAGATATCTTACTTTAACCAATTCTCTTGGAGAACTTCTGCTTGTGCTTTCTGTGGACAAGATTTCAAAAGCACGACAGTCCTTGTTTAAAGCTTCCAAGAACCACAACTGATTAAAATGTCATGAAAGAACTGATAGTGTTGGGCCAAACTCAAGGGCCATTCAAAATTCCTTATGGTTGCCAACAGCCAGATCCAAAAAAGTTTCTTCCTTTAATATCAATGTGATCAAAGTTGTTTTACAACTGCAGATTATCAATGACCTAAGTGTCAACCTAACAGGAGATGCTGAGCTTACCACAGTAATTAAAAGATACAGGAAAGCCTCCAGTGCCAGGAATCAGGACTCTTTTTCTTTGTTTATAGGATTCAAATCAAATGTTCTCATTACATTTGCCACATTAGCAGGTTGCAGTTTGAGGCAGTTCTTACCATCTCTTTCATTTGCTTTTAATTTTTTTTCCTAAAGGCCATTTAAAGCTTCATAAATTGTATTTTTGTTGCACATGGTAGTAACTGCAGAAAAGCCACAGGCCATCCTCAGAAACCACAAACCAGAAGTGCTTTAAAAAAAAATCCAGAATGCAACTGGAATTATGCCTTATCACAGAGTAGCAACATTTCAGGGATATTCTGGGGAATAACATGGGCACAAGTGGCAGTCACCAATTTTGTCTTTAATGGCACGTGGCTTCTGAATGGAACACAACTATGACATACCCTAACACCTGAGGGAATTATAAATCAGAAAGTGATGGGAAATGGTGGCTGATTGATGGTGGCTCTCTCTGCTACTCTGTCGTTGGTAACTTCAGCTAGTGTTTTTAATTATAGAATGCTTTTTAATTGTTAGTTTTTATGTTGTGTTTTTATTGTATGCTGCCCAGAGTCATGTTCTGTGTGATGGCTAGCTATATAAATGTGATGTGTGTGTGTGTGTGTGTGTATTCTCTCAGAAAGATCCTCACCAAAATTTAATTCCTAATTTCAGAAACTCCAGTTTCAAGGTTGAAAACATTGCATGCACTAGTTCCCCATATGCATATAGAGACACAGCAAAAGCAGGAAACCAGATTTCTTTGGCTGTTCTCCTGGCACAGGAATCATTTTTCCCAAGCATAAGATGTTCTATAAGAAAACAACCCAATCCATTGCTTCAGATCTGTCTGAATGTAATGAGCGTCTGTCATTAATTGTGTGAAATATTTTTCCACTCCTAATGTTGGCAACATAGTGTGATTTGTGAAACAATTATTAATATTTATCATTTATTGTTCTTTTATATGCCTCTAGTTTAGGCTAGAGTTTAGTACCCAGTTTCTTGGGTATATCAACTTCCTTGAACACAATGGAATTGTGATGGGGTTCATTTATGAAGAGGAATGCATAACATGACATACTCCTCTAGCATGATATCCCTATTCTAAACAAATTAATAGTCCAGATATCAACCAGGCTGGTTCCCCCCTCCTCCCCAATTACATCTACATTTCAAGAAATTTTGTTTTTAATTCATTGTTTATTTACCTTAGTCGAGGAATGAAGAAGCTATGTCCCTGCAGACACTGTAAGATTACCACTTCCATGTGCCTTTTCTACTGGCCTTTGCTAACTGGGGATGATGATAGTTCTTATTCAAATCATCTGGAGGATAACTGGTTGGAGAAGGCTGATCTATACTACATGCCACGAAGTTGTGTGTCTCTAGCCATTCTCCAGTGGTCCCCTCCTCAACAAAACAGCCTTGTGCCTCTAGCACAATGCCCAGGACCATTTGTGAACACCGCACTCATACATTCTTACTAAAGAATGGGGAAGTCAGGAATGAAAGACAGATTATAGGCTTTACCGTTTTACTAAAATCCTGCATCTATCAGGTTAATGCATTCGAACGTGCATCTTTTCCAGCTATATTCATGGCTTATACATCATCTTTGCTTTCCCTATATTTCACTAAAACAAGTGAGTTGCCTGCCTCTAATGCTCCTTCAAGAGGAAGAACCTTTACAGCATCATCCCAACCCCAGCTTCAGTGAACTCTGAGGCAGACTGCAAAGTTCTTGCACATTACCATTCAAGGCTAATTGGAGAAAACAATTTACTCAGAGCAAATCTACTGAGTGCTTTTCCTGTAAAAGGCTTTGACCATGTATAACAGCACAAGGCTGATATTCAGACTATATATCAAGAATCAGAGATTGTACTTCATCTTCAGAGCCCCTGAATCACACTTCCAAATGCATTGTAAAAAATTAAGTCTACAACAGCCGTTCAGCTCAAGTGTCAGCAAAGTCTGTGCAATACCTGTCTGCCATCTTTCTGGTTGCATGCCTCGACTGTGACTTGTGAGCCAGTGGAGAAGGAGGTGATTGAGAGGCACTTGTCCTGCTGCCTGATTAAAGGGTCACTGAAAATCCACTCCTTTGGGGGTAAAAAGCAAGAAGAGAATTCAGCATAATGTTGTAGTACAACACTTCCTCAATCATTCCCGCCAAATCTATAGCTTTTGTTAGGAATAGAAAGCCTGACTCAAACACTTTTCCCATCTACATTTACCCATGCAATTGCCTTTGGGCATGCATCTGCCAGGGAAGGACAACAACTGCATCAACTGGGAAAATGGCAACCTTTTTTCAGAAGAATCTGCAGTTGCAGCAACATTTTTGTAATGCTGTGATTGTGATCAGTGCTTGCAAAAAGTAATTGTAGGTTTCCGTTGTGACAGAAAGCCCGTAAGGCAAAGCCTCTGAGGAAATCAGCTGCCTGCTTTCAAGGTTTATCCAGTGCATTGACTAGGTTAGTGCTGGGAGTGAGTTTGTGGGAATAACATTTATTTGTTTATTCAGTTTGGATGCCACCCGACTCCAACGGATAATTAGGCATAGCTAAAAAATGAAGGGGGCGGGGAAATGTTGCTATTCTACCTGTGTTATGTAGAATAACTATGCTGGTTTAACAGATCAAGTTCAGTTAAGCCGGATATTGCTGATGATCTAGACAGCTGGCATCATTTAAAAAGCACTTTGTATATGCACTATCCCATAGACTAGAATTGTTTACAATGTGTTTATCAGTATGCTAGTATGCTAGTACAAATGCTAGGATGCAAACTTTGCACATGCATAGGATAAGTACCTTTTAAATAATATTGCTGTGGTGAATAGAGCAGTGATTTTTTAAAATGGCCATATAAATCACTCAGAGAGGATACTTTTAATGGTCAGGGTTGTTTTTTAGTACAAAGCCTTTTAAAAAGACAAGGAACTATCTGTATATGTGAAAGACTTAAAATATGGAAAGAGACTGAAATCCTGATGTAATTTGGAAAACACTAGCTTGGGTACCTTTATTTGTTTGTTTGTTTAATTTTGAGGCTGCTCAACTTCACAGCAACTCTAGGTAGTCTACAAATAAACAAAACAAAGCAAAACAAAACAATATTTCAAGAAAAAAGATGTTTCCTAGAAGAATCTGGTACAATTCAAAATTCCTCACTTCAGAGGCACCTTTCATCGTATTCTAGTTAGTCCCCTCTAACTGTACAATAGTTTAGGGACTATCTAGTCTCCTGCAAAGAGAAGGGCTCCTTCCATCCACTAACAGAAGGAAAAAAGGAAATTATTAGTATGTACTAAAGTGTTGGGTTCTCTAACACTTCAGAAAGGTGGACTGGGGTTCATAAAAACTATAATATTTATTCCTCTTTTTTTTCCCCACCAACAAGAATATTCTGGCAGAAAGTGAGCTGGATCCATTTCATTTACTGGTCCAAAGATTTCACTTTTCTCCATGGCCCACCCTCGGCATAGGCTGTACTAGAATAGACTCTGCCTCTTAACTGCTGGAGCAGAAAAGAATCTCTTTTTATCTTACACAATAGGAAAACTTCTCAGCCAGTTTCTAATCTATTTCATCAGCTGTTGGGTATGGTGTCAAAACAGGCAATGGATCATTAGGGATGCACTTCAACACCCTTAACAAACCAAACAAGAGTAAAAGCCAACTTCATTGATTTATCCTCTTATCTAATAACTATCCTTCCCCATAAACAATTAACATGTGCTTTCTTCACTGAGATAATTCCCAAGACATAGATAGTTCAATGAATTTCAGCCATTTCAAACAATCACAAAATAGCTCAACAAGTCAAATCAAAGAGCTTGTTGGATGCTGTCTGATCACTCATCCCAACCATTAAAAGATGTGAGTGAGCTTTTGCTGGCATCTGGGATTCTGCTGTAACCTTTTGCTTACTCAAGTCATTTCCTCTTTGCTAGCATATAAAAGAATTCTCAGGAAGGGTCTTAAATTTAGACATTATTAATTTATGCCATCTTGCCCTATCATCCCTTAAGCTACATAGCTGTTTTATTATTGCTGTCCATAAGAGATTGCAGAGAAAGGAGCTAATATTTCAAGCTATTTCTGGGTATTTTCAACTGACTTTTACTTAGTATAGTGATCTGTAATCTATTCCAGAAAAAAATGAACTTAAATTTAGCTTAATACATTCTCTGGACAATTTGTCATCCTTTACTTCCCAACATGATGCTCAGAGGTACCCCCAGTCCACTGCTCTCTCTGACTTTTTACATTTTAAAGAATTCTTTTAATTTCTTTTAATGGAAACTGGCATGTTGTCAGCATAATTTTTATATCTAGGAATGCTTCTGGGCCCAAATGAGCTTCAAATGGTTTTTTAGGGAATAAAAATAATGAGTAGTAGCACTTGGGTGCTTAAATTGGATGTATGCTCACTGGCATGGAAAAAGGATAAAATAAACAGGGGTAGAAGAGGAAGTATCTAGAATGATAGACTGGGAACTTTTATTAAATGGGGCTTTCTAATGGCTATATCTTCCATGGCAGCAATTTTTTTTGAACGGGTAAGTCATTCACAGAAGTTCTATGATAAATTCTTAACACTCCAGGTGCATCCTGCAGCCTCAAAAGTTTGGAATCCCTGCTCAATTTCAGGATGAAATTGACCTTATACCATCAGTATTACCTGTGGTGATGTACCAAACAGAACTTGCAACAGTATGATAAATATGGAAAAGCTGTTTGATCTGGTACTTTAAAAGTGACATTTTTTTCCCTTGAGATTTCCATTTCAGTGAATGTATCTGTCTAAACATGGTAAAGGTGAAGGCATACTATGGTCTTCAATGCTCATGTGTGCAAAGAAATGTGTGTGTGTGTGTGTGTGTATTGTTAGAATATGCACTCATTTCATACTTTCTTCATGGATTGCTTTTGTATAGAAAAAGTGTTGCATGTGAAACAACTTTAAGAAAAAAACATTGACTTTCAAAATACCATCATTATCACACTGTAAAAGAAAAGTTTTCCACTCTACCTAAACGTCACTTACGTTATATGGGTAGCTATACAAATCAAATAAATAATTAAAAAATGGGAGTATGATCATAGCCTCGTAGAGCTTTCTTTCTTTCTTGACTTGCACAGCTGGTGGGTGCAGCAAGGAATAAAGCCTAGCCTCTTATCTTATCACTTTAAAATGTCTTTGAGGGATTCTTAAAATAATATTTGCATCTGGATCACCTCTGGTTTGATTTTCCACTCTTCTTCACTGCTTTCTCTGTACCACAGAACTGTCCTTTGGCTGTCCTATGCAGATGGTATTCCTGGAACATTTGGAACTTGATTCAGTGAGAGGCACACTAAATGTGTGTCTTTTCCCTTAGCTTTGTTCTGGATGGCTGCAGGCAATACTAATGTTAAGGGCTGAGTAAAAATCAGCCACTTTGATCTAACAGTTAAAACACTGGACCAGGAGGGAGGAAACCCTTAGCATGGAAGCCAACTGGGTGCCTTTGGACCAGTCATTCTCTCTCAGCTCTAGGAAGAAGGCAACGGCAAATCATTCTGAAAATCTTGTCAAGAAAACGGCATGGAGTTGTCCATGGAGTTGCCAGAAGCCAGGTCTGACCCCCCAACCCCCCTCCAAATCAGCAGAGAGTTGATGAGAAAACAAAGCATGCCAAGCAATGTCTGTTCAGGGATTTGAGAAAGGTTTCCAACCTTATAAAGTTTACTGTCCATGTATTATTTTAACACAAGGACTCCTTTTAATTGTTTCACAACACTTCTGGGTGGAATTATTTATTTCTTCTAGGATCTCAAAGTACCATACATAGAATTCCTCCTCTACTTTATTCCCACATCAACCCTTTTGGGATGGACTGGACTGAGAGATAGCAACTGGTGCAAAGTAACCTAGGCTCCAAGGCTGTTGATGGTCCTGAATGAGGGTTTCTGCAGTCCTGATTTGGCATCACCCTGGCTGTGGCCATGTTGTTCTTTTCCTTTGCTTGAAGGCAGCACTGAGGCAGGTTGAACCATTATCCACAAATGACTAACTCCCTCTGCCAGGACTACAGAGCCACTGAAGTGTGCTTCAAATAATCACATGTTTTCTCCAGGACATTCTACATAGCAGAAAATAAGACTAATGGGATGAACTTTGGGTGACCTTACCTGAGTGGCAACAGGATTGTTCACTGACCCTTTACAGCTTCCAATCCCTGCCAGAGAATTTCCTGCTGTATCCTGGCCCTGAGATTCCAAACAATTTCCTCCTTGCTTGATGATCCCAGGAATCAGCTCCTTTTCTGGGACTCTGAGTGATTAGAAAGATCATCAAACACAAAAGGAGAAATTATTAAATTATTAACATCTTGTTTGTTATATACTTTATACCCCATCAAATCAATAAATCAGCCACGCAGCACAAATAGGTTGGGCAATTGGGGACTTCCCAAAAAAGAGGAAATGCATCACTAAAAGTACAGGTGAAGAACAACGATCTGTGTATGTCTTTGTGCGGCATATACTAGGTTATAGGTAGAGGAGCTAATTTAAAACTAATTACTGTAATATAATAATAATATGTAAATGTTATTTGTAAAAATAAAACTCATTACTGAAATTTAAATATTCTCTCTCTCTCTCTCTGATTCTTCATCCTAGAATGAAAATGCAATACATTTCATGAGGAAGATTGTGTCTAAGCAACCAGTGTGCCTTCTTAGTTTGCTGTCCACATGCTGGCCATTCATGAGAAATTTTCTCATCAGCTGGACTTCTTTATCTTAAACTGGACTTGGATTGAACAGATCTTCAGATAAAGGGCCATGAACAGCAACTATGGTAATCTTAAGGGTGGAAGGTACTTCTGTCATGCTTTACTCACATCACATTTTTTTGGCATTCCACAAATCTACCACAAGCAAACCTTCACAGACTTTTTCACCCCCATATACAGTATCCTTCTTCCATGTATGTATGTCTCCATGTGTACTTGTATGTGTATGTATACATGTATATATTAATCCATTCAATCGTGTCCAATTCCCAGAGGCTGCCTGGACAAGGCCCTGCAGTTTTCTTGGCAAGGTTTTTCAGAAGTGGTTTGCCATTGCCCACTTCCTAGGGCTGAGAGAAAGTGACTGACCCAAGGTCACCCAGCTGGCTTTGTGCCCAGGGAGGGACTAGAACTCACGGTCTCCCAGTTTCTAGCCTGGTGCCTTAACCACTGCACCAAACCGGCTATGATGTATGTATGTATGTATGTCATTATTGTCTTCCACTCTTCCATTCTTTGCTAAGTGGGTTATGTATATTTCAAATTTGTCTTTAAAATATCTCACATAAAAGATATATCTGTTTTTGAAGATCTTATACTTCTTTTACTGCACGCAACCTGAGGTCAGCCTCACTGCACTGTCTACCAAATAGTTTTTCCCATAATAACCTTTTTTCAGAGTTCAAAGACACCAAACATAGAGGAGACATAAGTCAGGCAGGTTGTAATAGGAAGAAATATTTTAAAAATAAGTTCCCACTGTAACAGCCACATTAAGAAAACAGTTGATGCTTTCTTATTCTGCAGCGGTAAAATATATATCATACAGCTTTGCTGAGAGGTAAAGAATGACTCACTTGAGTTCGGGATAGACATTCTCCAAATACCATTGGAAGGATTTACAGTTCAGCTTCCTGCGCTGTTCCACTCGGTCCGCAATACTAGAAGCAAAAGTACCCTCTATCTATTTTTACAGTATTGTAAACATGAATAAAAGAGAATTGCATGACACAGCAGCACACAAGTACATTTACAGAATAATTAAAAGCACATACAGGACTTCTAAGGTACCACCACATTGGAAGCAATGTTGTGGAAGCTGCTCCACAACACATTTGCCTGGTGCTTGTGCTTATAGACTTGCACATGCAAGCTCATTTGTTAATCTTAGAGCAGGTGTGGGGAATCTCTTCCATCTGCCCACCATTTTCTGTTCTTATATACCAGGGATTCAAATACTAGTTGAGCTGTCAGTTTCGCCCTTCTTAATACTCCAGGCTATTCCTTCTTTATTGTTTGAAATGTTGATGTCCTATATCCATTACTGAATTGCTTTTTTTAATAATAAAAAGATGCTATATATGTGTGTGTGTTGAAAGGATTTTATGAGTGTTTGGGCAGGCCAAGTTGATGTGCTGTGATTGGCTTTTTTACAGTGTGTGTTTATATCAGAATATAGAAATTTGGAACAGATTTTTATGGGTAAGAAATCAAGAGATAAGCAATAGCCCCTAGTAGCAAGGCACACAGCACTGCAGTAAACTGCTTGTAACAACTGCAACACCTAATAAAGCAATATAACAGGAGCCCTACTGAGAAGCCAAAGTGAAGTTAAAAAAGAACTTTCAGAATAGCTTCTCCTTCCAACACGTTCTTTCCTAGGCCAGGGCAGACCTTATGATCTACTATGTTAGTTAGGGCTCAGCATGCTAAAAACAATTTGGAAAACATGCTTAAGAATATGGAGAAGCACAACCACAGCACATTATGTGGTTGCTTTGAAGAGGGATAGTCCTCATGAATGTTCTGAAGCATCTCTTCCAAATCATTCTCAAAGCATGCTAGTCCTAATGGCAATGTTAATTCTTAGTTTGGAGAGATTCTTTTGAAACTCTTTATTGTCCTCTTCGTTTTAACCACCCTAAATAGTTTTAAGACATCTGTATGGTACAGGTGGCCAGTTCATCATTCCTACCTATCTCAAGATAAAATATGTTTAAAAGCATTAACTTCCTTCTTCTGAAAGCATTTGTTATTTTTGCTTTGAATTATTTAATCATTCACCAAGCCATAAACAATTCTGTCTTCTTATTCCATGACTACTCAGTCCTAGAGATTTTGGGTAAGGA
This sequence comes from Candoia aspera, assembly GCF_035149785.1. Taxonomy (NCBI): domain Eukaryota; kingdom Metazoa; phylum Chordata; class Lepidosauria; order Squamata; family Candoiidae; genus Candoia; species Candoia aspera. The sequence continues at coordinate 275,614,257 of NC_086153.1, read as the reverse complement.
ATTTGCCAAAAGCTTTTGAAAGACCAAGTATACAATATCTATCAGATCTGCTGGGAGTTGGGTGGCATATAAAGCTAATAAATTATTATTATTACTATTACTCTCAAAGAATTTAAAAAGTTAGTGAGACAGGCCTTGCTTTTGCAGAAACTACACAGATACTTCTTCAGCTGTGTTTGATAATTTAATTTTAGTAACTTCTTCTGCACATTCTTTCTTGCAAATTATACATTTTAAATATAATTTGTCACAAAAACACATACTTCTAAATTAATTTTATTTTATAATGGATATTTTGAAACATGATCTGAAGTATATCAGAACAGATCTGATCCAATTACTGTCTGATTTGCATTTTAACCTGGGAGGTTCAGGGCATGTCAGTTTGTATCATAATTCACACAGAGCAAATGATTCAAGATGGGGATACTTGGATCATTTGCTCTGTGTGAATTATGATACAAACTGACATGCCCTGAACCTCCCAGGTTAAAGAGCTACTTAACCGAGATGGTTTACATGCTTACCTTCCAAATGACTTCCCAATGGCAGAAGGTCTGGCTTCATAATAATACTGTTTGTATTCATCCATCCATACCTCTGCTGTACGTTTGGTATTTCTGCAGGTAGGACAAGATAAACCCTTTTAAGTGGCATTGCTGGGCAGCTCATCTTGCCATGTCATGAAATCATGGCACATTTTAAAGAAACTACTACCCTCCTTAACTGACGTTATGTCGCTAAACTTTGATGCAGGAGAAGAAATATCTCAAAAAGTAGAAACCAACTGAGAAGAAGCTATGTTTCCTCGGTGCATGAACACAATAGAGTCAGTGCGTAACATGCAAAACTCAGATGTGCTAAAAGAACACATCTGAGGCGTTCTAAAAAAGGTGTGATGGCTGAAATACAGAGAGAATGGAGTCAGGTATTCTAGTCCCATGCTGCATGACTTCATTTACCACTGAACTGGTCCCTTATTCTTCCTGACCTCTGCAAGGAAGTCTGAAGGAGGGCTATATTCACATTTGCTTGAAGATGAGTATAGTTCCCTGATCAGTGATATGGAATACAACTCTCCTGAAACTTGAGGAAATCACAGAAAATAAGGAATGGGACATATGGGATGTAAGGAAGAGAGGTGTGCACTGTTCCTATTTCCTATGAACATTAGCCTTTAGACTTCCCAATAGAAGACAACTTTGATTCCCAGAGCAAGTGGTCTGAGTACACAGTATTCCACTTTTCTTATTCATTTTGATTAGAGTAGAATCCATTAATCATTTCTGCCAGGCTCTTTTGTACCCTTAAAGTCTGTTTCAGGGAACTGGGGGACCTCCTGAGCAAGGTTCGATGGGGTGCAGGAATAGTTAAAAGGAATAAAGCATCCTGTGGCACAAATATACTTCTACTCACATAATGTTGGATTCCATCTTTAAAGACTATTTAACTCCAACAGCCAAGCTCTTTTCAGCAGTATTCTTAACATGGAGAAAAGCAAAACACACAGTGGGCATGGCAACTATGGCACCTTTTATCTATTACTATCATAATAACCACTGCTCTATTGCACATATGGAACATCCAGGTGCTTCAGTTACAGCCTCTTCACCTTCTTGCATACTTAGGGTTGTAAGCAGTGCAAACTGTGTAACAGGTTTGACAAACTAAGAGGTATCCTGTGCCATGAAGGGATCTGAAGGGGTGTTTGTCATAGGACCTAACTGACTGCAACATGAGGATAGGGAAATGGTTGTGCTGAATTATCGTCTGGTCTGTAATTTTGGACTTTACTAGTAGAAAATTTGAAGGTGCAATATATTCTTTTGGGGGCAGCAGTCATTATTTTTCAGATAGTTTACAGTATCAGCAGTACTTGAAGTCCCAAACGATATTAATTCTGGGTTATTGTAGACCACATTTCCTATATCTGTACAGCTGTACTCCCTTATTATAAACCTTAATTTTAGATATGGTATTTTTACATTAAATGAGGCTCAGTGTCAAATCCATTTCATCATTTTTATGAGCTGTTATTTAATTACAGAATACTATATCTAGATCTGTACTTTTTCCAGTACACAATGCTTAAGCAATTCCCCAAATCCCAAAGTACAGTCTCCACAAAAATAATTGGGTCACAGGTTTTTTTAAAAAAAAAAAATCTTTAAAACATCAGGGAAGCACTCACTGCAAATATGAATTATTAAAACAGAAAGGATGATATTAATTTGGTCAGGATGATCCAGCTGACTCAAACATTTTCTCTGAGTTTATATTCATATACCAGAGTGAGGACTAATTAATAAAATGCACAGAGGGCTCTCTGACCGAACACCATGCTTCAGTGAGACCTAAAGACACCCTCACCACCCTCCTGTTTCCTGAACTGGAATCAAGGATTAAGCCATTCCTACTTGATATAGGTTAGTGCATTGCCCTCAGGGAAGTCATATGGATGTCGTTTTCTGAAAACATGACCCACTCGACTGCAGGGGACAATCTCCAAGCTACCTCCACACATCCAGACACGGAAAGAAAGCTCTAGAAAACATCCAAGGAAAGAGAATATGAGGTGAAACAAAGGACAGCCATCTACTTAATGTGCATGTGGAAATGGCACTGCTAATGGTGGAGGCACAATTGGATCATGAAAAAAGAAGGAATTTACTGAAAATGAGGTGACAGTTTTTGTTATGAGGGGAGAGGAAAACCTGCTGTTCCCCAGTTGTTACCCTTCCCCTATTTCCACATATCAGATCAGTATAATTTGGGGTGGAGACGTGGGGGCTTTTAAAAGAGAATCTTGCTGAAAGTTCCTAGAGAATATATGATGTTATTTCCAAACTGGTTTGATTTTAAAAAAGGCTGCCCATCAGAGAAAGCTTCTCTTAATGTAAAGAAGAAAATCCATAATAATTTAGGGTGGACAGGAATCAATCTCAAACAGGAGAGGAGGAGGTTCCATGTCCAAGTACAAAGTAAGAGACGGAAGATGAGAGACCTTAATGACACTGATGTAACTGAGTCAAGACAAAATATTATAAAGCAATGTGCAGACTGAAGAATTGCATAAAAATTGTCAGAATTCTGGAGAAATATGTAATCAACTCTAATCACTGCTTAGGGGCATGTTGCACTAGTCAAATTTCATGCTCTTGCAAGTCATTATAGACTCCTAGTACCTGGGCAATATTATAGGAATGGCTAAGTCTGGCCATCATCTAAAGCATAACAAGCTCCTAAATCTAGAAGAATACATCTCTTTTCATAACATCTGAAGCCCCTTCACTCTTCATCAATTGCAGGCTGGGGCTGAAAAAATCTTTTGGCATACGCTTGCTGTAGGATCCTAAGCTCTCCTAAGGATGCCTCATTTGGCAATCCAGACTCTGAAGCACAGTCTCATCCTGTTTATTTAAACTGAAGCATCCCTATCCCCTGCCCTTTGCTTTCAGAGATTTTACTGCCCCAGAGTGAAATTCAATTTTTTATTAAAAAGATCAGAGGACTACCAAGGCTTTGATGTTCAAAAACTCATCTGAATCTCTGAAAAGCTGTGATCTTGCAAAGGTCTTATGTTTAATAAACATGGAAGCTCACCGTTGCTTACTTATTTGGGGGTACAAAGAAAACAACAGAAAAGCAGCAGCAAAACAAATCAGAAAAAGAGGAAGGGGACAAAAGAGGGGGCTAGAAAAGCCTTCCATGGGTATGTTGTACTTTGCATTGCCTTTGATGTGTTCTTCACTTGGCCAATATTAGACAGTGCAAATTGTAGCAGCTAGCAGAACTGCGGAGTTAATTCAGATATAAAATACCTTACTTTACCTTGGACTGATACAGAGGCAAACTGATTTAGCTCAGGATCCAAATCTTACCGAGCACATTTTGGCTGCTTCAGAGCAATCCTGCTTCAACTTGACCATCTCCCAAATTTCTCCAAAATCAACTCATTTGATTTTGGACTCAACATTTTTCTGAATTTTAAAATATCTTATATAAGTGATAGAGCAGAAAGACTAGACAAACTAGTAGATGGCACCCCTAGATCAGCACTGGGGAACTATGGCCCTCCAGACATTGAACTCCAGTTCTTAGCAGATCCAGACAAAGTCATTAATGGCCCATTGATGATGGGAATTGGAGTCCAACAACTGGAAGGAACAGGTTCCCCAGATCTATATCAGCTTCACACATTCATTCTTGGGTCTTCTAAGGCCTCATCTTCAGATGTATAGTTGGTGATCATGATATCTATGGCTTCTTTGTAGAAGCTCCATTATATAGAAGTCCAGAGGCACTTGCTGAGGAATGTGGCCAGTTTTTATAAAGAAAGGAAGAGACTTTCACTTCAGCAAAGCTTATATGGTAATCTGGTTTTAATGAATTTATCTTGGAACTATATCTGTTCATGCTGTTCTATCATATTTTATTTTAGTGGTATTTGAATGGTTTTAATTAGATTTTATTGTACCTAAGCTGAATTATGTATGTAAACTATATGAGGAGCCTACAAGATGAACAACAGGATAGAAACAAAAGCAGTCAATAAAATAGATCCTGTACCCTAGGCCTTTAACCAATTTCCCCAGTTCAAAATATTAGGGTTAGGGTTGCAAAGTCCCTAGACATCTTTCAATCACGATGCATTTCTTTCTCCCATGTTTTTTAGTCCTAACATTACTAGGACAAAATACAAACTTCATAAGTGAATTCAGTGTGAAATATTTAATGTATTTATGTAACACAATTTACATTTTCTAAGGTACTTCCTTCTTCCAGACCATATCAATAATTATACCCATAAGGGATATCTAAGAACACATATATAGATGCTGGCAAATAATGCAGATCTTGCCAAAGTGTCATTTAAGACTCTGTAGGAAAATGCTGGCTTACCCATAGATCTGCTGAATAGCATGACTGCCTGGTGATAAGAAAGAGATTCTATCTCTGTGCAAGCAGATCTTGAATAAAGCCTGAGTTTTCAGTGCTTCTGGTCAGGAAATAATATTACATTGTGTGACCAGAATTTCAGGACTGATTTGTGAAAGGTTGGCAAGAGAAGGCAACATAAAGACAAATCAAAGTACTAACTTACCAAAGTTCTCTCCTCCCCAGATATCCATCTGTGTGTCATATTTTCCAAGATGGTTAAACCAAGACTTATTGATCACAAAGATTCCTCCTGCTATGACAGGTGTCCTAGTAAAAACAACAGTGAGAAAGTGCATAAAGTTATTGATAAAAAATGCTGGAATGAAGAAAGAACTCTATTACATTTGTAAGCAGCATATTCTGTATAAAGTACTCTAGAAATAATATATAAAATCCATAGAAGTACAGGCTTAATGGGAGCAATAACTTTCCTATCATTATGTATCATGAAGAAGCTGTAAGACTGCAATGTTTTCATGACCCTTTTACAAAAATGTCTACTCTGCACTTAAATAATGGGCATCTGCAAGGAGGTGTCAAAGTCTGCAAGGTGGTGGGCATGGTGTTGTGATCCAAGCACCACTCATTGTATATGCATGCATGCAATGTCAGTGAATGTACAAAAGGTGCAGGGCTTGGATCACAACACTGCAACTTACATTTTGCAAATTTTGATACCCCCAACTTTTGACTTTATATTGATATCAATGATAACCTAGTTTTTCTTTAATGAGATTTTGGGAAAAAGTTCAGAATTCTTTAGGTAATTTTAGTTATGAAGAGAAGACCTTTAGTATTAAGTGTGGTTCATTTTTATGCCCATGTGGTTAATGGAAACAGCAATCTACATCAAAGGGGCTGAAGAGTGAGAAAAGCATGCATTCCCAGAACTTGTTCCTGACCTATTAAAGTAATTAAAAGGTCTATAAAGCAAGTAAGAACTGAAGGATGGTTCCTAATTTTCCATATCCATATTGAAGACATAGAGGAATATTGTTTCCTTGGCTTCTAAGTGAACTCTATGAAAAGGGGGAGAAGTCTCCAAGGGGAGAATCTCACTCATCTCCACTACCCAGAACACGAGATCAGACTGGTCCAAGATTGCAAAGTTGACCAGCAAAAAACAGAATGGGCTAAAGGATCCTGGATATTTGGACTGCAGAGACTGAGAGCACTATATTAGTGCGCTAAATTTCCTTAGATTTAGAACTCTAATCCTGTCCTATATAAATCTGTTTGAAACACAATTCACATAAATGTAGAACTAGGTGTTATTGCTGTTAGAGTATACTTGAACATTCTCTTTCAGAGGAAGATGGGCAGTGACCAAATTTGATAGATAGATAGATAGATAGATAGATAGATAGATAGATAGATAGATAGATAGATAGATAGATAGATAGATAGATATTCTATTGTTCAAAGAAATCCTAGAATGAATATTTTTATTTAGCTAGACTTCATGGTTCTTATCTACAATTTCCACTATTCTTTAAATAGAACACAATGCACAAGACAGTGAATGTGTGAGTCATTACAGAAGCCATGTGTTGATGAATTTGTCTAAGTCTTGAGAAAAAAATCCTGTGCTGGAAGTGGAAGGTAAATTCTATTCCAGTTGTACCTTACATATCAGCCTGGGAAAAGATCAATCATCTACTAGACAACACATATATTTTGGAAATGGGCACAGCGAAATTTCCCATATTAAACAAGTACAATCTATAAAGGCAATGCCCTATTATATAATGCCCAATACCTTGCCATTATTATAGCAGTGCAGGCCACTGGGACCACCAGATGGAATCTCAAGCATTTGTCAAGAATGTTAAAACCTTTCAGGAACAAGAGATAAATTAATTACTCCTCATAAATGATGTAAACATAACTTTCAAATGTTTCTTATGGCTACATCAACCAAGGAGACCACTTCTTATATTAGACAAAAGATTACATCTAAACTGGGATTCCAAGGGGGGCTTGCATGAAAGAATTTACCTGATAGACTGGGTGGGGTCTGTCCTGGACAACTTTTGCTCAATGGGAATCTGTTCCCATTTGAAATGAAGACTCCAGTCAAATCCTAAAATGTAGAACACAAAAGCACAGGGAACCTTGTATCCAGGAGATATGGGTTAAGTAGCATAGCATTATTTAGGCCAATGGAAATTAGGCATTTTCATTTCTACACACATGATCCCAGGGCAGCAAAGGCCTTCTCTAGAAGAGTCCTATGCAGATGACCAGCCTGGCTTTGAGCAATCACAGTAGGGACACTCACTGGTATTTATCTGTGCTCAGTTACATTCCAAACTTCCTATGTGGGTTCCCAGAGAGAAAGGCAATCATTAGTGTTTCAGCCTTCTCTCAAGTTGTCCTATGCCTCGTTGGCTGCCAAAGTTATGAGACGTTAATCAGTCCTCTCAGTGGGATGACATGTATTTCCAGGAACAAAGTCTCTCTGTTTACCATAATTGGCTTTTCCCCATGCACATCACATAAAAATGCCATCTGACTTACAAGTGTTGCAAATTGAGTAGATCCACTGGGAAGGACAGTGGCTGGCAAAGGATGCATGCACGTGGGAACTGCAGAACTGAAAGGTAGGGGACATTGAGAGGTGCATTTGTAAAAGGAAACAAAGAATAAGAACAGTGAGAGATGTTTCAAAAACCAAAAAAGGGTGCTTGAGGCGTAGCAATCCTTTTAGGAGAAAAATTGAGTGCTTGGATTTCCTGCAGTCCAGCACAGTGAGCCAACTGTTGCATCTGAAGCTAATCTACACAAGTGTTTTATCCTGGCAGAGTGACATCTGGCTCACATGATGCATAGAAGGCAGTTTTCTGGCATAGTTTTCCTCAATATTCTGTTTTCTTCCTTGACTGCTTTATGATTGTTTGGTGGTCAGCTGAAGCTTCTGTGAGCTACTGAGAAAATATGCTTCAGCCTTATCAGTTACTGGTGGCTCTTTCTCTCCAGCTCTTTTTCTTGGAGGACTAAGTAGACATAACAGGGCAATTGACTGGGTTTTCAAGTTCCCATGATGCACTTAAGCTAACTTAGCCCTATGCAAAACTGGATCTATTGCGGGCAAAATCTAACCCCCGGGTGAAAGCTACTTTCACCCTTTTTGAACCCTTTTTGGTGTCCTCACAACACACTAACTACTTGCCCACATTGCCTCAGTTAAGTGTGTTGTAGAAAAAGGCCATAAAATGCCTTGTGCTTGCATTTAAAATATAGCTGAAGTTGGGCTGTATTCATGGATATGTGCCCATCAAATAGCAAAGAGCTTGCTTGCCCAAGAATTTGATCATCCTTCAAGAAAGAGCAAGTATCAATCTCTCTGACAAAAAGACAGTATTCATAACATGACCAACACAAATAAAGCTAAGGAGTCTTCCTGGCTCCATTAACTATCTTCTGTCCTCAAATCTTACAAAATAATGACATTGTTATGGAGACAAATTCATATGGAAGGAAGCAGGAAGTAAGAGGGTGACTACTGAGGAGAAATGGAACAGTTTGGGTTCAGCAGAAGAAGCACGGAAAGAGAAAAAGCAGAAAAAGAATATAACAGTAAGGTATACGGGTGCACACACAGTCGTTTCCCTGCCAGGAAGAGCATTAAGGAGTATTGAAGTCCATGTGGATGGTTGTGCAATACATTGAGGAATAATATCTTAGCAGGGAAACCAGTAGGAAGATCTAGCATGTACTTAAAGAGAATGAGCAACAACCTGTCCAGTTCTGTTAGGTGGCTTTCAGAACTACCCCACATGAGCAGTAAGATGTGGGAAGTCATTTATGGCAAGAAATTTTGCTGTCATTTTGTGCACCTAACACTTTTGAGGAACCAGTAATTATTTCTAATATTTATTAATACTCTGACTGCTCTAAATATTATAAATAAATAAATTTAATTTTTTAGCATATTTGACTCTGGCTTGTTTATTATTGGCTGAATGACATTGCATTTTAATGATTTGAATCGAATCAAATTATCCATTCAGTCGTATCCGACCCTTGGCGATTGCATAAGCCAGCTCTCTCCATGATTTCCGATCTTGAACAGCTTCTTTCAGTTGCCTTATATTTTGGCCTGTGTCTGCTTTGATTACATCCAACCAGTGCGTTCTTTGGTGTCCTTGTTGTCTTTTGCCACTGACCATTCCAAGCATAATGTATTTCTCCAACGATGTTGATCTCATGACAAGACCAAAGTAACTAAGTCTAAGTTTTGTTATTTTTCCTCCTAGTGACATGACCGGTTTTATGCACTTCAACAGTTCTTTATTTGTTATCTTTGCAGTCCAAGGGATGCGCAAGAGCCTCCTCCAACAACACAGTTCAAACGAATCAATTTTCCTTCCATCCCATTTTTTCATCATCCAACTTTCACAGCCATATGTAGTTATGGGGAACACAATAGTGCAGACTAGTCTACACTTAGTCATCAAGCTGACATCCTTGTTTTTCCAAATTTGATTCATACTCATCATTGCTGTGCAACCCAGCATGATTCAGCGTTTAATTTCTTGGCTGCATTCGCCATTTTGATTGACCAGTGATCCTAAAAGGGTGAATTCTTCCATGCATTCCACCTCCTCTCCATCAATTACTATTCTGATGTTTCCATTCCTTGCAGTTGTCATGAGTTTGGTCTTTTTGATATTCAGAAAGAAGCCAAACTTCTCGCTTTCTTCTTTGAGTCTCATGATTAGGTGCTTTAGGCCTTCCCGGGTTTCTGAGAGGAGGGTTGTGTCATCTGCATATCGAAGGTTATTGATGATTCTTCTACCAATTTTTACCCCAATTTTTTATTCATCTAGCTCCAGTTTCCTGATGATTACTTCAGCGTACAAGTTGAATAAGAAAGGCGACAGAATGCAACCTTGTTGCACAAGTTTCTCGATCTTGAACCAATCAGTGTCTCCATATTGAGTTTGTACAGTGGCTTCCTGATTTACATACAGTGATTTTACCACTTCATCAAATGTAGTGGCACCCCAAGGTCTGCTAGGGCTCTCCATAGTTTGTCATGGTCAACACAATCAAAAGCTTTCCTGTAGTCGATGAAGCACATATAAATGTTCTTTTGAAATTTGTGACATTTTTCTATTATCCATCGTACATTTGCAATGTGGTCACGGGTGCCATGTCCCCGTCTGAAACCAGCTTGGACATCTGGCAGTTCCCTTTCGATAACTGGAGCCAGGCGTTGTTGTATGATTTTCAGTAGAATTTTGCTAGCATATGAGAGCAACAGTGCAGTAGCTGGAGCACTCCTTTGAATCCCCCTTTTTTGGCAATGGAATAAACACTGATTGTTTCCAGTTATGTGGCCGTGTGTTGGTTTCCCAAATTTTCTGGCACAAAGCTCTGGTAATTGCAGTTGGTACTGGTCTTAGCAATTCTGCAGGGATGTTGTCAACTCCTGGGGCCTTGTTGTTTGGCAGTTGGTTCATTGCCCACTTGACTTCTTCATCAAGGATGGCTGGTTCTAATTCTGCTTCCTTATCCTCCTCTCTTTGATGTTGCTCCTCTACACTAGTAGCATACAGCTCTTCTGCATATTCTCGCCATCTATTCTTGACACCTCATTGGTCAGACAATTCTTTCCCTTGCTTATCTTTGATGATACCTTTGCGAGCCTTGAACAGTGCCTGAATCTTTTTGATTAGTGCAAAAGCATTCCTAGTGTGTCCTTTTGTATAATCTTCCTCTAATTGTTTGCAACGCTTCTCCCAGTAAACTTCACTATCTTTCCTTGCCGCCCTTTGGAAATCAGCATTCAATCTTCTTACTTCTTCATGATTACCCACTGCTTTAGATGCCTTTCTCCTCTTGGCTGTTTGTAGGATTCATAACAGCTGTAACTTTCAACAGGCTGTAGAGCAGTGTTTCTCAACCTTGGCAACTTTAAGCATGCTGGCTGGGGAATTCTGCGAGTTGGCCCACACATCTTAAAGTTGCCAAGGTTGAGAAACACTGCTCTACAGCCTGTTGAAAGTTACAGCTGTTATGAATCCTACAAATACAAACTAGGGCAATTTTAACTGCTGGTGAAAGCGTAAGTTTAATACCATTTAATATCAGTGGTGCTTCCAAAGGAGGCTTTCATTGTATCATCAACCTGCCTCGTTCACAGAATTGTGTAGGGGCCCAGATGATGTTGTCTTCCATTTGTACCTCTCACATATTTATCTTCTTGTCCCACAGAAAATCAGTTCACAAGCAAATAGCAGAATACTTGCACAACGTCTTTGGACTACTTATTAGGGGTTAAAAGGAATTAGGGGTATTAGGGGTTAAAAGGAATCTATCTTGGGGCTAATTCTCAGAGACAAAGACCCAGAAAGATCATCTTTCAGAATCGATTTACTTTTTTTACCTACCTCCTCTCAAATCTGCTGATGCTGCTAGATAGGCAAAATTGTCCAAGCTGATGACATCAATGATAGGACTCACCACCCGAGTATAATCCTGAAAAAGTAGGGGAAAAGGAAGAACGTTGGAATTTTTCTAGGAGGAAAGTAACGTTTCAAGATGATGAGATTGATGCAGATGGTAGAAGGGGGAGTAGGGAAGCAATGTATGATGCATTGCTTTCCTGTGTCACCTCCACATTTTAAAATTGGTATTCAAATACATAAGATTGCAGCCCATAGCTTTTTGCAAGGGATGTGAAGAGTGAAACATTCACAGTGCAATTATTGCTCTGTTCTCCACTTTCAGGCATTATGTACAGCACACAATTTCAAAGCTTTATTGATCAGATAGACTCTCAGATACTGTTAGGGTATGTTAAATTGTGATTTCTTGTAGTCATCTAGAAAAAGTGTTGCTAAACTGGAGGAGTAGATAACCTGATTCTCTTCAGGTATTTTTTACTATAATTCCCATCAATGTCAGTTAGCTAATAGGCAGGGATTTATAGTCCAAAACATCTCAGGTTGCATTCCCCTTGTGCTAGGTTTTCCATGGAGAAATTTCCTAATTTTAAATTTGAGCTATATGCTGATTAACATACTTCCTCAGACTTTTTTTTTCAGGTTCTTCATTAAGGTAGTCAATAATATCTAATTACTCATCTCCTAATAGGATTCATGTATCTCTAACACTGTTCCCCCAGGGTGTATCCATATCACATAAGTATGGTTGCACCCATATCTATCACATATATGCCAAGAACAGCTGCTGTGATTTCAGTCAGTCAACTCACAGCCCTCCCATTTCTTTTAAGACTGCTGGAGTTGATTGCCAAAAGCCAACAAAGCTATTTCCCACATCTTTGAAGGAGGAAACTCATAAAAATGACTGTGTATTCCACAAATAGATTTCATATAGGACACTTTCATACTGCCACCATTTCTCCTTTACAGCACTGTGCGTTCATCTTCTCTTCTGCTGATTCAAGGAGGCTGAGAACAAACAGCATAAATCTGCAGCAGTAAAAATCCACTCCCCACATGCTACAAAAAGGGAAAGAAAAGAAAAGAAAAGAAAAGAAAAACAAAACCCAACCATCTTGGTAGTTTGCAGAAGACTGGTGCATGGCTGAAAAGAAAGGAGAAACTGACAGAACATTGTCAATATTATTCCTGTTGGCTTCATCTGGGCTACTGGGGACAGAACAGGAACCAATTAAGCCAGGATTCCTTTTGGAGGAACTGCGAGGTGGCTGAAGCTTAAGAACTAGTGCAAGGGCCAAGCCAAGAATTCCATCTAATGGTAATAGGGCCTGCCTTCAAGCTCCATGGAGGTCCAGTATTACAGCTGAAAATTGGCTTCAAAACGACACCTCCTGTGCTACTGAAGACAGGGGTGTAGAACTGATCTAGGACTGTTAATGCATCAGGTAGAAGTGCCCATCATTTAAAAAAAACAAAATAAAATGCCCCAAAGTTTCCTCAAAACTCAGTGAAAAAACATACAATCCTACCCAGGAAATGTGTGACAGGGCCCCACCCACTTTGTATCCTTGCCACAAACCAAAAAATTGTGGAAACCAAAACCTTTAGGCCTTGCTGTTCTACAATATGTTCTATGTAGTTCCCTAGTGAAGGTCCTAACTCCCAAGTTTGGTCTGCAAATTCAGTGTTGTATCTTCATTTTCTCAGAAATGTTTTTGGTAATATCAGAAACTATATTGAATTAGTTTTATATAGTTTTTATAGAATTAGTTTTATATTAGTTTATAATTATTGAATAATTATATAACATAATTATAATATAAACAGAAATTATTTTGAATTAGTAATTTTTTTTCTTGGAGCAGAAAAAGTATATACATAAGAAGGTCTATTCATGGATAAACACCCAGCATTCAACTAAGCAATAACTCACAAGTGCTAAATTTCACTTCTGCGGGGCAAAAATAGCTTTTATTATCTTATGAGTGAAATTAAGATACTCTGGAAGCCTTCCTTGTAAAAGTCTAATCAACACAGCAGCAAGGTGTTACTTTCTTCTGCCAGAGGATTTACTAATGAGTAAGTTCTTTAGCATTCTGGGAAGAGGCAAAAATAAACTCTGGATGTAACTTGTTGATTGCAAAATAGAAGAACAGAGAAATGTAGGAAGAGATGGAAATGTATGGTTGTTTCTTGTCCCAGAAAAAACTTTGCAAGGGAATGCCAGTACAACATGTTACTACACACATGTTGATCAGTACAAGTCTGGTTGACTTTACTATCAGCATCAGTAAAGTGGTGTTCTGGTCAGGCAAGGTTTCTTAGTGGATTTTTTAAACCCCCCCCAGAAAAGATCATGGTTCTTTACAGTTGCACCATTTTAAGTCTTTGTGTAGTCCATAAATTTACTGTAGCTATTACTTCCATGGCCTGAACCCCCTTTTTCTTAATGCTTTTATTCTTTGACACATACAAGCTTCTAAAAATGACATTTCCTCAATGAAAGCCCTTTTTAAAAATACAACTACCACTCTTTGTACATAGCCATTCAATACTGTGCCTTCTTTTCATATTTCTTATTTTTGATTGGGGAATTTCCTCTGATGCTAACTTTTATGCCACCACAAAGTTTGGTGAGAGCGGAATGGCATGCAATGGAATCCAGGATGGAATTAAAAGAATTAAATGTCTCTAGAAGACATAGTCAATAAGAGAAAACCCAGAAGAAAATTCGAGGAATTCCAATAAAGTTTGCAGTAATTTTATACTACTTCAGTTGGCCTAATAAAATTGCTTAGCCTCGGTGCTTTTTAAGTAGAAAATCAGGATTAAGCATTTGAAACCATAAACAAATTTTAAATACTTTTTTTTTTACTATGGTTATTTTTTATAGCTTGATTTGGGGTTATATAAACAAAGGAGTAAGCAAAGGGCTAGAAGCAGATATCTATCTAGGCTGATTCAATTTCAGTAACTCTGCCAGCTGTTTCACCTTTAGACATAAGAACTCTTTGGGCTAAAGAAAACGGTCAAGAGCCAATACTGGTAAGGTCCAAAAGATCTCAGTGCCAGTTGGCATGGTATATAGTAGAGACCAACTTGAGAAACAGAGGCTTTGAAAATTATGTGTAAGATAGAAAAAGATTAACCTGAAATTCTTCAGTACAAGGATTGTGTACGGACTTTCACCTGGGATCTGGACACAGGGAGAAAGGCCGAGGTGGGAGATATCTATACTTATATTTAACCTATTAATTTATATCTATGTTATAACTGTCATAGCTCCCACCATTATAAAACAAAAAGGAAAAAGAAAAATCCTGGTAATTGGAAATGTTCACAATTCTCAGTCCCCTGACAGAATTACACATTTCCTTAAGCAGATGAATGACTGGCTTTTTAAAAAATCAGTGTACAGACACACCTGATGAACTGACACTGAATTTACCATACAAAGGTCCAAGACCAATCTTTATTCTCTGCTTACCTGCAACTAAAGGTAAGTCTTTGAGCTCTCATCCTGCCATCTATTCTTACACGATGACAGGACATTTTGGAACAATCCTCTTCTCTGCTACAAAGCTGCCTTGTGGATCTTTCTTTGTATAGTAGTAGCTGTCACTATTGTTGCTCCATGCAGCAACATTGTTTTATGAACAAATATAAATCAGACATTTATAGGCTGCTGAGAGGGACGATTTATTAAGCTGAGGGTTTTCAAATCACCATCTCTGACATTTCACCTTCCTTCCCTCTTGGCACAAAGCTGAACATATCTGCAATTTGCATCCCCACCAGTTCCTCCCACCTGTCTCTTGGGCCTTGTTAAATACCTAGAAAGGCTCTTTTTATAAAAGGATTGTGCAGGCGTTGCAGCTGGCAGGAAGATCAGCCTACCTATCTCTACTACTGCAGATCACACCTTCTTCCTGACCCCTTGGCAAATCCAGAATGAGAACTGCCTACTCTGCTGTATCAGTTATTCTTCTTTTCCTCTTTTACTTCAAGGTTAACTCCTTCTTTCCACATTCACTCCACACAGCACTGTTATGGGTTCACTTTGGATAATTCAGGGAGTGGGGTGGGGAGAGGCAAGTAGGCACAGGTTTCATCCTTGAAGTGTTCTATTTGTTGCTTCACACATACCTAGTAAAACTTAAAGACTACCTAACATAATCCCTTAATCCTATTCTTACATGTAACTTAACCTAGGTAGTTTTCCATAAACTTGCTTATTTATTTACAGTTTTCAGTGTTTCTCTTAGCCTGGTGGACTGAGGTTAAATAACATATATTCTCTACTTTTAAACATTCTTTTACACAGTATTTTCTTAGCCTCCTAACACACACTGTGGACCTGTTTGTCTCTCTCTTGGAAATTCCAGATGGGTGAGAGTCACCTGGAAATACACTTCCCCTTTTATCTCAAACTGTAGATTCTTTCTCCTTTACCTGCACATAGCTCTCCGTTCTCAGCCAACACTGCTTGTTTTTGTCAGTTTAATGATGATTCAGCTCTCTTCTTGGTTGTCCCACATTGTCTACTTCCCAGTCACACATCTTCTGTCTTCTTTAGATGAAGTGATACTCTCTAGACTCAAAAACTTACCAGCTCTTTCTCCAGTGCACTCCAGATTTCAGCACCACCAGCCTCTCAGTCCTCAACACTCTTGCCTCCAGCCACCTCTGCTTCTGTGAGTTCTATTTATCAGTTAGGAACTAGCAAATAGGTAGAAAACAGAGATTCCTATTTCTTCTGGAACTGACTCCACTGTGGAGGGAAGAACTTGCATCTTCCATGAACTTGGCTTCTGTCCAAAACACCAGGCAGGAGAAAAATTGGCTCTTTTCCAATCTATTACCACTGTCCTTCTCTCTATACATACATTAGAAAGAAGAGTTCACATTTTCCAAAGTCTTTTATGCAAGTTTCCTTCCATGAGAACATTATTCCACAACAGGAAATTAACCTTCATGTTGGGAATATAGTTTTGAGACCATGGAACTTGTTATAGTGGGAGCAACAATTGCAGCAAAGAGAAGAAAAACATAAGAATGCCTCATTTCTGTCTGTAACACCTTCAGCTGTATGAGCTGGTTCCCAAACTGACAAAAATTTCTGGAGCCTCTTATGTAAACAGTCCATGGCAAGCTTCCACATTATGAGCAAAAAAAAGGAAGGCTGTTGGAAAGGAAATCAGAAGGCCCTAATGTATACAGGGATATATCAGTTCTAAATTGAAAATGGTTTAATTGCTGGAATTCTTGCAATGTGATTCATTTTATCTCAATAAATCTTGCTGAAAAGAACTCTGAGAACTTTTCTTGGTAAAGAATCACTTTTGGTTTTAGGCAACTGCCAAAGAGCCTGACACGGCTCTGGTCAATTAAAAGTAAAAGGGAGTAGAGATAAGGAAAACATGCTTGCCTCTTTTACTCTCTGAAGCATTGGCTGCAACCATTCACTATTCACTTCACAGTGGCTGTCCAGGAAGGTGAGAATATCAGCTGTTGCTGTATCAGCACCTCGTACTCGGGAGCGGATTAGCCCTGAAATGGGGAGACAAGAAAACGAAGAGAAAAGAGGCTAGGAAAAAACCTAACATATTTTAGTGAATGGATCAAGGACTGCTATTACTTAGAAAAAAAGTGAGCTAACTAAGCCTAGCATGAGGTCCAAAGAGATGATTTTGGGAAATCAGCAGTAGCCTAGACTTTCTGAATCATCATTATCCTGGATTCTATTCTATTCTATTCTATTCTATTCTTTCACCTGACTCTAAGATGACTCTGAGTTGAATTTATTCAGAAGGAGCTGGGATCTACATACAGTAGTTAGAGAATTTCCCTTCATCATGTATACCAGTGTTTCTCAACCTAAACCTCATGCTGGCTGGGGAATTCTGGGTGTTGATGTCCACACATCTTAAAGTTGCTGAGGTTGGGAAACACTGATGTATACCAAAATTTACTTGGTTCCATTTTACTGATCAGCACAAATCAAATTTCATTTTTACATACCTGGCTCAGTTGTTCAATTATTAGGGCACTTCCAGAGATTACAGATCATTAACAAATTGTTAATTCCCCTCTAGTGTAATAATAAAGCATCAATGTATTGTCTACTAAACCAAAGCAGATGGTATAATCTATTGATCACTTACAACAAACTTCCTCCTGCTCAGTAATATTTGATTCTGGGCATGTCTTTATTTCTTAAGTACTGGCTCCTTTTGTGTCTACCTGAAGATCTTCCTTCATACAAAAAAGACCTATATTCAAGTCTATAGCTACCATTGCACATAGGAAACACTTTCTCTTACTTTCCCTGCAAGTTGCTGGATCTCCCTTTCCCCTGAACACTTCTGATTGCAGGTTGCATTTGAATTTTGTTCCTCCACATCATTCTCTCTATATTTCCTTTCATATTCTCTTTTTCACAAGGCCTAGGAGTTTCCCAGGATAACTGCATTTTATTGGACCTAGATAGAACATGACTGATAATAATAATTAATTTCCTCTCTGCCTTTAAATTACTTCCTTGCTTCTCCTCTTCAAGTCTTTCCTTCTCTTTTTCGACCAACCTGATGCCTTTCTGCAACGGTGATACTGTATGCAATTGCCTCTGCTCACAGGACACGTTCTGCTAAAGGAGCTGCTCTTGTTCCTTCCCTACATACAGTATGTCCCCCATTAATCTGCTTATGATGATTGGGAAAGCTTTGAAGGCCATCAGAGGGAATGTTAGTTGCTGCAAGTATAAGGAGAATCTGGGTATTTAGTCAGGATTTCTTGAGAAAATTTTATTTTTCTGAAGTGCTCAGTTCCACTTCTCTTACCCTTTTTTCGAAAACCTTAGGAGAATACTTTAATTTCTAGTCTAATTGGAAAGCTGTTATCCATACTTAGCATCTGCGTAATTTGATTCAAATAATACTAACTCTAAATCAGCTCTGCTAGACAAGACAGCAACTTGTGTTCCAGACAGATTGATGGAGCTGGAGTTTTACTGAGCAGCAGTTCTCCTATTCTATAACTAAACTATATTCCTAACCGTCAGCTTTTTTATGACTTTTAATCACATCAGTTGTTATTTAGCAAATATACCAGGGATGTAGGCCTATGGATTCTTTGTTAGTTCTTTCATGTTTTTCTGGTTTAGCGATATGGGTTGGGAATATTATCAGTCAGTGCTTTGGAATGTTACCTACTCACCAAAGGCAGGATAAATTGTGTGAAATTTTTGGAGTAGATTGTAATCCCTATGCTGAAGATGACCAGTTCTATTTCTTGTTTCCATCTAAAGAAGTTGCACTAGTTCTGCACTCAAATCACAGCTTGAGGTTTATAAGAGACTGAGAGTTAAAAGCAATAAAACTCCCTTCAGGCAGTCCAGAATTGCTCATGATAGCTGGCCTGTTACACAAGTTCTGGAAATGTTCAACCTGGTTATACATATTGATCCTTTTCAGTACCGTTGAGTAGAGTCCCTAGATCTCAACCTTCCCTTTGATCTGGACCTTCTCCTGCTGCCCTAACAATGAGTGTCCAAAATCTGAACTTCCCCAGATTTTTTTTTCCTACTGGATCTAGCAGAGAAGTATGCTCAGTTCAGAGGAGGTAACTCCATATTCTTTCTGCCACAAGTCTTAATTTGCATTTCCATTAGGACCTTGTCATAGTTTATGCTTTCTGCAAACTTTGCCATGCTCACCTTCTCGACGTCCATTGCGTAGACACTTGACCTTTGGGATTTTGGTAAGTAGTTGGCAGTCTTCAGCTGAAGAAAAGAGCGCGAGAAAAAAAAAGGCTGAAATGCCTAGTTCACTTGGCACAGAGAGAAAGTTACAATTAATTTGTCCCATGTTCTCAGTGCAGGTCAACATTTTGCATTCAGCTATGGTATCAATCAGTCTGGTCATTCAAGAATAAATAATTCTGTTGCTTAAAGTATCTCTGAAAGACACTTTAAGCAACAGAATTATTTGAGACAGCAAGGCACACTACATACCTTATATTACAACTGTGAGTAAGTATAAAAAGATGCTCAACAGCTCCTTCTCCATCACAAAGCGCTATTATCAATAGGAGTGAATGAGAAGGAAGTGTTTAAATCTTTCCCTTGCCAACTAATTTTCACCTGCATTTTCCTCCCATTATGGTGTTTTTATCCCTCTGGGGTTACATTTGCAAGGTAAGAAATGTCTAGTTCATTACTGGAAATAAATGCAACTGGAAAAAGATGAACGAATCAGAGCAAAAGCAACTGAAAGGGAGAAAAATTAAGTACTTCTCCCCTCATATCTTCTTTGATACAATTCAGCCTTTATTGTGGGCACCTTGCAAAGCATATAATGTTCTATAAGATGGTAGCTTATGTAAAGTAAGATACTATTATGTAAAGTTTCAGAATAGTTGTTGTTTGATATCAGACATCTTTGATCTGGGGTGGGCAATCTGCACTCCCAGGGCTATAAGTGATCCTACATTCTCCTTACTGAAGACTTTGGAGCCCCCTCTGACTGTTTAAAACTGATGGCACAATTTCCTGCCAGTTTATTAACACTTTATCGTCAGTCATAATATAGGCAGACCCCAAATCCAAGTTGCTCCCACCACATTGCAGCCTACAGCCTCTGAAAAAATGTAAAATGTAGCCCTTGGCCACAAAAAGATTGCCCACCTCTAGTTTAGAGTACAAAATCATGTTTCTTTCCTAAAGTATATGTTTCACAAAGGATACCAATTGGTTAATGCAGAGAGGTCATTTGCAATGAAAACCTAATGAGATGATTTATCCTTAATTCCCTTCTTTTTTTACTCTGGTCAACTCCAAGCTTAGAAAGAAACCACTCTGGTTTCTGGAAAGGAAGGAAGAAAGAAAGGCTGGGGAAAATCAAGAAATGGAGGAAATATTTAAGTTCCTGTCCCAGTCTCTGATGTTTCCCTTTGGAAGTGTTGGCAAGGTCCCTGAGACAGGAATATGACATTCTGCCTGTTGAATTCTGCCCCCCCCCCACCACACACACACAAATTGAAAGAGATTTGTGCCACAACATCAAGATGGATTGAAGAAGGGAAGAGGTACCAAAAGAAAGGAACAACAGGGTGGGGGGAAGTACTAGCCAATGTCTATCTGTAGTTTTTTGAGAATATGCAAACAGGTTTCTTTTCCAAGATATTGTCTGTGATGATGATGTAACTGACCAGAAAAGAGGGCCAAAAGGAAGAAGATAAAGATCTGAGGAATACAGACTAAAGCGTTATCTGCTATCATTTAGAGATGATAAATGGAAACAAACTAAAGAACAAAATCTTTCTATGACTGCATGGCCAATGCTAATTAACAAGGCTTTAATTCCTTGAGAAAGGAACTGAAAACAACAAACAAGAAGAAAATACAGAAGGCTGGAAGAAAGTGTGAACTAACACAGTGTGTGAGAACCAGCACAGATACCATGACCCATAACAGTATAAAAGGTGGCATGCTATCTTTTCATCATCACAGCTAGCAATAGTCTTTTAAAAGCAACAGAAGAAAAAACTTTGCTTGGCAGTTTTACAGCTAGCTCTTTGTAAGGACTGCTCAGATCAGCATGTACAGACAAATGTACATAATAAGTCCTTGAAAAATGGAAGGAGTGTGATACCACTTTATTTTATTTCCCCCTTTCCCATGAAATGGGTTTGAAGAGATTTTGTTGCTCTAGGACCTGAAGAAACTTGAGGCAAGGCAGTGACTAAATGGTGGTTTTTGCACTCTTTTCGTTGGTCAAGTAGAAAGAATAAGAAAGAAGACACACACACTGATCAGCTCTCGGTGTCTTTGTCCTCTCCCTGTTCTCTGTTTTCTGCGGTCTGCAGAAGTGAAGTTAATTGCAAACTTCAAAATGAGTTGGAGGGATTGGGGAGCTCTTCAGTTTCTTCCACGACATCCCCAGCCAGATGACACATTTTAAACCTCATGTTTTCCACAATGTCCTGAATACCTTGCATAAAAGCTTGGCAGGAATCAGAAAGCATCTGTTTAAAGTCTCGGTGAAAGTTGGAAACAGTCTGATTGAAATCCTCCATGTCTCATGCAGTAGAATATGGCACCCCCTAGGTACTTAACCAATTAAAGTGGGAGATAATAGAAGAATTTCCGGAATGTGTTTACACAAGTGAAAGTAAGCTAACAGGCAGTTCCCCAGGGGAAGTAGCAGCAGAAAGCTGCAAGTTCAAAGCAGCATATTCAATGTGTAGGAAAATGCTAAAGTCTTCAAATTTAGTATAAAAATAATAACAGGGAGATGATTACATAGTCTCAACCCTCCTTAATATTTGGATGGAAAGCAAAATCCAAAACTTAAAAAGCTTCTTTTTAAAAAGAATTAATCACAAAAATAACGATAAGCACCAAAAGAGCTGTTTCTCCTGCTGTAGAAAGCCTCTGTTAGGGTACACATCCTTAAAAGAAAAATAAATTGCGTGATTTAGAAATGGGGTGGCCAGTCTTAATGTCCCTTTAAGGCTACAGGGAGGCTTGGAAATGGTGAGGACCCAGCTTCCCAGCAGCTCTTACCAGTCAAGTGCAAACACTATTTACGATCTCCTGGCTGCAAGCCGCCATCCTGAAGGACAAATGGGGGTGATTCCAAGTGTTTTCCTTTCCCAGTAAAATGCTCTTGGGCTTCAGGAAAAACCTGCCTGAGCCCAAAAAAACCTGCCGCGTTGTCAGTTCTGCCCACAGAGCCAGCGAGCACAGTCTGCCATGTCTCCACCGGAAGTCCTACACAAGTTTTTATTTGTAAAGATCAATGCAGCATCATGTAAGTGATTACTGAGTGATCTGAGGCAATATTTCTACATCCCAATAAAATGATGTACCCAGTAGAATTGGAAGATTACTCTTAACGTCATGCGTTAGCTTTCTTCAGTTTCATGACAGGTTGGGGAAAGCTGGCTGGATTGTTCTCTGTGTCCCTTTCATTCAGCTTAGTCTGGAGTGCTCCATGAAGCTAAAATATTGATATAGCTCACTGACACTGAAAATGATTTCAGCATTGTGTATGCCTTTCTCTCGATTGAGAAATATCAGCTGAATCTTCTTTCCCTTGTTTCTTCATGTTGATCTCTCTTAACCCTACCCCTAGCCACAGGTACATGTTCTGTCCCTTTCCATGTTTTGTAAAACTCCTTATCATCTCTGTACAACCTTGATATCCTGGCAAAAGTACAAAGGCCACCAGCCAAGTACTTGGCATCTCTCTCCTGGAACAATTCCATTTCTGCAGCTCCCCACTGTCTGAAATATTGCTCTCATGAGGACAGTTTATCAGAAGCTGTATCACTGAGAAGCAATTACAGGTACCCTTGATTAAAGATTATTAAGATACTGCTGGGCATCTGCTACACAAGGAAACCCATGTTCTAAACTAGGTCCATGAATCCATTTTGGTGTTTTCATACTCCAGGAACACAATGAAATCCCAATCCAGCTATGTTAACAGTATTTAGCTGAGATTCCCCCTTCACTGGTCTCCTAACAATTCTTTACGAATATATGTTGAAAGTAAGCAGAAAAATTGAAAGACTTGTTCAGCATCTATTTAGATAAGATGCTTTATAAATAATGACATCATTTGTTCAATAACTACATCTAAAACAATGAGACATTCTTGGGGGATAAGCAATGCAGCACACGCAACAGGAAAACTGAGATTTGAGATTTGAAATCTAATGGGACAGTTTCTGACATCCTACAATAAATGAGGAAAGTGAAAAGAGTTCTTCAGGCCACTTAAAAATGCCTTGTTTCACAATACACCTACAAAAGTCAAAAAGATGTGATTTAAAATGTGATGTCCAAAGTGAGAGAGGACAAACAGACTTGAACTGCTTGCCCTCACTTTTCACAGGAGAAAGAAAAATGGATTGGATGGGCAAGGTGGGGGAGTTTTTGCTGCTGAGCTTCTCATTCTGCTATGTCTTCTTTAACATCTGGACTCAGGGGTGATGCAGAATGGACATCCTCAGCTATCTACATATCACTTCCTCTTTATTTGTAAGGGAATTGAACCGTGTGAGTTGAATATAGCTATTTAGTATTTAAACTATGTAATAAACTGTTTTTCATTTAGAAATTCTCAGGCAAGTACACATATTTTTTAATTGGATTTCTTTTGTTTTTACCTTTTAATCCCAAGTTGTTAGCCTTTTCTAGACTCCCTATTGATGATGTGTATCATGCATATTTCAAAACATTGGCTATGCATCTTTTTAAATTTAAATTTTTTATAACGTTTTAAATTGTGAAATTAACAGATGGAAATAAAAAAATACCACAATGATAATACAGTCAGAAAGAATGACAATAATAAGCTGAAAAAAAGAAAGAGGAAAAAAGAAAAAGATCTGTATAACAAGTCCCAATCCCTTTAAGATTGTATTAAATCTAGACTATATCAAAACATAATGCCCCATCTTCTCATTTCTATGGTTTAAGGACATTTCAAAGATCAACAGAGAACACGTTTCTTGAATCTTTAACATTCTTTCCACCTACATAAAATAATTCTGTAAGTTCATCCCCTGAAATCTTTTCACAGCGGTAGCCTTAACTGTGTGACTTATCTCATTTCCGTGGTTCTTCAGTTCAAATCTGTGAGCCCCATGTCTTGTCAAGGAACTGTGCCACTGTGTGTTTTTAAATCAGACACACAAACACAAAGAGACACACATATTTAATAATAGGGCAGCCCACCCCCCACCCCCATATGAATTTAAGATATTATTATATGAAGAGGGAATATTTATTCTATTCCTTCCATGGAATACCATGGAATTCCCAAAGAGAATTGCCCCTTCCACCAAAATAATTTTTTTTAATAAGAAGGAAAGCTCACAATACAAGTTTTCCTTTCACTTTTGGGGGACTTGGTGGTAGGTGATTTTCATCCAAAATACAACAGAGGAGGAATGAGTTAATTTCCCTTATCATATGAGGATTGGGAACTGTCCTAACTGTCCCTAGGATTCTAACAAAAATTGTCTTGCCCCCTGCCCCAAACTACTATTTAATTTTTTTTTTTTTTAAATACAGATGTGATCGCTACTGATACCTTCAGTGTCTCATTGAGTGTGGCTCTCAAAGTGGTTTCCGTGGGCAGAGGATCTGAATTTTTTTAGCCACTTGTTTTAATATTGGGGAAAGCCTCTAAAAAGTCCATCTGCAATGGGGGAGTAAACAGTACGCTCTCGTTCAAGGTTCCTGGTGGAAGGATAATGAATTTGCAATAGAATTCTATTTTATTGCCCTGGGATAATTCTGCTCTATAAAAACCTCAGCAAGAACAACTCTCATCTACAAGAAACACAATACAGCATACATTATTGTCTTTGTCTTAAACCTATATAATTGGGAGTTCTAGCTGTGCATGATGCTTGCCATCTTTATGGTTATAGCCCTCAAATGGTAGTTAATGAAACCTAATAGAACAGTCTAGCTTCCTGGTTGGGATTGCCTCCCTGAGAAGGTACTGAAAAATGCAATTTTTTTTTCCTTTTTCTTACATGGGAAACAAAACAAATAACAACAAATTTGCTTCTTCCTCAGTTAGCTCTTTTTTCCCCCATAGACAAAAATGAGAGGAAACATCCTGAAGGAAAGAAGGAAGAAGAATCTACAAAATAAAAGTAACACAAAGAAAAAAATAATACTTACGATCCGAGCTGAAATCATCCACTAAAATTATTTCCTGAATCAAGTTCACAGGAGTGCGATTTAGAACACTGTAAAAATAATAAAAACATCAACAATAACCAAAACCAACATCAATTGGAAATAGTTTTCCACACATTGAATGCCCTCAGATTACTGCCAAGATTTTCTTCCCCAAAGGATATTTCCAAAACATACTAAGAGCCAAAAATGATAGCCTAGGTGATATACCTAGATCATATGTATTGTTTCAAATGTTGATCTGTAAATTTACATTTGTTACATTCATGAAATCAAATCTTAGGTAAGCATTTTAAAACTAGCTTTGAAGAAGTCTTGTGTGAACTCTGCCTATGAAAAAGCTGGGCAAGAAAGAACTTTTTCTATCCAAAAATCCATGGCTGAAAATAAAGCCTGCGGAACATGCTCCACTTTGCACCTAATTTTGGTTTAATAAAGGGAGTTAAATGAAAGAGAGAGAGGGAGATCTGTGAGCAGTGATTGTACAATAGATGTATGGAAAAGGAAACCCGTTTAGTTACCCATGCATTCATCATGCTAATGTACTACACTGTAACTCAGTGTAAATAGCAGCCTCGGTGTCACATTCCATTTCTTAACTCAAATTATTGCTTTTTATCACATTACCACATTCCAGTAATTTGTACCCTATGTAGATTATTTCCAACATGCTTGCATGCTAGTTAAGAATTCTCTGACATTAAAAAAATACAGACTCAGCTAGATTTATCTATACTTATTTTTTTCTTTAAAACATTCCCTGCCCATGAACATCTTTCAGAGAGAATTCCAGACCCCACTAACACAGTCTTCCCATACCTCAGCATTCTCCAGAT
Source organism: Candoia aspera (assembly GCF_035149785.1). NCBI lineage: Eukaryota > Metazoa > Chordata > Lepidosauria > Squamata > Candoiidae > Candoia > Candoia aspera. Next base: position 275,588,341 of record NC_086153.1, on the reverse strand, counting down.
ATGTTGGACTGCAACTACCATCATCCCCAGCATATATGGCCATTGCTATTTGGTCTGGCATGATGAGAGTTATAGTCAAACCAGGGGCATCCACCAGGGGGGTAATAAAAAAAGTCAAAATGGGGTCCTTGACTGTGTGATCCAAGCCCTACCTTTTGTTATGTGCACTGCATGTATATAACGACGTGTGGGAATGACCTTGGGAGGCTGGACCCAGAGATGCTGCCTAGGGAACAGTCAGATAAGAGACAGCATAGTCCGCAGCTAGATAGTGGACAGGGCAAGAGGCTCAGGAGAGACCCTCCCTAATTTCTCAGGGTGTAAAGGAGATGGGAGGAGAATTGTACTTTCAGACTTGCAAGATTCTGTTAATGTAACTTACAATAAAGTAGAATTAGCTGATTTGATTATGTTTCCTGTCTGGTCTACCTGTAAGGCTGACATCAATCTCGCAAGTTTCAAAGCTGTCTGTACACTGGTATCTTCATCCCTATGTCTTATTAAAATCTGTCTACAGCCCCCAGTGTATTTGTGGAATAAGAAAGAACTTTTTTTCTGGTAATTTCCTGCATCCATATTTCACAAAGACTAACAAAAGAATAACATAGACAAGCTATCAGCTTCCCTCCCACAACTGCATGGCAGAGGTAACCTTATTAACTATATTACAGAGTTGTTATAAGGCAGAGGTGGGCAACCATTTTTCTGCCAAGGCTGCAACCCACAAGACAAATGTGGCTTGGTCTACCAATTGTCCTCCCAGTCCCTCAAGGTCCCAGGGGTGGGATAAATTAGTCTTGTCAAATTCTGAATTGATTAGTAACAAAGAGCTTTTGAAATTAAGAGAAGGCCATAAACTGCTGGTCCTTGTTTTAAGGAATGCTGAAATCAATACTGGGCTGAAATATATTTTGCAATTTCTTAAGTTATGTTTTTGCTGTGGAAGAGGCTTTTGTTCTTCTACTTGCTTTGAAGTGCTTCGTAATTGTTTCAGTTATCTCTTGGTGATGCTTGTTGAGCTTGCTTTACTGTGGGAAGTGATAGACAGGATACTATTCCTGATTTTTTTTTTAAAAAAATTTCTATGACATTGCAGTAGATATATGCAAAATCTGATGTTTTGGAACAATAGCTTTTACACATCCCAACTTTACAGCGCTGCTAGCAGCCCAACTTCCTAATCTGGAAAAGCTCAGAAGGAGGAATTGCCCCATGGTGGTTCTGAAGTTTGGGAAACAAGGGAGACTGCAGAGTCCTGGAGAGATGAGTGACAAATGAAAGAGAGACTGTTCACACAAGTTCTTTGACCATTTCATTGTTAAGTCTAAACTTATATACTCCACTCATGAGAATATAATTGAATCTCTCTTGTCTTCTGAAAGGCGTTTTGAAAGCAAATTCCCTTTCATCAGATTGAACAGGAAATGGTAGAAAAGAATGCAGGACAATTTTTCTGCACAGCGCTACTTGAAATAATGTATGCATATATTTTGAACGACTGTAAAACATTCTGTCAACATTAAATATTATCCTGAGGGTCTAACTTCCCTGAAATACCCAAGATGCAGTGTTGCGGATTGCAGTACGGATGTATCTTGTGACAAACCCTGACAGCCATCTTATGTGAAGCAAAAGGGAAAATGAGTGAGCAGTCATGACGGATAACTGCGGTGTGAAGAAGTAAATTCAATAAAACAGGTTTTGACTGACAACCAATATCATCTGAACCCACCAAAACGAATCTCTTGTCAAATTCCATCATGACCTCAAGAACTTCCATTCTACCATCAATCTCAGCCTTGACCTATCTACAGAACAAGTCCAATTCCTTGAAATCATGGTAGAACAACCCAATGGACACATAAACACATTATACAGGAAACCTAGAGATTGCCATGTTTACTTACATGCTACCAGATTCTACCCAGAACACACCACCAAAACTATTGTCTATTGTGAGACTCTCAGCTACAACCACATTTGTTCTGACTCATTTCCCAGAGATGCTCAACTAATGGAATTAGTTTTAGCATTAATAAATTAATTAGAATTAATTAGGAAACAGGCATTCAAGAGACTGAACTACCTACCCAATGAGATCAAAAGACAAATTAAAAGAACCAGATTGATTTCCAGAGATGACTTACTAAAAGTCTGACCACAAAAACAGAATGACAGAACAACACTGGATGCCATCTATGGCTTGCAGCTCTAACCATTCAAATGCATTATTAATAAGCTACAGCATATATTGGACAATGACACTGTACTTTCTGTGGCACTAAGTGGCAGGCCCATATTTGCATATAGTCAATGGCCCAACCCAAAGCAGATTCTCACAAGCAACAAGTAGTAACAGGACAATGATGCTAACATGGGAACCAGACCAGATGCCTACTTTGCCCCCACATTTACACTTACAGGACCATCATAGGCCCCAACAACTACATACACAAGAGCAGCAATGCCTTCACATGTTCTTCCTCTAATGAAATATATATGATCATCTACCAGCAATGCCCCTCTGAATTCTACATAGGATAAACAGCCCTAGCTTTGCACCTAAGTATGAATAAACTTGAGTTTGACCTCAGGACTCAAGGGCAAAGTAATATCACAGCAGTTCAGCCAGGACATTCTGTTGGAGATCTCAAAGCAACCATTTTGGAAAAAAGAAAAAAGAACTTTAACAGCACAACTGAGTGAAAGTTTGCTGAACCTGCATACATCCAAAGACTATCACAACAGATCTCAACAAACACAATGGGTTTGTAACACATTACAACTGTTAATTGTTAAGGTGCTTGTAATCTGTCTCACAAGTAACCTGTATCTGCATATTCAACCCCTCTTCCCCTTCCTTCTCCCATAACTTCATCCCAATTGAAATACTACATCTGTTTAGCCACCCGATGCATGTGACGTAGTGAGCTGTAGCTCATTAAAGCTTAATGTCTTTTAATAAAATGTGTTATTTGGGAAAGATGCTGCCGGACTCCTTTCACTCTTGAAGGAAACAAAAGATGCCAGTAGGAAAATGGTTTCTGACATAGACGCACCTTTCCATTCATTCTAAAGTCTCCTTGCCCCTTGATAGGATACTTTAGATCTGACTGTATGTGAACTGAAAGTAATTCACATGCAAGTGCTATACACCTACTTCTATTTTGTAAAGTGAGCTTTAGCTATCAAGGATTATAGAATTATAGTACATGAATAAAAAGAAATAAAACTTTCTGGGTACCTGTTGCCCTCTAGCCATGTGCTGCATTAGTCACAATGGCTAATGGCTTTGGAGTATGACCGACCCCATACTAGCTAGTTCCCAAGTACTAATAATGACCGCCTTTCCTTCAGTATTGCCAGCCAGACATCAGATTCCTTTGAATCTCACTTTCCTGAAGTTAAGCTCTGAAGAGAGGGTGCATTGTTCCTTATAGGCTTCTTGGAACAGGCAGTGGCCGAGTTCTTGACAAGCGTTATCTGATTTGCTAGCCCTGCCCCACCCCACCTTAAACTGTACTCCCCAGTTTGGCTCAACATTTGCACAACCTCAGTACTCTAGCTGAGATATGAGACAAAACAGCAGCTTGCAGCAACACTCCCCTTTATAATAAAGGTGGCACCTGGTGAGCTAGAAGGAGCTTGACAGGCACATCTGGTTGGTTTGAAAGGGGGCCCTAGTGGCAGAGAAGCCAGTGGCTTTAGGGAATAAAATAATATTAGCGTGTGACGTGGCTGACCCTCCCAAACAGATATGCTCCTATGAGAATGTGCAAACATAAAAACCCTCACCCTGTTCCTCTCATCTTCAGAGTTGGTTGTTGGGGGTCTTATAAAATAATGGCAGATCTAGTAAGAGAACCTTTGAAAAAGCCATCATGCTCCTGTATTCAGAAGCTGTTCAAAGCATCCCCTTGATCAGTCGATGGCGTTGTTCTCTCTTTTTCTCTCTCTCTCTTTCCATTTTATTTTATCCTGCACAGTGGAAGCTCTCTCTCTTTCACTCCCTCTCAGCCCCTTTCTCCTATATTTCAGTGTAGCACCACTTTCCTAACATTCCCCCTTTTTGATACACTGTATGAGATCGCTATTTCTTTAGATAACACTATACACCAGCAAGGCAGACCAGTGCAGCTTTTCCGTCTCTTATTCCTTCATTTAGAAATCCTTTTCATCTTCTGCCTTTCCCCCCAAGTGTGCGACTTCCTTTTTTTATTTTCTATTCCCAAACTAAGTTGCACCCATGCAAAATGAATCCTGTCAGTATTTAATGTGTAAATGTTGTATTTTAAACTTGCTTCTTTCTTTGCTAGAGCAGGAAGCTTTAACACTGCTTCTGTAACTCTCTGGCTTTTGTTCTTGTAACAAGAAGCCTTAAAATGCTTCTTGTCCATTGCTGTGGCCAGAAGCCTTTTTCTTTGTTTGCTTTCTCAGCCTAAGGGTTCTTCCACAGAGCAGCATTTAAAGCATGGGACCTGGCTTAAAGTATGCTGGCTTAAAGAAATCCTAACTATTTTTCCAAACCCTGTTTTGCCTTGGCAGTGAAGCAGAGTAGGGATTCTGCCCATAGAAGAAATGGAGGGAGGGGGGGTTGGGGGGAGAAGGCCTCTTCTGGTGCCAGAGATCCCTCTGAGGGATCAGACAACTGGCATCAAAGTAGCCATTATTCTTATATCTCCCTCCTCCTGCCAACCCATGGCAAAAGGGGCAGGGAGAGGAAAGAGATTCATATCCTCCTCTTTCCCCCACTTTTTCCTGCCACCTGTGGGAAGATTCCCCAGAGTTCTTTTCCCTCCTAACTAAGGTCAGCTGCTAGTAGAAAAAAGCACCAATTACTCTCCTTAAAGTGTAATCCTGGGTCAGACTTGAGTGAGTGGGGCAGAGGCTTTAGCCACCTTTTGAATTGCCTGAATGATAGGTTGCTCATGCAGAGGTGCTTTGCACCAGTAACCCATCATTCGGGCTATTTTGAAAAACAGTTTTTGCCAGACTTTTTCTGAAAGCCTAAGTTCTAGGAAATAAAAAGCCCAGTTGACAGGTTGGTGGGCTGGAAGATGGTCAAGAGCTTTATACACCCCCACCTCCCCTATGCCATCAAACTGGTGGTTGGACTACTTTTGGACACAGCTTTACTAGTCTTACAGAAGACTGGTAGACAGTTTCACCCATCATCCTATCATGGACTAGAAGGACAAATTGGCAGAAATCTTGTCAATTTCACCCCAGATCCCAAATATTCCAAATTGGTTAAGTATTGCAGGGGAAGATTGGCAGCCAATAGCCACAACATCTGGAAATAGCCCACGGTGTGCAAAATGGCATTTGAGTAGGTAAAGTGGTACTTTCTCACTGCATTTATATGGGATATTCTTCTGTAGGATGACAGGCAGAGACAAGGAGGTGAAGTGAGCCTTTGTGGTCACATTACCCACTCACACCAGCTGAAATTCTTGATCTGGTATAGCAGTGCTCCAAAAACACCAGGTATATAAGGAGCCCACATAAGGCCTGAGGCATACCTGAAAATGTCTTTATAAGGACACTGGGGTTATAAGAAATGGGGCAGCAGCCAAAGACACAATGACTTGGAGGGCAGATACCAGAGATTGGGGGAAAAAGGCATGACCACAACAGTGCATCCTAGCCAGCTGGAATGGAGGAATTGCCTCCAATGGGATGAAGCACAGCAGACAAATCACAGAGCACCACTGAACGCTGTGGATGTTCCATTGAAGGGAATCATTTTCCAACATCCCCCACTTCCCCGAGCTTTCTTTGAACTCACCCATTGGCTGTCTCTTCTTAAAGTGAATGTATAGACTGTTAGCTGCTTAAAATTTCCATGTTGGCATAAGCCTTTAATTGTCCCTACTGAATACTGAGTGATTACTTGAGTGCCTTGTCATTAGCCTTTAATACATTATATAAATTGCATATGAATTATGATTTCATCATTGGACTGCCACAATACATAATAACACACAACTTACACAGTTCTGTTCTGACAGATTTGGTGCTGTAGAAGACCCCTCTACTTTCTCCCTCTATTACAAAACATATCCGAGGCTACTTTTTTACACAGATTTTAAAAACATTGAGTATAAAAACACAACCTCAGAGGTACAGATCAGTAAATGATCACATTACTACTCTGAGATTTATCCTGGAGCATGCTGCTATGTAGAGACAGCACACCAATTTCAGGTGTTGGAATACTTCCCAGATCTCCCTCAACTCTCAAAAGCCTACTGTAAATCAACTTTTGGTTTTTGCAAACATTACTGTGTGACCTTAAGTTCACCAGTGAGCCAAGGAATCCTCATATCAGCTACACTGCAGTCACATGACCCTTCTTTTCCCTCTTCCAACCTTTGCTTTCCACTGTTGATGTCCTAACAGCCAGGAACCACGCTGAGACAAGGAGTAGGCCTCTAGTGTTTTATTACTGCTACATAACAGAGAATCCTAACAAACTGAAGAAGCATGGGAAAACCCAGACATATAAACCCCAAAGACTAAGGCGGGCCCGATCTGTGTCTCTTTGAATGGCCACCTAATTCCCCAGTACTACGCATGCGCTTTACAGCCTGGATGGGAGCCCCCTGCTCGCCATCCTCACTCATGACAGTTAACCTCTTATGTACCCCCTAGCTGTCCGCACTCCCTTAAGCAGCTTGCCCATACTTAATACCACGCTTGCAGACAATAAGGCCACAGTATTCTATCCATTTTGCAAATACCATTCTTCATTTCCTCAGATTTACAACAGGGATTACAAATCCTAATCTCTACAGACCTGAAGTAATCAAAACTCCAATCCTGCTCATTCTTAACAAGTAGTAGCATTATTAATAGTACACCTAATTCAAAAGGTTTTGATTGTATACAGTAACTATCAAGGAAAGGTCAATGACTACCCCCTCAAACTGTAAAGATTATGACGGTTATTAAAATAGCACAAAATCATGACTAAGAAATTGAGTTATGTAACAAAAGGTTGTATGTGGCTTGTGTCAGATCTTTAAGCCATCTCTTCAGGATTGTAGACACAGGATCTTTCCAGCCCTATTGTTACTTGAGAGTAAACCCCAGTACCTTCTCTGTGCAAGGTAGATACTCTAAGACTTGGATATGCCCCAATCTCAGACCTCTGAAATGCGCATGATATCTGATCTGTGCCAGGGTGTCTGCAGGGCGTGATCAAAAAAAGCAAGATGCGACGCACAACAGTGACACACATAAAACACAGCATTTCAATTGCACCACCATGGCTACCACCTAGATTTTTTAAACCATACCTTACAGACACCCCTGAATCTGTGGATGATGGACCACCTGTAATGGGTTGTAAGAACAACCTTGGGAAGACAGGAGGAAGAGCCACAGTCTAGACGATGGTCTGATAAACGAAATCTGAGTCCAAAGGAGGGATGGGGGTGGAGAAGATATCTCAGAAGGGACCCTCCCGGAAAGGCAGGGGAGGGGAGAAGTGCTTTCAGACTTGCAAGATTCCATTACTGTAACCTTACAATAAATGTAGTGTTATTATTCATGGATTTGGTTTCCTGTCTGGAGGACCTTGAAGGGCTGATATCACCTTAGTATCAGCTGCAATTGGAATCTTGCTTGAGGTGAGGATTTTAAAAATCATTTTATTAGATGTGCCATATTGAGAATATGGAATAGGTATAAACCCAGGTTGTGTCCGAAAAGACCTCTGTGGATCTCAGCTCCAGAAGCATTCCACAGAAGAAAAGCAGCAGGCAAAGAGAAAGGGTTGACATACCGGGAATTATAGGAAAACCATCAAAGGGAATTTAAGATTCAATCAACAGAGCTATTAATAATGGAAGGATATAGCTGTCAATGGTTTTCCCATTTAAAGTTATCAGAAAGATTCAAAATGGAGAAGGAGACTATGGTATGGAGCAAAGCAAGTCAGAATTTAGAGTACAATTGTGCACCAATGATGAACATGTACTTGCTAAAATGTATAAACTTTTGTTGAAATTTGAAATGGAAGAACAGATTAAAGAATGTGAGCTAAGAATTATGGTTATAACATACAGATGGAGCAATGGGAAAACATGTGGTTAAAAGGGTTGAAATGTATAATAAAAAGCTTAAAGAGAACTTTTATAATATGATGTATTGTTGGTACCTGATGCCAGAGAAATTACCTAGAATGTATAAGGTGTTCCAAATGTATGTTGGAAATGTGAACAACGTCAAGGGATATTCTATCATGCTTGGTGGACATGTAAAAAAGCTTTAAAAAATTGGACTCAAATACAGACATGGATACAGAGGATTTTAAAGATGAATGTTCAATTGAAGCCAGAACTTTTCCTTTTAGGACTGAAGGATACACAGTTAGAAAAGAGTCATGGAAGATTATTTCAATACATGATTACTGCAGTGAGATTATTATATGCACAACAATGGAAAGATTCAGCACCACCCACCATGGAGGAATGGTTGGTGAAATTGACAGATCTTGCTGAGATGGATAAATTGACTTCTTTGATTAGAGTAGAGACAATGCCTACATTTATTGGTGACAGGAAACCCCTTATGGACTTTTCGCATAAAAACAAAAAAAAATGAATTTGTGATTTATGGTTTTGATGATTAGACAGGATAGATTATAGAAAGAAGAGGGTCATGATGTAACTTTCAAGAGAGGGTAAAATATAATTGCAGTTATAACTGCTGTGAATACATTGGAAGCCACTTCTTTATGTCTTTATCTTTTCCTTTATATCTTGCTCTTTCTTTTTCTATTTTCTTCTATTTTTGTTTCTTATTGCACTGTTATCTTTTTATGTTATTTCTTTTTTACTTTTTCTGTTCTAATTTAGTTTGTTGTAGTTCTTATTATTGTTCTTAAAACTTTTAATAAAAACATATAAAAAAGGAATCTTGCTTAAGGTACAATATTCTATTTTAAAAAAGATTTTGAACATATGAAAATACCAGCAGTCTGTTTGAAGGCAATTGCTTACAAAGCTTCTGCAGGCAACCAAGTGCTGGATTTAGCCTAGCACACTTATTTAAACCAGAGACTCCCCAGCCTTAGTCATTAAATTCATCAGGGCTACCTGGATGCTTGTTTTCAGACCTGCTCATTAGCCCAAGATTTCAAATTTACTCTTTGAGTCTCACCATTTTTGAAAGAGAAGTCCTGTGGGGCTTCCAACCACTCATGTGAAGCCTAGAAACTCATTAGCTAGCTCTAAAGATTTGGGCTTTAACATTTCTCATCAGTCGGACTCCATCACTGCCATTCCCCAAAGTGACATTAAACTTCTGTTTAGGAAAACAACTCTGTAATCATCTCTAACAATTTAATTGCATGTAATTTTCAACAGGTGCTACCAGAACGGCTAATTAATCAAATCAAATCAGCTCTTAATTGTCATGGAAGGCCTAATCAACTGGCTGCATTTTTGGGGGGGAAAATAGTTCTGTATTAGAGCGTGACCAGACATTACAAATAAGCAGACAGTGCAATTTTTACACTACCATTTCCTGCTTGCCAGATTTGCTGCAGTCCTGTGCAGGCTTGCAAGAAGACAATATTTGGAACAGAACAGCCTTTTTCATACTTCACATACCTCACGGCACTTCACAGTAATTACTAAGAGGAAGGGGCACTGGCTGAGTAAAGTAAAGGCGGCAGCAATTATACTCACAGTAATAATTCATGCCTAGCTGAGTGCATTCTGAACCATTTTATTGAGATACATGGCTTACCTCAAGCACCATGGAAACCTTGCTAGAGTTTTGGTTTCTGTACTTTTTTTTTTTTAAGTACCAGAAAACCAAGAATAAAAGAAACAGAGCAAAAGATGAATTTTGTCATTTTTAATTATTTTTTTATGGCATTTGTATTTATTTGTTGTTTTTGTGTTGTTGTTTCTTTTACTTTGTGAGCTGCCCAGAGTCAGTTGGAGTCGAGCAGCATGAAAAAAAATCCGATTAAATAAATAAGAGAGCTGAGATGCATAAGACACACAAGCCCACCCCCTGCCCCCCAAATACAGGTTAGGAATTCATTCAAAAGGTCACAATAGAGTGAGGTGGGGGCATTCTTCCCATGGAAGTACTCCAATATCAGAAACTGTTTCCTAGGTGAATTTTTTCCTTCTGCTGAATTTTCCCGCAAACACAAAATTCATTTGCTTATTGCACTTATCACCTCGCCTCTAGAGTTCTGTTTGTGGAACAGACTCCCCAGAGAGGCCTCCCTGATGCCTATACACTGTGGCCCTTTTTGTGCCCTATAGAAGTTATCCCCCCCCCCCCCCGCCGGCATTTTAAGAAACACCTTAGTGGTTTTAGAACCTCGGTGTTTTATTGCTGCTTATTCCCGTGATTGTGTGCTGTATTTATTGCCCTTATTACTGCTGCCGCCAATTTTTACCATATTGTGCTGTGTTGTAAGTTGGCTTTCTATTTTCTTTTATAAGTTGTTGTAATTGATTTGTACACTGCCTGAAGAGCTGCATATATAGAAAGGAACACAGTGGGAGGTCCATGAGACTGAGAAAAATCACAGCACGCTGGGAAAAATGGAAGTCAGGCCCAAGGGTTTTCTTTCTCACTGGGAGTCAGCAATACCTTCTCATCAGGATTTTATTCCTCACTGCATAAATGGGGTGCTTGCCTTTGGCTCCAGTCATACTGCAGACTCCTGCAGCCTTGCTCTTCAACCTTATAAATGAAACTGCATCCCACCCCACCCCACCCCACCCCAATCATCTTTGGTTGGACCACCTTATTATGCAAAGGGTCAAGATCAATCAGTCCTGATTCTGACCATACAAAATCTGGTAGATATTCAATGTCATGCATGAATGCCTGCTCATCTTCTCTTTACCCTTGATTCTCTTTGTAAACTGTGGCAGAGACACAAATTGCACTTTATCATCAGGTGGAAAGACTTGCATTTATAATGACTCCCAAAGCCACTGAAGATCATCAGAGTTTAATGGGGGTCAAGATGCACTGGTGCATCGTCCTTAATCCCATGGTCCAGCTCTGGACAACTGAATATGATAGAGTCAATGAGGCCTTTTTGCCAACTCTGACCAGCAACTCTTGTTCATTTAAGACAGAGATTATGGGAAAGGATCCACAGAATGGGAAGGAATTGATTTTCAGCTAGTATTTGGAATTAGCAATTTGACAATTAAGTCCATTCCTACTTCGAATTCAACTTGTACATGCTATCTCAGAGGTTGGCCTCCCTTGAGTGAAACAGTTCAGGTGGTCCTCAGGTTAAGGCCACTTGTTCAGCGACCGTTCAAACTTGCAACAATGCTAAACAAATGGGATTTAAGACAGATCCTTGGAGTTCGGGTCGTCACAGCATCCCGCGGTCACATGATTGCACCTGGCTCACGATTATGACGTCGCAGTGAGCCACAGTCATGGGATTCCAATTTCTGACATTCCCTGCTGGTTTCTCACAAGCAAAGTCAATAAGGAAGTCAGCAGGAAGCTGGAAGTCAGTCACTTGAGGTCCTTGCTTAACAACCCACACAGTCCTCACTTAGCAATGGCAACCAGGAGTGCTGGGGCTGCCATCACTAAGTGACATGGTCATGTGATGTCGTACTTTATGACTGCGTTGTTTAGCAAAGGCAGTTCTGGTCCCAATTGCCATCATAACCTGAGGACTACTTGTAAAGCAACTGTTTCAGGCAGGAACTTCTGGGTATCAAGAAAGCAAATGGTCACTTGTTTGGCTCATTGGTTTATAGCACTGGGGAGCACAAAACTGTCTTGACCTCCCTGCCACCTGCCTACTGCTCCCAGGGAGCAAATGCCCCAAGAAGAATAGCGGGATCATTGCAGAACATTTATTCTCACTAGTGTGCAGTGCCATCCTTCTGTTTGCAGTCCTGAGATAAAATGCACATCAAAAGCCCTGTTATTATTCACAAAGCAGTTTTCTCCAAGACCACAAGGCCCAAAGTGACGGAAAGGAGTTCTAATGAATAATGGATTAATGTCAGAGTTCTCTGTTGCCTTCCAGCTGAGATTCATTCTCACTGGCTCTCCATCCACCACACCACCCCCTTCCCCACTATTTTTATGACCACAGAAAAATTATTTCCCTGACTTGGTAGACTGCTAAAGGGACACTTTGAGTGAATTTTAAATATATCAAAGAGCAAAGGGCTGTTTTTTCTAGAAAAATGAAAGAGTAAATAATCTTGCTTAGAAATAAATTGGGAAAGTGGTTGGCGGAAGCATTTCTTTGCCGTAAAAAGAAAGCCAGAGCTACCAAGTTAAAGGGAATGTACTTTTAAGAATTGTGCCAGGCATTGTGCATATTTAGCTCTTTCCCAGGGCCCAAGGATGGGAAAAGAATGAAGTTGGCTAGCATTTAGCAGTTATCAGCTGTTCCTACCAGGTCATGACTACCTTATGACCAATTAATTCCCTATCTCTGCAAGAGTTTTTTAAAACCATTTAGCAATCTTTACCTATTACATTTACATCCTGTCTTGCCATCAAAAATTCTATTTCCATCTGCGCTTCCAGCAAATAAGTCATTAAACCAACACTTTCAGTATTATAGGAAACCTTTTAGGATCAAAGCACTGAAGCCAAAGTAAAAGAAGGCAGCAGCTGTAAGGGTAGAGGGAAATGCTTGGGCCCCATACCTTTTTCTGACTTATTGAAAAATAATTTATTTAGCCCAGCAGATGATAATCAGATAGGGTCCTCCATTAAGTGATAGGACTTCAGCACTTTGGAGGTCCAGATACAGTTTCAAAGAAAACCTTGGGGGAAAAGGTAGTTACTTATTACTTGTTGTTTTAAATATCTGTTTCTTTGCTCTGGAATCTGCATAATGTGTGTTATTCAAGGTGGCCAGCCTTCAAGGCCATAGAACTTTTACACTGAGAAATAGATTCTTGGAACTCTATAATTCATGCAAGTACATACCCAGTTCCTAGGAGGAAAGTATATTTTTCAAGAAATATTTTATTTCATGTTTTGCTACCATTTGATTTCTTTTCCTTGTAATAAACCTGCTTTAATCTAAAACCTTTCTGTCTCTGAATCCACCCTACATGCAGTGTTATACACCACTGTTGAAAAGATATCAAGGTTTCTGTAAAATGTGGGGCAACTTGAAGTACATAGACTATTATTATTATTATTATTATATTATAAATAGTGGTGGTTGCTGATGATAGTGATTTGAAGTATTTAATTTAAAAATGGTGTGTGTGTGAAATGCAAGTACAGGATTAAAGTTTTTGTTTTGTTTTAAAATGATCCTGATAATAATGTTATGAATTCACAAAGAGCAATGCCTCTAAAAATCCAGAAGGATGTAGAACAAAGATCAAACAATTTGGGTGAACGCCGCATCTTCTGATGAACAAATAGCCCATGGATCTGAGCAAATGCCTATCCAGATGCTCTTTTTAATATTAAAAGAGCTTAACAGCCAAATGGGGACAAATTTATTCAGACATATGTCATGCTGAGTCCAACAGGACTTTCTTCTTACTGACTGTGCCTGGGATTTCAATGTTACATTATTCTCTTTTTACATGGAATAAACCGCGTGGATTACAGTGGAGTTTAGTTCTTGCATGTATTAGGTAAGGTCTAAAAGTATAAGGTACCTTTTCACTGTGCGGAGCAAGGTGGAGCGAGCCTCATTGTGAAAAGTGATAATGATGCTTGTCGCCGGCAGGTCTGCACTATAGCGAACAGATGCACACCTATAACAAACGAGAGAAAGAGTTTTCATCAGAAAGAGCACAAGTTCCCATTTCTGGAGAATTAACTACTAAAAAAGAAATTCCAAATCTAGTACAAGCTTACCAAACCTTACACACATATTTAGCAGACAACTGGGTTTTGTTACCCTGCCAACACATTTCCCATACAACACCTTTTATACGACTGCAATTCATCACATGCTGGCCGTGCTGACAACAGGGTTTAGCGTACATTGGATTATAACTGCCAGCAACACTTGTTAACAAGCCTGCTGATTTCAATGCCATCAAGACACAAGATGGCACCTATTTATACATTCTGCTGCCTAATTGTTCCAGGGGTGGGAAGAAAGAAGCAGACGCAAATCCATGATGGATTTAATCAGCAGGTGAAGTTACTTCTTCCAGAAACCTAGCAGCTGGTGATGAGGTGATGTGGCATGTAGTTACAAGGCTCAGCAGCAACTGGGGAGAGGGCAAGCCCATGCTCTTCATAGTAGGACACATGGAGCAGCTAGGCTGATGTTATCCAAATCATATGTACTCACACAGGCTGTTGTTATTAATGGCTTCTGCCTAAGGGGAGAGTTGAGGGTCAACTTCCAATACTGGCACCTGATTTTTGCCAATAACAGTATGGATTCTTCATCTCTTTGGCTTCAATGGTGATGGCAGGGTGTGTAGAGAAATGAGACCCACATTGGTCATCAATACCTCCATGACTCAGAAGATCTTTCTAATTATAAGCCAGTCACCAATATTCCATTCCTCAGTAACATGACTGAGAAGCTAGTCATCTCACAGTTCCAGATGTGTCTGGATGAAAATGATTTTTTAATACATTTCAACATGATTTCACTACCTAGAGTTATTTTGGCAGTTGAAGAGATTAATACAGGTAGTCCTCATTTAATTGGGACTGGAATTTCTGTCGCTAAGCAATGCAGTCATAAAGTGCAATGTCAGTGACTGCACTGCTTAGCAACAGAAATTCCAGCACTTCCAGTTGCCATTGTTAAGTGAATCACCATTGGTTGTTAAGCAAGGATGTCACATGGTTGCCATTTGCAACCTCCTGCTGGTTTCTCCATTGACTTTGCTTGTAGGAAGCTGGCAAAGGAGGTCACAAATGGTGATTAATGACTGCAGGATGCTGCAACCAATGTAAGCATGAGTACTGGTTGTAACTTCCACTCATTCAGCACCTTTTTAAGTTTGAACGGTCACTGAATGAGTGGTAATTAAACAAGGACCACTTGTACATTGATTAAATACAGTTCATCCACAATATACTATAGTACAATGACTGCTTTGGTAAACTTGGTGGATAATCTGTGCTGGAAAGAAGATGGGGGAATGCAATTGTAAGGCTAGACTGGTCAAGGTCAGAGGGAAACACCATGGTCTGTTACAATAACAATCCACAAACTGAAAAGCTCTCAGCCAGTTATGGTACACGGGCAGGAGAAAGAGATGCAAGATGGAAACTTTGAATCTGCTATAATGGCTTGCAACTTGTACTCTAAAGATGTTGGATTTCTTCATTGAAGGCTTCTGGTGCTGTTGGTAAGAAAAAGGCTGGACAGCTGAAGAATCCTATTCTGCGTAGGTTTATACTCTCTCAAGAAGGGCTGCTTCACAGTTTGGGAGTATTCCTTGATCCCCAACTGTCACTGGATTTGCACAATTTCAGCAACTTTCAATGGGCATTGCACCAAAGCTTCATGGAGATGCCAATCCTGGTAGCAAGCCACCATCTTTATTTTGACTCAACAGGAAAAAAAATCAGTTACCTTTCTCTGTGTTCTGAAAAAAAACAGTTTACAGTATATACCTGAGATCTGATTGGATCAGGAAAGTTTCCAATGCATTATTAGAAGGCTTGGGAACAGAATAAGAGTTTCAAACACAAGTAGGACCTTTGGAAGGTAACTGTACTAATAGCAAAAGACCCTAAGTGTGGCTATTACAAAAGGCGGACGTGACTGAGTTCACTCTAAAATAATTTCTATCGGCTTTTGAGTAAAAATTAAAAGGAGGAGTTCCTTCAAAATACCTACTGCCAACCTAATATCAATCAGAAGTTGGGTCCAGCAAAGGATAAATAGATCAGATACAACACTGTCAGTACTGAGTGACTGGATTTGAGAGAGAAGAGCCTGAGAAAGGCAGAAGGTCAAAGAAGAAGCATAAGAATCAATAATGCTGAAAAAAGATGAGGAGATTGATAGAAGTCTTTGCATGGAGACCAAGAGACAAGAGCTGGAGACAAGAATTTCAAAAGAGTTGTGTGTTAAGGAACCAGAGAGGCTTTTTCTCACTTGTACCTAACCATGGCACAATTATGTCCTGGCAACCTCTTTTTTCTGCCATGCCCTCATGATGTTGCCTTCATTTGATTTCCTAGCTCATGCCTGAGGCTGCCTTAAGTTGTCCTTAGCTGTTTCAGTGTTAATGTAATTCTTTCTCCTTATCTCAATACATTTTTAAATCATTGGCATAATCACATGGCATGATCAGTGAATGGTAAGAATGGGATCAGCCCAGCTTCTACTGGCCACTTTAGGGTTGTCCAAGCATGCCCCCTTCCTTCTGATCCCTGAGCACTGCCCTATGTGGCTATTCTGATAGGAATAGGAAAGATTGGATCTTTTAAATCAGTATCTCCCCGTGCCCACAAGGTTTCAAAGCTGATCCTTGGCTCAGAGATCTGACTTGAAAATAGGGACCAGCCAAACTAACAACTGACAGACACCAAAAGGTTGTGATGTGCAAAGGGAAGGAAACGTAATGTAGAAAGCAACTCTATTAGCTTTTCCACAGTACCCTAGATATAGTGCTATCCACCCAACCTTGAATTGACAGAAAACTACATCTATCATGAAATCTGCTGTCCCCTCTGTTGACCTTTATTACCTTTGTTCCTAGTCACTGCCAGTCACTTAGACCAAAGTGGCCAGAAACCATGGACCTCAGAACTTCACTGGATGTCATCATTGACCCATGAAATTACATTTTAAAAGAGTAATTAAAAATAGCTGAATTCTCACAAGCTATGTTCTCATGAACCTTTGGCCATTTTAAATTATTTTAAATTATGTAAAATATTTCTTAGGTTTTTTAAAAAGTGGTTCTTGTGACATCACATAAAAGGCTGTAGTGCTACTGACAGCCTAGCAATGACCAACACTGCTGATCCATGGACTAGGCTCTGCAGATCTAGCATGCATTATTTCATATCTGGCAAACTTCTCCTGTAGCAATCTTAGGCCAGGCACTCTCAGCCCTAGGAAAAAGGCAAGGGCAAACCACTTCTGAAAATCTTGCCAAGAAAACTTCAGGGAATTAATCCAGGCAGTTGCTAGGAGTCAACACTGATCTGAAGGCACCAAAAAAAAAAAAAATCTGGTTGAGAAGCAGAAGCCCAGTAATTTTATGTCCCTTGCCAACTCAAATGGTCTGGTGCAGCCTTTCTCAACCTTTTGACCCTGGAGGAACCCTTGAAATCTTTTTCGGGAAACCCCTGCACATTCAGGCTCAAATATAGGCCGCAAGTTACCAAATTATTATATTCGTCTCATGTGTATGTCTGTATAGATGCACTAACAGTGTTCTTAAACTAAAAATAAAGAATGAAACTTACCTCTTTAATGTGAAGTTGCCCAAATTTGAAATAATTTTTTAAATAAATCATGATCTCCCAGGGAATCCCTAGTGACCTCTCGCGGAACCCTGGGGTTCCACTGAAACCTGTTTGAGAAATCCTGGTCTGGTGTATATGCTGGTAAGTATGTAACTCAGTATTTCAGTGAAACTGGTAGACAAAAGTACTGTATATACTTGTGGATTAAGCCCATCCACAGATGAGCCAACCCTCAAATTTTTAACAAAAATATTATGAAAAATGTGCCACCAGCAGATTAGCTGAACCTTAAAATTTTCATATTTTTTTTAATATGTTCTGAAGGACTTCACTTGTTTACATATTTTGTATCAATAAATGTTGCTTTCCAGAACAGATTCCATTTCAAATTTTCACAATTGGCTTATCCATGGTGGCTCATTTTTCATGGTATTTTGGTTTGGCTTATCTACAAGTATATACAGGTACTTTTAAAAAGTATTACTGTATAATAATATAATACTTATAAAATTTATAATTATAAATTTCTGCTTCAGTGCTTTGCATGACTAGATACCATGAACCCAGGATATTCTTTACTTTGGAAGTTCAATCTACGTATTTTTTTTTCTCATTTGCGGCCAATGCAGCATATCTCATGACATGCCCTAAGTTTTAGTTCTAGGACCACAGCTCTTCAATCTTTTTATTAATGACTTGGATGAGGTTGTGGAGTAAATACTGATCAAATCTGTAAAATTCACAAAACTGAGTGAGGTAGCTAATACCCAAGAAAACAGAAATAAAATAAAAATGTTCTTTGTAAGTTAGAGAAATGTACTTCAAGAGAGATTTATAGCCATGCAAGTTTTGAAGTCTGATCATTAGAGCAAACCACGTTTCCTGAACTCTTTCCTTTCCTGTTGCTCTGAAAGACCTTGTTCTAGAGCAAACTTGGGTCCATCTTAGTGACCACAGTCAGGTTTTTCAGGTGGCAGTCCTGAACTAGGGACAAAATGCAAGACTACCTGTTCTAAAGAACCCTTTCTATTATTTAGCAACTGCTCGTGATAAAAAGATATCTCCAAATACTTTTTCACCCTAAAAAAATTCTAAATAGTCATTTCTCTCCCCCTCACATACACTTTTTCTCACCACAAATTAGAGCAAAACAGAATTTATTATGGAGTAATATGGGCAATTCCTTTTCTTACAGTACAAATAAGCTGCCACATTCATAACCCCAGTAGCTAGTGTTGCTCCCTCCTGTGACAGTAAATCAATGAGCAGAGCAATACCGAAGCAAGGGTAAAGTGAGTTCAGGGCCCAAAGAGGTATAAAGAACAAGCATCTCAGAGTTTAAAAAAAAGCTTTTCTCAGCTGCTTCTAAGTGCATCATTCTCATTAAAAATGATGTGAGCAGACCATGAGTTTTCCAAGCCCATCATTCATTTAACTGTCTCCTTCCATTGCCATTTAGGGTTAAATGAAGTTGTTAATCAGTCAGATCTACAGGATATAACTCAATTTTGGAAGTTACCATCTAGAAGTGTGTCTTTCTTTCATCACTGGTGAAAACATTCTTAAAAAGGGAATGGAGATGTAAGGCCTTCAAGTGAAGATCCTCAACACCCAGCACCAGTAACAAAGTCTTAAAACAGTGAAGGCCAACAGTCTTCAGAATAGACAACTTCAGAACATTGGATAGGTAAGAGAAAGAAGGTTGGACCACCATAAAGGAGTCAAGTTGTGATAGCATGAATACTTAGCCACTCAGGGTGTCTTTTAAAGTAGCTTTTCCCCCAAAGCTAGAAAAGGCAACTATTCTGCTCATGACTTATTTAAATGAGATTATTCTATATATTACTACTGTTTATGGTTATTACTGAACCACTACTATTTTTTTAATCTCTACGTTCATAGCTATTGTTTATGACTACCCTAAGTAGCATCTAATTTTTTTTTCACACAGCATTTTATTACTGTGACACTAGCCAATTATTGTAATTTCCAAGCCCTTATGAAAGGTAAGTGGGAAAACTAGAATCAAGCACAAGGTATATTATGTGTGTTATTGCACTAATTCAACATTCTATTTTCTTTCTCATGCTACTAAAGCCAACTAATATAGAGAAATTGAATATATGTTTATGTGTTATATTCCTTTGAAAAAAGGCTTTTCCCTGCTTGTTTCAGCATGGGATGAAATGTGAAACAGACATTTCCATAGAAAGCTATGAATTGAGAAGCTCTTGATTCTAATCATGGTTTGGCAGCGTGCTGTTTGTAGTTCTCACAGCATCTGTGATACCCCTAAATAGCTTCCAAGGAACACAAACATTAAATTTTATTCTCAAAATTACAATGACCACAAGAGATCAACAATCTGGTGCAAGAATTCAATGGTCTAATAGGACCTTGGGGTCAAAATTGCTGAAATCTCACAAGATTCAATGATCTTATGGGGGTACACACCACATATATATACTGTGTACATATACATATACATATACATATACATATACATATACATATACATATACATATACATATACATATACATATACATATACATGTGGTAGCAGAGGTCTACCACACTAGACAAGACCCAAGGTGCAGACTGTGCAGAGAGGCCTCAAAGACAGTCCAACACATAGTGGCAGGGTGTAAGATGCAGGCAGGAACAGCATACACTGAACGGCACAACCAAGTAGCTGGCATTGTGTACAGGAACATCTGCACAGCGTATGGGCTAGACCCTCCCAAGTCCAGACTGGGGATTCCACAGAAGGTTGTGGAGAATGACAGGGCTAAGATCCTGTGGGACTTCCAGATCCAGACAGACAGGCAGGTACTGACCAATCAACCGGACAGTGTGTTAATGGACAAGGACCAAAAGACAGTGGTGGTGATAGATGTAGCAGTGCCAAGTGACAGCAACATCAGGAAGGAGGAGTATGAGAAGCTGGAGAAGTACCAGGGCCTGAAGGAGGAACTGGAGAGGATGTGGAAAGTGAAGGCCGAAGTGGTTCCAGTGGTGGTAGGGGCACTTGGGGCTGTGACCCCCAAGCTGGGAGAGTGGCTCCAACAGATCCCAGGAGCAATATCAGAGCTCTCTGTCCAGAAGAGTGCAGTGCTAGGAACAGCTAAGATACTGCGTAGAACCTTCAAACTCCCAGGCCTCTGGTAGAGGACCCGAGGTTGAGGAAGACACATACCACCCATAGGGGTGAGAAGGGAATTTTTTTTATATGTGTGTGTGTGTGTGTGTGTATATATATATATATATGCATATGTGTGTGTGTGTGTGTGTGTGTGTATACACAGAGAGAGAGAGAGAGAGAGAAAGGGAGAGAGAGAAATGGGTATCTGATTGCTGAGTTTTGGTTCAAATTTGCCATGTATTTATTAGCTCGTCTACTGCATGTTACACTTAGTTTCTGATTACTATGTAATATGGGGACAATAAAGAGAGATTGCTTAGAGGACAAGTTAGGTCAGAAGTCTTTTGGACAGTCATTTCTTTATCAACATCCAGAACTGTTTCTCTGTATAATACCTTTATCATATAGAAGGTATGTAATGTTTTAATTTTTTTTAAATCTGTTCAATCGTGTCTGATTCTCGGAGACTGCCTGGACAAGTCCCTGCAATTTTCTTGGCAAAGGTTTTTGGAAGTCCTTTGCAACTGCCTCCTTCCTAGGGCTGAGAGAGAGTGACTGGCCCAGGGTCACCCAGCTGGCTTTGGGCCTAAGGTGGGACTAGAACTCACTGTCTTCCAGTTCCTAGCCCAGTGCCTTAACTACTGCACCAAACTGCCTCTCATTGTTTTAATATGCAGGTATAAAACATTTTAATATGCAGGATGCTGGAGCTCGTTTAGGATCAGAAACCTTGTATACTACTCACTCCTTTCAACCCCGCAACTTAGTTTCTAACTGAAATGTATCTCTCACCAGATCTATCACAACTGTTTTTCCAAAGGAACCTGCTCTCATGAGATTGGAAGAAGATTTCCAGCCCAGATCCTCTCCATGTCAGCTTGATAGTGGATTGTCCAACCTTTGAACCTTTCTTGGGTAACCTATAAATCATCTCTCAGGGTATCCTATGAAACCAAATAGAAGTTATTCTTAAAGTCTGTGTAGAGTTACAGGCTACACAGGCAGTACCCTCTTGATGCTCCATTGCAGCAGCTGGAGAAGAACTGAACAGAAAGGTGGGAGCCTGTCAGCCTTGCAAGGTAGTCCATACCAGAAGCATACACAGAAGTACTAGCTCTAACTTTATTGTAAGGTTAAATTAAAAGACTCTTGCAAGTCTGAAAGTACATGTCTCTCCCCCACCCCCCTTGCCTTTACAGTCCAAGAAAACTAGAGAGGGTCCCTTCTGAGACGTTTACCACACTCACACTCCTTCTGTGGGCTAAGCTGCTGCTTATCCAATCGTTGCCCTGGCTGCGGCTTGTTCTCCTGTCTCCCAAGGTCATTCCCACATACCATTACAGAGTCACACAACCCTAAATATATGATCAGGGGGAAGAAATCGGTTGCCTGCCCCAGGTGCAATATAGTAGTGTTTTAAAATAGCCACTGTAGGGGTACATACCTGGCACGCAGACTATATAGAGACCATTTCATACAGTAAATGTTTATATGAAAAGCATATATAAAAGCCAAGTCTTTCAGCTGCTTAATAAATATAGATACATAATTGAATATAGGACTAGGGAAGTCTGCATTGAAATTATGAAGTTCATTGGGTGTTCTTAGTCACCACCTCTGCCTAATGGAGGAGGTTCTGAATAAGAAAGACAATTGTGAATAAGAAAAGATAATAGTAAGGGTAGTAAAGCAGTTTTAAATAGACTTAATAAGAGCAGGTGTTCCTCCACACATGACTTTGAAAGCACTCTGCTGATATGAATCCCACATCATCCTTGTATTGCTTGGATAAATGAATTAAATGCTTAACTCATTCAGTGATTCCCAAAAAGATCAGTAAGTCAGTGTCAGGTAAACCAACTTTTGGCTGGTCTGGAACCATCCTGGGGGCCTGAAATATGTGCAGCATTTTTGTAGCATATCTCTTCTTCTCAAAGTCAACCCAGTGGTCCTAGGATGGAAGAGGATGACCTGATAAGAGAGCAAGCTAAAGGAACACATTATTATTATGTCCACAGTACTGCCAACTGTTAGATAATCATGTGCATTTTGTTACTATTAAACTGTCATCCTCAGGCTGAAAATGGATGATCAGACATATTCCACAGATGCACATTTTTTTAACATGGGCTTCAATGGTTTTTGAGGGGTTTGCCATAATACTTTCTGAAATGTAGTCATATCAGGGAAAAGGTTAAATGATGTGAATTAAACACTATATTAATTTAATTAAACTGATTGATTTTCCCTTCCTCTAACTTTAAAACAAGTTGGTTAAGTTTATTTTAAATATAAAATACACATATGCTTATACAGTTCCTTCCCCACCTCAACTTCCCCCTATTGTGAGCAAAAAGCCCACATTGCAGCAAAATTAGATACCACTAATTATCTATAATTAGTGCCTGACAGTGGAAAATCAGGTAGTTGTGCCTAGAGTTTCTGAGATGGAGCTGGGAAATGGGAAGCCTAGTCCACAACCACCTACAGGGGTCCTTGTCCTTCCTGTCACTAGGAAGGTTGACTGAATGACTCAGGAAGCCAGAGTTTTATACTGGCTTTCAGCATTAGCCTTCAAGATGGCCTTGGAGGAAATATTCAGAAGCCATTACAGAAACAGCAATGGCAGAAGTGCTCCTTAAGCTCCGGGAAGGGATATGGTGTTAGGAAAAGACTCAGGCTGGCTCCTCTCTGACTCAGTGGGGTATAAGACAGAGGGAAGATAAAACACAAGCTGGCTTACAAGATTCTGTTGCTGTAGCCTATCTCAATAAAAAATAGTTCTAGTCTTCCTGTAGAGTTGGGATCCTTATCTGGTCTACCTGTAGGGCTGACATGTTCCCTCAAGAAGATGAAATATAACATGAAGGAGCAGCAACTGCAGGATTTATTTTTTTTAAGCCAAGAGTCAAGGAGAAAAATAATTGGGAAAAAATAACTAGAATGCAAAATCATACCTGGGAATTCTGCATCAGACATCTTAGGGAACAAGAGAAGACTGACTGGCAGGCAGTCCTGGGAAAGCACGGGGGCTTTCTCATTCTCCTCCTCCCTCCTGTGGGCCTCTTGGAGGTATGGTGAAAAGCAGGCAGATTTTTGCACCAGGCTTCTGGGAAATATGGGGAGAGGATTTTCTGGTTCTTCTTCCTTGAACCAGCCCAGTTCACCACCCCCATTTTGACTGTTTTGAGCAAAGCACTGGTCTGGAAATCTGGTTTCTTTTGCACCTGCCCTTTGGGAAAGCAAAGGGAGAGATCAACTGACCACTATCAAGCTTCTCTTCCCAACAAATTGCTTCAAGGCAACAGAGGGATGCTGCAGCCAAAGCAGCTTGCTGTTCTAGAGATACGGAAGACTTGGGCAAATTGCAAAGATTTTATAAACCTTTGCATTTGGGACGAGTATTACAATATCATTAATATTTCTTAAGTGACTTAATTCATATAATGCTCATGGCATAGAAATATCTCCTCGACTCTTTGAAAAAGAGGGTTTTTCCCTTTGTGGTTATCAATTGAAATTAAAGATCAGCAAGGATCTGTGAAGACAGTAACAAAGCCCACTGATTCTTTCTAGTAATGTAGGATTACCAGGTGTTCTTTGGCAAGTCCTGAGTTGTTGAAGTATTCATATCCACTTCAATAGACCTGCCAGCTCTATTGCTTCAAACAGTAGCCTGCTGGTAACTGTGGTCCAAAGCCTTTGAATCTTATCTACCACTTCATCAGTTTTATACCTTGTTATCTCTTCATGCACTTAAATAACTATCAGCTGGTAAATGATGATTGCTTCCCACTACATCGTTCTATAGCTTGCAATTCAATGGAAATAGCACTGCCCAGCATCATTTGGGAAGTGACTGTGGGGGGGATGCTAAGTTATTGAGTTTTACCATTCTTTTGCACAGCTGCCAACTCAATCTTCAAGAAGCTAGTTTTACAACAGCTTCTAAGGAATTTAGAAATGTTGTGAAGATCAGGCTTGTGAGTTCACTTTTGCCCACAAATGTGTAATGCAGTAGAAATACAGTATGTGGGAAATTACAATAAGGTATGTGGAAGGATGAGAGCCAGTTTGCTGTAGTGGTTAAAGGCACCAGGCTAGAAACCAGGAGACTGTGAGTTCTAGTCCTGCCTTAGGCACAAAGCCAGCTGGCTGACTTTGGACCAGTCACTTTCTCTCAAATCTAGGAAGAAGGCAAGGGCAAACCATTTCCAAAAATGTTGCCTAGAAAACTGCATGAGCATATCCAGGCAGTTGGCTAGGAGTGAAGATTGATTTGAAGTTGCACACAACTTCAGAGGGGTATAAAAAATTGTCAATAGACTGATATCTACAATAGGGTCAAAACGGAAAATATACTTTATTTCCAGCTCACAAAAGTCCCATTCAAAAATGTCCCATCCAAATTTTCTGAGTTGATTGAGTTCCAATGGGATAAAATTTGAAATTGGAGAAGAAAACTCTAGATATTTCAAATGTTGCAGCCATAGGAGAAATGACAAAGCATTCCAGAGCTAAATATTAGCAATGTGGTAGCCCATAGTGGCTGTTGCCAGTCAACCAACTTATAAAAAGAATTTTAAAGATAAGGCGGGTCTATCAGATCTTGGCTGCAAAAATCCAGTGGACAACTAAATGGTCAATGCTACCATACAGTTTTCTGAATGTCTGTAATCTGTATCAGGTACTCATATGTAATCATGCACAGACAAACACATTTTAAAGTCTTTTTAGATCCTGAACAGACTAAAAAGGGGAAGCTTGGTAGATCAAACCAACATGTTACTACAGAAAATGCACAATTCTAAAAATAAATAAAAATACAGCTGGACCAGCATAGAGTCATTATAATATTAAATCTACTCTGAAAGTTCAACAACTTTAAAGTGTAAGAACATGTACCAATTACATGCACATCAAAATTTGAGCAAACCAACTAAAACCACAGAATGTTTGTATTTTAAATGCAGTCAGCAAACAACAGTGGATGCCATTGCCAAAGCAAAATCAATTAACAAGTTAAAACAAAGAGCAAAAAAACAAGTTATAACCAGTACAATGAAGCTGTTTTGAAAACACACTGTGCTGGCTTGATTAACTCAAGTGTACGTGTCTGTGTGCATGTGTATACACTCTACGCTCACTTTTTCTGCTCTGATGTTGAGCTTCAGGCCGATTGATTGATTGATTTGATTTATATTTGATTTGATTCTGCAACTCTGAGCAGCTGTTGACATATTGTCCTGGTAATCTTTGAATTTATAGCCTCAGCAGCATTAGCACTATATGCATGAAACTCAATAGTGCATGTGCATATCCATTTTTATTCGCCTGCCTTGTGTCCGCATTAACTGTTTTCTATTGCAGTTTATAGATGTGCAAACCCAACTTCTCCATAGAAACTACTCTTGAAAAACCAGCAATGGCTTTTCTACCAGGCTGTCAGGCTCTGCCTGCTACCCAGTAAAACCACAGACACTAGTGTAGGCTTAGGTTCTGGTTTTATTTGAGTATAGAATGCATGCCCTTAGAAAAGCTGAGAGTGAGTGGAGCGCGCCGGAACGGGATTTAAATAGCCCGCGCCGGTCAGCGCTCCACCCCTTCTTACTCCGGGTGTGCCCCGAGCCCCGTTGGTTCCGTTGCCGGTAGGTGAGGGGTTGTGGAGCCCCTCCTGTGCCTCGGGAGTTTCCTTGACTGTTTTCCCAGCCGGTGATGGTTCATTGCCAGGCGATCAGGTTCGTAATCTTTTTGACAGCTCGGGCGCGCCTCGTGGTCTGGTCTTGTCAATTACCTTCTTTGCAACATTGTATCTCTCTCTTCCCTGCCTCTGGCTAGAGTCGATACTTTGTTGCCAGCACCTGTTGCTCTCTTTTGTTAGCTAGTTGCCTTTTCCCTTAATCCGCCCGGTACCCATTTCCCTGTATTGTTATGTGAGCCGTTGCGATGCCACAAGCATTGCAACGGTGATCATGACATACTGCCCCCCTTCAGGAAGGTTAAGCCGCGGGTTTGGAGGGGTAGGCGGTGTGGAAGGTGCGAATCAGGTCAGGAGCCTGGACGTCACGGGCAGCAACCCACTCAGGGTGTGGAAAGTGTTTCCACTTTACGAGGTATTGGAGGGAGCCCCGCCGCTTGCGGGGGTCAAGCACCTCCTTTACTTCGAAGTGTTGCTGCCCGTCTATCATCACTGGTGGGGGGGGTGCGTGGGTGCCACCGGGAGGGATCACTTGCCGGCTTGAGTAAGCTGCAGTGAAATACCAGGTGCAGTCTCTTTAGATTATGGGGCAGGTCCAAGCGCACCGTGACTGAGTTCACTATTTGTGTCACCTGGAATGGTCCAATAAACTTGGGGGCCAGCTTCTTCGATGGTTGCGGCAATTTTATGAATCTGGTGGATAGATAGACCATGTCCCCCACCTGAAATGTTGGTTGCTGGCGCCGGTGTTTGTCCGCTTGTGATTTGTACGCTGTTTGTGCCTCTTTAAGCGCGTCCTTGATGACCCGCCAGGAATCTGCGATTTTCTCACCCCAATCACAGGCAGCCACTGTTGGGGACGGAGGCTGAGGTAGTTCAGGGATGGGGATGAACTCCCGACCCGACACCACCCAAAGGGGGGTTTTCCGGTGCTTTGGTGTATTGTGTTGTTGTATGCGACCTCTGCAAACGGGAGGAGGTCTACCCAGTCATCTTGGTGATAGTTTATGTAGGAGCGGAGGAATTGCTCCAGTGTGGCATTAAGGATCTCTGTGGATCCGTCCATCTGGGGATGCCAGGAAGTTGACAGGGCTTGCTGGGTACCTATCAGTTTCAAAAAAACCTGCCAAAACCTCGAGGTAAATTGTGTGCCCCTATCGGTCACCAAGCGGGAGGGGCATCCGTGTAGGCAGTACACGTGGACTAGGAACAGTTTCGCCAGCTGTTGGGCTGACGGGATCGAGGCGCAGGGGATGAAATGCGCTTGTTTTGAAAAGTAGTCTTTTACCACCCAAATGACCGTTTTATTTTGGCTGGGCGGTAAGTCGACTATGAAGTCCATTGAGATTTCATCCCAAGGGTGGGAGGGTTCAGCCACGGGTTGCAGCAGCCCCTGGGGTTTGCCAGCTGGTCGCTTGGCCATAGCGCACACTGGGCAGGACGCCACATACATCTTGACGTCCTTCCTCAGCAAGGGCCACCAAAACTGTCTCCGAGTCAGGTGTAGGGTTTTCAGGAACCCGAAGTGACCAGCCTGTTTGCTGTCATGCGATCTGTTGAGGATCACCTGCCGTTGTGAGTCGGGTACATATAGCCTTCCCTCCGCCCATGCGAGGTCCTGGTCCATGGTTACCTTGTTGGGGTTGGCGAGGAGCCAGGGGTCAGATTTCAATGCCGTTATGAAATCTGCCCGTAGCCCCCCTGGTATTAGAGGTTGCCTGCGTCTAGGGGCGGGTTGCATCGTAGTTGTTTGTGAGGGGGGGCAGGCTGTCCCCGAGCGCGACCCCGGGTGACCGCTGCCATACCCAGCTGGGAATCGGAAAGCACCGTCCCTACAATGTTGGAGATAGGCTCCGCATCCTGGGGCAGTCGGGAGAGTGCGTCTGCCAGGAAGTTCTTTTTGCCTGGTATGAACTTCAGCTGGAAGTTGAACCAGCTGAAGAACTGAGCCCATCGTATTTGCTTGGGACTGAGGTGCCGGGGCGTACGGAGCACCTCGAGGTTGTGGTGGTCTGCCCAGACCTCAAACGGGCAAGTCGTCCCTTCCAAAAGGTGACGCCAAGCCTCCAGCGCTGCTTTAACCACAAACGCTTCCTTTTCCCATATGTGCCAGCGCCTCTGTCTCCGAGAATTTCCTCAAGAAATGGCGCATGGCTTCAGGATTCCCGCGGAATCCTTTTGCAGCAGGATGGCACCTATTGAGAAGTCAGAGGTGTCCACCTGCACCACAAAAGGTCATTCGGAGTCCGGGTGAGCTAGGATTGGCTCTGCTGTGAACAGCGCTTTTAGCCTGTCAAATGCGGTTTGACAGGCAGGAGTCCAATTAAGTACGGCCCCCAGGTTTTTTACCTTGCGCGTCTCCCCGACGCCCTTGGTCTTGAGCAAATTGGTTAAGGGTAGGGCGATTTCCACGAACCCCCTCGCGAAGGACCTATAGAAATTCGCAAACCTGACGAAGCTTTGAAGCTGGCGCCTGGTGTGTGGGCGTTCCCAGCTCAAAACTGCCTGGACCTTCGCAGGGTCCATTTCTACGCCTTTGTCAGAGATTCTGTACCCTAGGTAGTCCAAGCGCGATTTGTGGAATTCACACTTGGACAGCTTAGCGTAGAGTTTGGCTTTCCGTAGCTTAGTGAGGACTTGCCTCACCAACCTCTCGTGTTCCCTCTGCGTCCTCGTGTAGATAAGGACATCATCCAGGTAAGCCAGTACGCCCTTGAATAGGTGTTCATGCAGTACCTCGTTGATGAGTTGCATGAAGACCCCCGGGGCCCCCGCAAGACCGAATGGCAGTACCTTGTATTGGAAGGAGCCCAAGGGGCAGTTGAATGCTGTTTTCCACTCATCCCCCTCCCTGATGCGGATTCTGTAATACGCCTCGCGGAGGTCGAGTTTGGAAAACACCCTTCCCTTTGACAGGTGTGCTAGCATGTCCTTTACGAGGGGTAGGGGGTATTTGTTGGATAGGGAAGCGGAATTTAATCCGCGATAATCGGTGCATAGTCTCAGGGTGCCGTCCTTCTTTTCCCGAAATAGGACGAGTGCTCCAACCGGCGAGTTTGCTGGTTCTATGAAGCCCCTGGAGAGGTTTTTATCCAAGAATTCCCACAGCGCCACTAATTCTCTCTGGGTCATGGGGTAGATCTTGGGCTTGGGTAATGGGACGTCTGGGAGCAGTTCAATTGTGCAGTCCGTCTTGCGGTGGGGGGGTAATTGGTCCGCCTCCTCTTCTCTGAAGACATCTGCAAAGTCTGCATATTGCTCCGGCAGTCCTTTGGGGGGGGGTCGTGGGTGTGGTCGATGACTTCTGCCCTCCCCACCATCGGAGCAGATGGTTTGTCTGGTGTCGGTGCCTGGTAGACCCTGTCTTTGAACTTGATGGAGCGTGTCCTCCAGTCTATGTGTGGGTTGTTGCATGCTAGCCAGTGGATCCCCAGGACTATTATGGGTTTCCCTATCTGGGTCACCACAAAGTTTATTGATTCCTTGTGGGTGCCCATTGTCAGGGTGACCATTCCAGTCCTCTGGGTGGCCGGTCTCCCCCCCCCCCCCGCTCTGTAGAACCGTCTAGTTGATGGAATGCCAGTGGTTTAGGGAGGGGGAAACAAGGCAGTTTTAGTGCGGCAACAATGTCCAGGTGGATCAGATTTCTGGAGCACCCAGAATCCACCATAGCTTCAGCCGCAATGGCTCTAGGGCTGTAAGAGAGCTCAATTGTCCCTGCCAAGATGGAGCAATCGTCACTCACCCTGGGGTTGTTGCACCCCTTCTTCACCACCTGCCCAGCGGCGCTGCTTAGAGCAGGTGGGGAGCGTTTTCCGCTGGCTGTTCTTGGGTGTCGATCGCGTCCCCTGCGAGGTAGGCGTCCGCGTCCTCGTCCGGGGTTGCTAACGCTCCTGTCAGCCATCTGGGGGGGTTGGATGGCTTGTGTGGCATCTTCGGTGTGGGTCTGGGCGGGCGATCCGTTGTCCTGTTTTTGTAACAGTCCGCCGCTCGGTGGCCCGTCTTCCCACACCTGGTACACTGCCCGCGGGCAAGCCTCCATTGTTGGTCTGCGTGCCAGATTGGGCCCGACTGTGGGACTGGTCCTCTTGTGCTGGGCGGGATTTTGTCATCTGCGGTTGTGAGCAGGAACGTGCGCTGAGCATGCTCCGCTTTTCCGGCTAGGCAAATCCACCCATGAAGGGAGGCTGGGTCGTCCCTGTAGAGTGCCCATTGAAGCACCTCCCAGTTGAGGCCACACTTGAACATGTCGATCAGGGTGGCCTCAGACCATTCCATGATTTTGCCTGCGAGGACCTTGAATTCGAGGGCGTAGTCGGCCACTGGTTTTCTTCCCTGGTGTAGCGCTTGAAGTGTGCACTTGGCCCTTTCTTTCGCCAGGGGGTCCTCAAAGTAATGCTTCAACTCGGCGAGGAAGTCATGGAAATCGGCCAAGGCTGGGGCTCTGGACTCGGACATCTGCACGTACCAGTCCGCAGCCCTGTCTTGGAGCTTGGTGGCCACCGCCAAGATTTTAGCAGCTTCTGTGTTGAAGCAATGGCTGTATTGGGCCATGTAGTCCCTCGCATTTGTTAGAAAGAAGGACAGTTTCATAGGGTTCCCGTCAAATTGTACGGGGAAGTCTTTGGCGAACCTCCCAATTTGTGGGTCCCCTACCTGTGGGTGGTGAGGGATGGCTCCCACTGGCCTGGGGCCACGAATTCCTGCAACAGAGTCTCGTGCTTGGCCCCTTCCGCTCGGGGTTGTTGGAGGGGTGGGAATGTTGCCCTGATCCCCTCTTGCCCCCTGTGCCGCCTCAGTCTTGGAGCGCTCGCTGACGATTGTTGCTAGGGACTGGAGCATATGTTCCAGGTCTCGTACCCTGGCTTCCAGGGCTGTGACCCTGTCTGGTGTGCCCTGGTCGTCCGACGTCGGTGCTGCCAGATGCTGTCCAGTACGTAGTCTTGCGCCTTCCTGCTCGGGCGTTTGGGGGTAGCGGAGCCTCCAGGTGGAGTAGGGTGTTCCCGTCCAGGGTCCTGCTCCACCGGCCCAAGCGAGGAGTTGCTGGTCCCTGACTTCATCTTCCGTCGGGGTTCTCCCATCTGGGTTGGAGCTCCAGGTCTGGAACTGGGGTGCGGTGTGGGCAGGGTGGGTGTCCGTGTCCCCTTTCGGGTATGCTGTCTCCAGCCGCTGTCAGGTCACCTCTGCCTCTTGCGGGCCATCCTTCACGCCTCTGGTGTGAAGTGCTGGCTCCATCACTGTCCCCGGTTCCGTTTTTCACCAGTTAGTCTCTCCCGCAGAAAAATTTTCGTCCGGTGGAGCTTGGCGATTTTGGTTTGGTGACTCTCAGCTTTATGTCAGGCTCTGCCTGCTACCCAGTAAAACCACAGACACTAGTGTAGGCTTAGGTTCTGGTTTTATTTGAGTATAGAATGCATGCCCTTAGAAAAGCTGAGAGTGAGTGGAGCGCGCCGGAACAGGATTTAAATAGCCCGCGCCGGTCAGTGCTCCACCCCTTCTTACTCCGGGTGTGCCCCGAGCCCCGTTGGTTCCGTTGCCGGTAGGTGAGGGGTTGTGGAGCCCCTCCTGTGCCTCGGGAGTTTCCTTGACTGTTTTCCCAGCCGGTGATGGTTCATTGCCGGGCGATCAGGTTCGTAATCTCTTTGACAGCTCGGGCGCGCCTCGTGGTCTGGTCTTGTCAATTGCTTTCTTTGCAACATTGTATCTCTCTCTTCCACACCTCCGGCTAGAGTCGATACTTTGTTGCCAGCACCTGTTGCTCGCTTTTGTTAGCTAGTTGCCTTTTCCCTTAATCCGCCCGGTACCCATTTCCCTGTATTGTTATGTGAGCCGTTGCGATGTCACAAGCATCGCAACGGTGATCATGACACAGGCAGACAAGAAATGACATTAAGTTGAGAATGGTCTTCATGTTCTGTCTACCTAGGCTGTGGACAGCGAGGCAGAGTACTGCAGCCATAAAATGTGTGCTGGGTACATTTTGTGCTGGCTTCAGAGACAACTTCATCACTGACCATACATGAACAAGGATTGGCGACGAGAGCAGGGTAAAATTGGATGGAAGATTGTGGGAGGAATCCTAGCTGAATTCTAATGTTATTCAGGTGGCATAGGCATTAGAGAGGTAACAGGGGGCCTCATTGGCTTCCATCCATCATGATATTACTCAGCAGGGACTGAAGAGATCTGCAGGTGAACCATATTATTCTCCATCTAGAAGGCACCTCTCAAGCAATATGAACCAGGGGGGCTCATCCAGTATGATTCAAGACAAAATTCCCTTTCATCCTTGTGTTGTAGCTGGCAAGCAAGAATATTTGCTTGTTAATCAAAGGCTTCAAGCCTGCATATAACTGCTGCATGAAGTCTGGCTGACAAAGACTCAAACAAGAAACACTAAGAACATTCTGACCTTGAAACAAGTGGCCCAATCAAAAAACCATTCAAGCTCCCTTGGTTTTGGACATTCCTACTCTCTAAACCAGTAGACTAGGCTCAAAGAGGTATAACGCTAATGGTTTAAAATGATAATAATGAAAAAAAAGAGTGGTATTCATATTGCCAGTCTCATAAATTGCTCTCCTCAGAAGGGAGATTCATGGATTTTCTGATCTTTTTCTAATTGGTCATATAATGTTCTGAAGCAAAAAGAAATTTGGAAGAAATGAACAAGAATCCATATTTTTAAAATCAATATCAATGTAAAGGTTAAATACCTCAGACAGCAATTGCACTGAAAACATAATAGCCTAGTTCAGAAGAATGTATCTCAATTTAATAAGCCTATATGTGTGTTCTTTAAAATCTGGCCCTTTGTAGTGTCAGATGTAATATGTTCTTTTGTTAACATTGGGCACATTCAGAATGAGCCATGCACCTGTACATGTAACCCCTTCCTCCTTTGTAGCATGAATGATCAGATAAGGAAATCTCTAATTAACCAGAGCTTCCTTGCTCATCCAAATGAGGAAACTATGGTTACCAGCTAACAGAAGACATTCCATGTGCCGGAGGAATTAATTGGATACCACCCAAAGGAATTTTGGAGATAATGACTGCGCTGAATATTGAAGAAAAAACTGGAAACAGATATATCTTCAACTGAGAGGACTAGCGTGAACATCACCATACTGCTTCATCTGGAACGATAATAAATAGGGTCCCAGACAGCACAGAGTACACATCTTCAGAATCTCAGCTGCACATGTGGAGGTCAGAAAGAAAATAAGGTGGGGCCAGAGGGCCCATTTTCTCCAGTCTGAAACCCTTCATGGTGCTATATGCCTTCAGAGAACCCTGGTTTGTTTTTGTGACTTCTTGTCCCATCGTCCAGTCTTCCTCTCTGGAAACCTCTAAAATGCTGTCAGTACACTTTTGATCAAGGCCAGATATAAGAAGCATAAAACTTCTTTGGCTGCAAAAATCCAGGTGACTGCTACAGGACATCAAAAAGCCATGAAAACCTTTAACTCTTTGTTGCTGTCTAGTGTTCATTCAGATTTTTGCAGCCCAGAACTGATAGCCCTAACGTCTTGTCACACATGACCTTCAGTGGTCATCAGACCATTTCTGGGCATCAATTCAAAGTGCTGCTTAGCATGTGTAAATATTCATTCAAGTTTGGACCAGACTATTTTTTGAAAGTCTGCATTCCCCAGATGACAGATCAAAAATTCACAAGAGAACTTTGTTTTTCTTTCCCAACACCATTAGAAGCCTGTTTGACAGGACTATGAGAAAGGACATTCTTATTTGCTGTTGTTTTGAACTTGCTTGCCAAGGAAGGGTAGGTGAAGACTGCTAAAATAGGTTTTAATCACTATTATTTACTATTATTATCCAAGTGTGGGATTTAATAGCTTTTTTAAACCACGAGTTGCTGATTTATTTGTTTTTATTTGTTTATAATCCTGCATTCTAATCTGTATTTTATTATTAACTTCTTGAGCACCATTGTAGAGGAAACATGGGTTATAAATTGAATAAATAGATTAAGATATTTTCATAGCAGGAACAATAGTCTCTAATTTTTCTAATCAGCTGAAGGGTATATATAAAATTTGACAAATTGGAGCAATATGTTATAATTAAGAACTAATTTTTATAAATGTGGAAAACCAGTTGTAGAACTGCTAGTTATATAAGAAGACAACTACTGAAAATTGTGTTAAAAGTAATTTGAAATATGATAATGCCATTTGTTATTTGATCCATCAATGACTTTCCAGGACATTTAAAAACAAAGTGGTGGGAAAACAGGTAATTACCCATTCATAGCTAAAAAGATAGAAAATTAAAGTCTTTGGAAGACACAATAACATAAGACTACAATATAATCATTCATTCTTCATATTGCTAAGCTATCCAGAGAGGTTAAATTACTCAGATTATGAGAAGAAAAGAATAGTTGCTATAACTCTGAAAACCTTACCAGGTTATTTTGGAAACACGTGTATGTGCAGACACATTTTCTCTGAGCACAGCCTTTGCCAACCTGAGGCTCATCAGAAATGTTGAATGCTCATGTTGGCTGCAAATTAGGGAAACTGAAGCCTAAAATATCCAGACAGAACCAGATTTGGGAAGGGTCTGTGGTTCTTATGGTTATAATGGATTTGACTAACTGTACCTAACCAGTAGGGTTGTGAAGATGGAAGGGATTTTTAAAGTAACCTACTGGCAACTCCACCTTTTTCCACAATTTTGCCAACTTCAGATAATTTATCAGAATCCCACATTCTAGAATAGCAACATGTTGTCTATTCTGATAGGCAGAGCATCCCAGATTTGTGATTGGAGTTCTTCTCAATCCTACCTTCAGAAACCAGAAATTAAGCCTGCAACTTCCAGCATGCAAAGCAAAGGCCGCGTACCTGAACAACAGCACACCTGCCAACCTGCAAGAATGGGCAACTGAAATGTTAAAATGTTCTGTGCAGTGTCCCAACCCATTTTGTATTTGATTTATGTATTTATGAATTGTCTAAAGCTAATTCTATTAACAACTGGGGTGGTCTACTATATTAGAATGAGTTCAGAACAATATAACAAAAAATAAAAATAAATGTCAGAAAGAAAATAAATTGTACAACCCAGACACAGAACATTCCCATTAGACGACTGCCACAGACCCTAGCCAAGGCCTGAGGGAGAAGCTAGGTTTTTAGAGTCTATGTAAACAAGGCCCAGGTAGATGCCATACAAATGTCTGGGGGAATGCTGTTCAAGGTGGCAGGTGCTGTGTCAGAGAAGATCCATCATTTAATGGATGGGACTTGAAGCATGCCAACTACACCCTATCATACAGGATGGACAGAAACTACAGGAAATAGATGAAAGGGTCCTTCAAACATCCAGGCCCTATGCCATGAAGGTCTTTATAGGTAATAGCCACCACCTTGAATTTCATCCAACTGGTAATCAGTGCAGCTCACAGATTAGCGGTGTTACATGATCATAACATGGTGTGCTCACAATGGTCCACACCACTGTGTTCAGGACCAGCTGCAGCTTCCAAGTGATCTTCAAGGGCGTAGTCCACACACAAGGAGACCAAGGCATGAGATACTATTTGAAGTGCCTGCCAGTCCAGGAACAGACACAAGTGGCACACAAGGTTCTCCTGGTTACAGCTGCTACCTGCTGCTCAAGCAGGAGCAGTGATCCAGGAAACCCCCCAAACTGCATACCAGTTCTCTCAGGGGAGGTAAAATCCCACTGAGAACTAAAGATGGAAAGTCTTTGGGACTGGGTGGTCTAAATACACACAGACATTGAGTTTTGCTAGGGCTGAGCCTGAGTTCATTCCTCCCATTCCCATAGCTTCCAGCCACCAGGATAACAACATCACTTGATTGGTCCAGGGCTGAGATAAACAAAGGGTATTATCATACTGATAATACCTGACCCTGAACTGATGGATGACCTTGCCCATCAGCCTTATGCAGTTACTAAACAGAAAGGGTGACAGCATCAAAACTATTTAGCACTGTGGAAACAGCCTGAGCAAAAATAATCCAAATAATCCAAATAATCAGTGACAGCAACTGGGACTGAAGCAAGACTTGTCATTTATGAATCCACCCAAACTCTTAAGAAACTTCTTTCCTTGCCTGCAAAGTTCTGTAAGTAGCAGATGTGTTTTTGCAAATTAGGTAAGCAGTTAATTTGTTGTTTTTAGATGCCATAATCTCTCAGAAAGTATTTACCTGCGAGTTCTGTATACACTCTGACTGCAGTATGACCTTCTATTGAATTCTTTAAGGAGCTTCTAACCTGGGTTATATTTTTCCTAACCAAGATTAAAGTATTTTCACAAAGATAATTACTGGTTGAGAAGAGTAACACGTATTTCAGAAAACAAGAAAGTACTGGAAACTGTTTACCAATAGCTGCATCTTACAGAGCAGATAGCTGGTGGCCAAACTTGTCAATCCTTACTTTCCAAGGCTCATGGCAGGTAGGTGTATGAAATGTTGGTTTTCCTGTGCCAAACTTTCAAGTAGTGCTTCCCTTTGATAAAAAATATATATGGGACAATGTAAGCCTATCTTATTCATGGGCTGGGGAGGAGATGAAGGCTCTGACTTTTTTCCACAGTAGGATGCAAGTGGGAAAAGACCAACAGCCCTTAGCAACTTCTGATGACTCTTCATTTACAATTACACCAAAAGCTGGATTTCTTAATTGTGATGAGGCATAAATAATGTTACCTCAGGGCAGATGAAAAAAAATAGCTTTCCTTTTCTAGACAGCTTCAGTCATTGTATGGGCTGTTCATTCTTTGGCTAAAAATACTGAAAAGTCTTCCTTATAAAACCAAAGGAACAGAAGAGTCACCAAGATTTGAGATTAGCTCTTTAAAAAACAACAGCTGAGAATTTGAGCATTATGGTTCATGGGATGGGCAGTTGAAGCTCATGCAAATACACAATTTTTTCATAGCTGGTAAACCACAATTCCAGGAGGAATGACCAAATTCTCTACTCTGGTAGGGCAAAAATGGCAATCAGCAACTCTTTGGGCCTTTCTCCAGAGTTTTTCATCCTTCCTTGAGTCAGCAGAAAACTATATTGGCATGAAATTGGCCATCTCCACTGTTAGTTCCTATCCTGCCTATATTGCCTCTGTTCCCAGTGACTGCCAATCACCTGATTTTCCTCCAAAATGATGGGTGGCAAAGCCTAACAGATTTTATGCACCTTGAGTTTGCCATTGGACCATGTCAGAATAAAAAAGATAATACATTTTTAATGCTGGTCCAACCAAGGAAAACTTTGGCTTGTCTTACTCATGGGCTGGACATGAGATGAAGGCAACACCATGGGGACAGGGCAGGGAAAAATGGTGTTGTCAGGGCATGTTTGTGCTGTGCAGAAAAGCTCATTTTGAGGCTCTTTACTAGATACAATTTAATAGGATCTTTAATAGGAACTAAACATATATGACCATCTGGCCCAGTTCATTACAATATCACATTTCTAGAGATTTGCTTAAATGTTAAATAATGCTTCTGTCTTCTATGACATCCTTACATTAACCATATCCAGATGTTAAAATAAATAAAACAGCCTGCACTAAGGATGAGAAGCTTTTGTCGGGTGGGTTACAGATAATGCTTTTCTGTCTTTCAAAATTAAGATGACCCAAAGATTAGGTCACAGAGATGCCATGGTACAAAGTATTGATTACAATCCATACTTGTCTGCAGTACAGTACCTGTAATGTCTAGTGTCTCGGATGGGCCGGTCACTGCTCAGTTTATCGCTCTCCAACTGATTGAAAGCATGTTGCCGATAAGGGTCTTCTCCAGCCTTCAGCAGCTTTGAGGATACGTAGGCCTTTTCATCAAATCCCCTTAAGCCATTTTTCTCAGCTTGTGGTGGCTTGGATGGCTGGAGAGAGACAGAATTAAGAGTTAGTCCCATAGAGGAGAAGGCCTTTTAGGACACAAGTAATGTGACAACCTGATACTTTCTGCAGAGAGCCAGAAACTGATTTTCAAAGCAATAGGTGCAAAGATTTATTTGAAAAAAATGAGGCACATATATTTATTTTGCCAACACAATTATTGCCTAATTGACTATGCTCGTGCAGAAGAAACAAAGGCTATGTTTCCTTATATTCCAGTCTCAATTTGAGTATTCTTATATTCTTTTCTTTTGTCCCCCCACCTTTTTTTTTTCCTTGTGCCTTCGAGTCAGTCTTGACTTCTGGCAACTGCCTGGACAAGTCTCTGCAGTTTTCTTGGCAAGGTTTTTTGGAAGTGGTTTGTCATTGCGTTCTTCCTAGGGCAGAGAGAGAGTGACTGGCCCAAGGTCACCCAGCTGGCTTTGTGCCTAAGGTAGGACTAGAACTCACAGTTTCCTGGTTTCTAGACTTAACCACTACACCAAACTGCTCGTGGTGGGCCCTCCTTCCCAGTAATACACTTAAAATATTGCAGACTTCAATTTAGGGTACGTAACTATATTTTGAATGTTATATTTATGGAGGGAATGATAAAAGAAATAATTATTTTAAATTCCAAATAGATTGCTAAATTAAGAGGCCTAAATGACAGTCCATTAACATTATAGTTTTCATATTGCAGTTCTTCAAACTTGGTAGTATAATTTTCATATAATGAAGATCTATCATAGTTATGTCAATTTTACTCTGATTTGGTAAGGAAAATTAAAAATATAACATATCTGCATATAGTTCTGTAGAGCAGAAGGCTTCTGCATCCAACTAAGTACTAGCTTTTGTCAAGAAAGAGATCAAAAGAACAATTAAGAAAGGAAGATCAGCTGTCCCGCCCTGATAAATATTTAGATATCCTGAAACTACAACTCTGGTATTCTCAGCTTGATGCCAAGTTAAAGAAAATTAAGCCAGAATGATATTCATTATGATCAAGTGAATGCTTTCTGGAGGATATTTTTGGTTGGAAATTCAAACCAATCATCCCTTTAAAATAGAGCCACAGTGATAAGAATACTATTTCTGTGGTATTTTAAAGTACTATTTAACAAACATGATGTTCCAACTACACATAATTTTTCAAGCACAGTGTTCATTTATTTGTTTGTTTGTTTTAAGAAGTGTAGTTGGGGGGGGCAACTGATCAAAGTTTCAACAATTAACTGGGCTTTTTCCATAGAATCAGAGTTGGAAGGAGTCATTGAATCCATTATGTTCAACCCCTGCTCAAAACTGTTTGCACTTTAAATTATTATTCCCCCAAGAATGGAAAAATAATTAACCACTCATCCTTCCCACCAGCTTCATAGCTGTCACCCAGTAAAAAAGTAAAATAAAATACTCCAGATGACTTCATGAATATATATCCCTGGACTCTTTTTAGCAACAATATGGAATTGGTCTGTCTTTGCCTTCTCGGATGCTTTTTTCACCTTTCTGATCCAACCAATGACCTTTGTCATCTCTCATCCAAGTACTGTCTTACTTACTATTTTAAGATAAATCATGGTCAGCTAGGTGCTGTCACATAGCTAGCCTTTTCTTCCTGAATTCCTAGCCAACATCAACTTCAGCCAAGAATGAATTCTAAGAAATATAGCCCATTACATCTGAGGAGCATTAAGTTGGGAAAGGTTAATGTAGAATCATCTCACATGGTCAGTTACTTTGACCTGAAAGGATAATTGTCAAAAGCCTACTAAATCTGTTCAAAAAAAAGGAAGGGCTTACATCACAATTTACAGTCCCACAGAAATGTACTGTAGTATGTACTCCTCCTCCACCACTGCTTTGCATGAACAAGTTCCCCTTCTATCGGTACAATAACCACTTCCATCTCCTCTAGGCTGAAATGAACCTCATTGTTAGAATAAAGAGCTGAAATTGATAGATGCTACATAGACAGTGTGATTGAATCTATAATCTTGAAAGGTTCTCTGGGATGCACAGCTTCACTGAGAGGCACTAGAACATACTAAATGGAAGAAAAATATTTGTTAAAATGGTTGAAGACAGTCATTGTTCAGCTTGTTGTCAATAACTGCCCAGACCTTATACTTAGGGAGAAAGTACGTTTAGGAAATTCTTTCTGATGAATAGCCATGGAAAATGCATCCTATTTTGATTCAGCAAACGGTATAGAAAATCCATATCTTTTCTTCCAGCTTTATTGCAGTCTCCCTTTCTGTTTTAAAACACTTAAAATATGCTGTTTTCTGAATGACTCTTGCCCAATTGACTGTTCAGTGAAGGTCATGCCAACTATACATGAGAATGTGAAAGGAGAACTGGTGTGACTAGTGTATACAGCATTTATCCCCTTTAATACAGTGAAAATACAGGTAGTCCTTGGTTAACAATGGTATTTGGGACTGAGAACTCCATCGCTAAGTGACACAGTCGTAAAGTGCAACATCCTGTGACCACATTGACTTATGATGGCAGTTCCAGCAGTTCCAGTTGCAGTCATAAGGCAAATTCTGTGCAGTCATTAGGCATATCACATGATTGCCATTTATGGCCTCCTGACAGCTTCTCCATTGACTTTGCTTCTCGGAAGCTGGCAGTGAAGGTGTGAGGTTTGAGCCTGCTTCTGGCTCTGAAAATGAAACTTATCCGGAGTCAGAAGGGGAAAAGGAAACTTATCAGGAGGGACTTGGAGAAGCTGAACCAGGAAGTGACTCAGCAGAGCAGAAGAATTTGCAAATGCGGATTGGACAAACTCTGGAGGGGGATTTGAATCCTTAAATCAGTGCATGAGACTGGAGAGCTGAAAAGCACAGAAATCAGAAGGCAGCCCGATTGGCTGCAGAAGAGAAAAGGAAAGGAAAGGAACACATTAAAAGGCAAGCACGCATTGAGCAAGCTGCTGGAGACAACCGATCCTTCACTCTCACAGCAATTGCGGAAGAGTCCTTACCAGTGTCAGAAGCTTTGCCTGTAGCCAGCGTGGAACCAGAGCCAGCGCCTTCTGCCACCACAGACCCACCTGCTGCACAAACCGCTCCAGTCAAGCCTCTTCCTTCCATTCCTGCAGAGCACAGTCTCGTGTCCAGGTCCAAGCCTCATTGTATCTCATTGTATCACTCCAGCGCATTCCAGGTGTGCTCCCAGATTCAATCCTTGCCTAGATTCTCCAGTCCAGTCCCGTCTTGCTTCCAGTCTGCAGACTCACCTAGATTCTCTAGTCCGGTCTAGTCTTGCTTCCAGTCTGCAGCCTCACCTTGCTTCCAGTTCTCAGCCTTGCCTAGATTCTCCAGTCCAGTCCAGCTTAGCCTTCAGAGCCAAGCCTTGCCTAGAGGTTCCAGTCCAGTCTTGCCTAGCCTCCACGTGTCAGCCCGGTCCTATCTGCATGCCAGTTCACAGAACCTTGCCTCCAGCTTCTGCCTTGCCATGCACTCTAGCTTCACCAAGTCTGACAGCTTTGATCAGAGAGTTAGTTGAATTCTGTCTTGCTGTTCTGCCACAATCTGATCCTGCAGCCTTGCCTGTTCATCTGTCACTGCCTGGGTGGTCTTGGTTGAAATTGCTTTGCCTTATTTATTCACCAGGACTTTACTACTGTAAATAGTTGCTTTAAATAAAGAGTTTTAATAATAATTCTGTCTGGCCACCTCATAGTCTGAACAGGACAGAAGGTTGCAAATGGTAATCTCGTGACTATAGGATGCTGCGACCATCGTAATTGTGAGCCAGTTGCCAAGCGCCTGAATCACAATCACATGATCGTGGGGACACTGCGACAGCCGCAAGTTCAAGGACCAGCTGTAAGTTTCCTCATTCAGTGCTGCCGTAACTTCAAATGGTTGCTGAATGAATTATCATTAACCAAGGACTACCTGTAAAGGAAACTACAATTTTGTGAGGAAGACTGTATAAACCATACAGTTTCTCAAAACCTTACAGCAGCAAAGTGATTAAAAATAAGTCTCTAGTTATCTGAAAAGTTTAGAGTTTCAAGTAGAAAAACAGCTGATAAATGAAAAATATCCAAAATTATACGTATTTAAGATGGATGAACCTATATAGAATTACATTTGAGAAATAACCTGGAACTGAACTGTTTACCTTTGACATTTCAGCTTTTTCTTCTTTTCATATGTCTGAAACAATTATCTTCAGTTTTAAAATAAGGTATTGGACAAATGTGACAGACATATAGATTCCTGTATGCTGTTTTATCTGCAAACGTTTGCTGGTTTTCCTTCCAGATCTCTGGAAATGCCAGAGGCAAAATACTTAAATATTTATTTTTTGTGGAAAGCATTTTCCCTTCACAGCTGATAAAGGCTGCCGATGGAGCCCCCCCACCCAAAAAAATAATTATACAATTCCTGCCCATAGTTTTGCACTCTAAAGCATGAGTCTCAAAGAAAAAGATATGGGAGTTTAGATTGGGAAACGCATCTAAAAATGGCAGTTTGGCTGCCACATGAATGGCAATATATTAAGATTTGCTATGGAATATTTTTGTTTCTGCACACTGTATAAAGCCTATCTTCATTATTCTTGTTTCAGCATGATGGTTGAGTGATTCTAGAAGATGTGATGAGTGAAGAAAAGGCCCAAGTGCCTTCTAGACTCATCCAACTGTTGTTGCACCAAAATAATAATGAAGACAGGTTTTATATCGCCTTAGTGATGGCTGGGTGGGTGTAAAGTTTGGGCAGCTGCTTCAAACTGAAAATATTTCTCCTAAGCAAGATTCTCACAGAGATTTCTTTAATTAGATTTATTGAGATGAAAGGGATAGGATTATGAGAATTTCAGCAACCGAATAATTTCCAGTTTAAAACAAATTTATCCTCCAATAATAACCAGCCTTAGAACTGGCAAAGAAGCTATCAAAGTGCTGGATAGCTTCTGCCTTCTAGGATCAACCGTCAACAGTAAAGGAACAAACAGTTAAGAAATACATTACAGACTAGCACTTTTTAGAGCAGCCACAAAGGCCTTAGAAAAGATATTCAAATGCTATGACGTGTCTATACCTACAAAGATCAGAATCTTGCAAGCCATGGTATTCTCTGTGACACTCTTTGGAAGTGAAAGTTGGACTTCGAAGAAACAGGACAGGAAGAATATTGATGCCTTTGAACTTTGATGTTGCAGAAGACTCCTGAGAATACCATGGGCAGCCAAGAAAACAAACCCATGGATCATTGAATAAATCAACGCAGAGTTCTCACTCGA
Organism: Candoia aspera; assembly: GCF_035149785.1. Taxonomy (NCBI): domain Eukaryota; kingdom Metazoa; phylum Chordata; class Lepidosauria; order Squamata; family Candoiidae; genus Candoia; species Candoia aspera. The sequence continues at coordinate 275,544,943 of NC_086153.1, read as the reverse complement.
GGCATAAATGACCAGGCTCAAATTATCCTACTTTGAGCACATTATGCAAAGACCCAGCTCTCTGGAGAAGGCTCTAATGCTGGGAAAGGTGGAAGGAAAGAGAAGAAGATGACGACCAGCAGCAGGATGGACTGTTTACAGTGGTGATGAATGCACCATTGGGAGTCCTGAAAGAACAGGTTAAGGATAGATCATCTGGGAGAAAAACTATGTATGTGGTCACTAGGAGTTGAAAACAACTTGATGGCACATAATCAATCAAACAATGTTTGCACAGAGACTTTTGTAGTTTCTTCCTAACAAATTTCCTGTGAACTGGTTATGGTTCTTTTGACTGATAACAGAGGGGCCTGAAGATGGCTGTTTGCAATATATCTCCTGAATTCTTCTCAGTTAGCATTATAATGATGATAAAAGATGTTTTAAGTCACTAGTTTTCTTTTCTTTGTTATGGAGCTATGCACATGCCTATGATTGTGCAGCATTATCCCATTTTATTCTTACAGAAATGCTATCAAGTGGATTAGAAGGGCTTAACAGAAATTTGAAGCAAAAAAATTCCTAATTTATTTGTTGTATATGACTGCTCATTGACACTCAAATGCCTGAAAATGTTCCATTCCAGGGTGTTGGGAGACTTTTTACCATTTTTATCTGACAGAGTGTACTACAACTACTTTTGCTTTTTATCTGATCTCCAAGGAAAAGAATTATCTCAGCTTTCTCCTTGATTTTGACTCATTGTTGCTATGAACTGTGGCACTAGAGTAGACATGACTATCAATTTGTTGGCTTAGCTGTTAACCTGCTTTTCTCCTATATCTTTCATTATCTTTTAGTTCAGGTCTTACTTCAAGGCATGGCTGGAGGTGATAAGAGCTGTAGTCCCAACGCATCTAGAGCGGAACAAGTTGGGGAGGCTGGATTAATCCAGCTCCTAAAAGAGGATCCTCTCACGAAGAGGTCCTGAGTAGCTAATTTCCTGGGAAAAGGCATCATGCTCAGGAAAACATAGGATGGCCAACCAATATTAGTTATGAGTCAGCAATGATTTCAGCTGACTGAACTCTTGTGTGATCTTTCTGGCCAAACATGTTCACCCACAAATCTTGCACAGCTGCAAGTTCTTCCACTGTCTGCTTATGCTTCTAGAATGCAAATTAAAGCCTGCCTTTCAACCATTGCTTTCAATAGTTTCTTCACTTTCCACTGTCTTCTGTCAATTGATATCTGAGCAATACAGTAATTTAAAGATTCTTATGGCACAGATATTATTAATCAACCACCGCAGGCAGAAGCAGCAGGCTTTGAACTCACCCAGATATGACACTACAGCCATTGTTTAGTATTATACATGCAAACCTTCTCCCTTCTCTTCTACTCCTGTGCCATGATGCCATTTGCTAACAAGAGTTGGTTCCTATGTCTACTAGGAAGTGCCTTTAGCTTTATTTATAGTTTATTCAAACAAGCTAGATTCATAAAGCATAGTTTGCTTTGAGCTTATTCAGGCAAATAATGGAAAACTAGCCATAGTTTATCCTAGCTGGTTGCAAATAGAAGTAAATGAAACCAAGTCTTCTTCCTTCACTAAGGCTAAGAGAAGGGAATGAAGAAGCCTGAGGCATTTTTCACATACTGTTAACCCATAAGTTTCATACGGTAGATGAGGCATGAACACATACTCTTGGTCTATGCATGGTTCAACTTAGAATGGTTCAACTGGTTTCAACATGGTTCAACTGGTTTCAAACCCAGTAAGCAGCTGGGAAGGAAGACCCCACCCAACAAGAAACAGCTCTGGGAAGTATAGGAGGAAGCAACTGATGGGCTTCTTCTTCTTGGTGCTGCCAAGTATGATGAACAAGGTATTTTGAGGACACTCCCTCTTAGCATCTGCATACTTCCTCCTCATTTCAGCCTCACCCATGATTTCTCCTTCCTTCCTGTTACCGCCCCTTCCTCCTTGCCACTGCCTTCCTAACATGTGGGTGTCACAACTAGAGAAATTCTTTTCTGGGTTACCCTCTCTCTGATTTCATAAGATGTTTGTAGGGTGACACTCAGTATAGGATCTCTGACAATGAAATTAACATTTGGGCAGCCTCCTAACAGAGAAAGCAGCCCCAAAACTGAATATAACATCTGTATGAGAGATGGGAGGAGTCCTTCCATTCGGAAGTTGACAGATGGACAGAAATGGTAGCAGCGTATTGTGATAGGAAAGGTAAAGTGAGAAGATCCTTTAATGTTACCTGAATTTCTAGCATATTAGGGATAAGAAGAATATCACCACTAGGAAGAGCTAGGTTATGGAGCCACGATTTGAAGCTGTCTTCTACATAACTGGCACCTAGTATGAAAGACCTGCCTACTGTATATAGAATCCTGTACTAGTCTCTTTAAAATGTGGAAGTGACAGACAGGAAAGGGTCAGCCTACTATTCTCAAGCTTTTTCTGAGATTGTGCCCCCAGAATCTTGGAGTTTAGCATGATTTTCAAATAGCAAGGAGCTATATAATTTCATTTGTGATTTTTCAGTCACAAACTAGATGTAACAGAGATCTGTAATTGGATCTCCCAGCATTTTTTGGATTTAAAAGCAGGGATGCAGTCTTGCTCCTTTCCTCTATCCGGGTAGGCAAATCTCAGCTGTTCATGTGATTTTGATCAAACTCAACTTCATCCCCAGTAAGGCTGTTTTGATGACTTTTCAAAAAATGATGGGAGATTCAGTTGTGGATTTTCCTTGCCAAGTATGGTTTGTCCTTCCAATACAATACAAAGAATTGTTAGATCAATCATAGAATTGTTAAACAACCTGCACCACTAATTGATATACAGATAACATTAAGACACAATGTAATTTTTTTTTTTTTTTGCTTAGCATAATGTGTCAATCAACTGCTTGGTCATAACATTTTTTGTCTGTTTATGGCTTAGTATTATGTGACAGACAGGCTACCACAGCTTGTTCATTGAACTATGGCTTCCAAAAACTTTGCTTAGCTTTATGTATGAACTCACCTCCCAAGAGATTTAACTAATATTTACCTTCCTAGATTTAAAACCTGTACAATATTTATCCACATTAGATTATATGATTTCACAGCAAACACGCAGACAAATAATTATCCTTATATTTAAGGTTCACATCATTTTAAATGTTTAAAAAGCAATTCTGCCACCCCCGCACCATAAATTTTCTTTGTTCCAAGCCTGGGAGAGGGGAACATATCTGCAATTCACTAAGAAGTTGGGATAATACCTATTTGTTCACATCTAGTGGTCAGCTGGAGTTTCATAGAACAGATATGATAGCTTTGGTACTGCATTATTACTATCATTTAGTAGCATAGCATTTGGAATGGAAGAGGGTTTTGATTGTTTCAGGGTTTTGGTAGGTTGCAATGGATGGTTGGATGTGGGGCAGGGTTGGAAGGGGGCATCATCTGCTTATCTAAGCACTTCACTTTACATATGTGAAGAGAGCTTTTGAGCCTTTGATTAAGAGCCTTTGATAATATCCCTTACAAGTTAAACCCTTAAATGAAACCAATGGGAATTTCAGTACTTCAGAAAAGAACAAAACAGGCTTCTGGTGAGAATGGCGGACTGAATGGCTGTGCCCACTGGCTCAGCGGGCGGAGTGGACTATGTGGCAACATTTTTTGGGCTCAGGAAGGCTTTCCTGAAGCCCAAAACTGTTCTCCAGATTAAGGAGAATACTTGGAATTATCCCATTTGTCTTCTGAAATGGCAGCCAGAAAATCACATTTTGCTTTTGACTGGTAAGAGTACCCGGGAGGTGGGGATGTCACCATTTCCAAGCCACACTGTAGCCTTAAAGAGACACTAAATCCAGCCATTCCATTTCTAAATCACCAATTTGTGTATGTTTTTTTTAAAGTATATGTACCCTAAGAGAGGATTTTTACAGCGAGGAGAAGCCGGTCCTCTTGGTGCTTAATGTTATTTTGGGGATTACTTTTTAAATTCTTTCTTTTAAGTTTTGGATTTTGTTTTCCTTCCAAAGGAAATTTTAAAGATTGAGTAAATAATTGTCTTCCTGTTATTATTTTTGTATTAAATTTGAAGATATTAGCATTTTACTACCCATTGAATCAGCTGATTTGAATCTTCAGCTTTCTGTCTTCACTTTCCCTTGAGAACTGTCTGCTATCCACTCTCACTTTGTGTAAGCAACTTTCCAACTTATCCATATCGCTGACTTTCGCTGATTAAGTTCCTATTATGGGGCACCATAATCTACCACGTGAGACATGGAGGATTTCAAACAGATTCTTTCTGACCTTCACCGGGACTTTAAATATCTTTTGATTTTTATCAAACCTTTATGCAAGATATCCAGGACATTGTGGAAAATATGAGATCTAAAATGTGCCATCAGGTTGGGGATGTGGTAGATGAAATTGAGGAATCTAAGAGTGATAGAAAGGTTTCTTTTAAGACTGAGATTGGGTTTTCTGTCAAGATGCTAGATGAAGACTGGATAATGGAGTTGGAGAAATCTAAGGGAGAGAGTGATCTGCAAGCCGTAAGTAAAATCGATCTCCTGGTGGAATGCCATGAAAAGAACCTGGAATCTTTGAGGGGGGCAGTTGGGCTGTTTGATTCTCTCAAGAGGAAAGCTCTGTGCACATTGTGGGGATATGTAACTGCTTTGGTTTATTTTGAAGTGGGATAAGGGTTGAAGAATGTTCATCTGGTTTGCTTTAAGGATTTGATTGATGCTATTTGCCTTCAAAGATTTGGATTTACTGTTTTGAATTGGCTTTGTTTTTTGGGTTTATTAAGATTAAAATTATTAAAACTGTTGTATTAGGGTTAAAGAATATTTATCTGGTTTGCTTTAAGAATTTGACTGATGTTATTCCCTTTTAAAGATAAGGAATTACTGTTTTGAATTGTCTTTGTTTTTTGGGTTTATTAAGATTGGGATTATTAAAATTGTTGTACTATTAAGTATAATAGCAGACAACTTAAGTGCTTTTTAATTTGATTCTTATTATAGTAGACAGAAATGTATAGAATAGTGGTAGGAAGGGAATAATTAAATATGTTTTATCTTTTGGAGGGGAGAAAGATGTTTAGGAGGTTTATGTGAACTTTTTTTTCTTTATTTTAATATAAGGGGGAGGAGTAACTGTACTTAGTGATTTTTATTATGTGTTTAAAGTGCAATGACTTATATAAATAATGTGGTGTTTTGGTTTAATATAGAGTAAGAGATTGATTATGGAAACTTTGTATATCCTTGCTGTTAACAGTTGGAAGCCGCATCTTCTTGTACATTTTTTAAAAAATTCTTCTGTTGTGTTTCTGCACTTTTTTTAGTTTTTTTTTTCTTTTTATTGTAGTTTTTATTCTTTCTTTGAAACTTAATAAAATTTACTATAAAAAAAGAAGAAGAAACAGAATATGAGCAAATTTGTTCCAAATTAGTAATGCTAGGAAAACCAGTTACCGTACAGTGCATGTGAGCCAATTTCTTCTTTACCTGCAACGGAACCAAATTTTAGCTAGTTGGAATCCATTGTCATATAGAATTCCAGATACTTGTATCAGTGAGAAACTCGCTCAGCTATGACTCCCAAGTCCTATGGGACTGAATGCTGTCGCACAAAAATATACACGCTGAAGACTGATCTGCAGATAAAGAGGATGGATCCTGCAAAGGCTTCTTGTGATCCTCCTCTATGCTGAACGTCTGAGGCTTTCAGAATGGCCACAGCAACAAGCAGGAGTAGAGCTATAGGATCCCTGGCCCTGCCTGCCTTGTTAAAGCCTCAGTTACCTATGGAAAGCCGCTGAAGCAGCAATGCCTCTGGTTAGAGTGGACCTAGCCAATGACCTCTGAATTGCACTCTCCAAGGTACTGATGATTGTTGGACTTGCCAAGAGACAGGACTTGCTTGCTGCACTCCCATTCCTTGGCAGCATTCAAGTCGTAAGCTGCCTTCCTCAGGGTTTTCAGCTAGACCAGGACATGATGAATACAGCCCACTGTCTGGAAGGTCAAGGGTCAGGAAATAGGTTAAAAACATATTTTAATTAAATAAGAAAGAAATGCTTTGTTGCTACAATGTCCTGAGATCAAGAACATACAGTAGAGAAGGGGATATTGAGGCCCACCTCTGGAGAGAGGTGGCCTGAGGTTAATTGGAGGTACAGATGCCTGCATTAGAACAAAACCCTTACACCAACAGTGGGAATCCACTTTAATCTGAGCTTCAACACAGTTTATCCATGCTTTGACCCTGGGAGTATCAGGTTGCTTTATGTATCATATAAGGACAATTGCCCTAAGCTTATCATCAAGCTTGTCAAGTTTGCTCCTTTATGTGCCTCTCTCAGTCCAAGTGCCCCACTGATACTTCCACCTAAAAACCTACTGAGGTAGAGTTGGCACCAGGTTTCATAAGCTTTCGATGCCATCTTATAAATTCTCTGCTTCACCCAGGCCCCTCTGCATTTTATCTATTACTTTCAAACAGCTCTCTATGACAAGCTTGTAAGGAATATATGGTTTTTAACATATTTTTAAAGGAATTCTTAAAACTGAATTGCTTGTTTTTAAAAACCATAACTTTTAAAATGAGCTATATTCTTCTTTTGAGATTGTTTATAGCCATGAATATGCAAGATAAAAGAGACTACAGGTAAATAAATAAAATGACAATTGCATCATATCAGACATGAGGCCCCAAGTGAAAGGAAGTCAGGTCCCATCTATCTGCTGCTACTGCAGGATCCCCTGCAAATCTCAGTCCATCTGAACCAAGAGTGGGTCCAATTCTGTCCTGAGGAAGGAGAAAACAGGATATCTAGAGAGTGACTCTATGAGTTACAAGGGGACAAAATAGAATGGAAACAACTGTCCTTGGAAGGAAGTTCAAGTTACTGTTGGTATACAATCCATTTTATTACCCAAGGAATTTTTAAAATGTCAGAGGACTGAACACTGAACACTTGAACATGGTTCAAGATTTTCCACATCTTACATAAGCATAACATCATGAAATTGTAATACCTTCATGAGATTTCTCTGTACTTCCTGCTCTAGAAGTAGACCTTTTCAAAAAGATTTCTCCATCCCACTCCCTGATAAGGCTTTCATTTGCCTCCATTTCTTACAGGTTATTCAGTTTACTGGGAGTCAACACAGCAGTTTCATTATCTGTTCATCCCAGTTGTGCTGCCTTGTTCCTATTTGGGTTGATAGCATCAGAGACCATTATTTCCTTACTGTTATTCAGAGCAGAGATTATTTTCAATTACCGACATCTAGAGAGCACCACAATGGGCAGAGTCTGAGGTTGTAAGTGTATAATTTCTATGATGTTTGAGTGATTTCATCCTTTTCTCCAGTGATGTACTCAAACTTGTAGTTGCTCGAGAAGAAAAATACAAGAGAGATGTGGTAAAACCTTTCAAATCCGTCCAGAGACAATATGTTTGGATGGTAAGAACTGATATTCTGTGTGATTACTGAGGAGATGATTCAAATCAGAACAACCAGTCCATAGGCTTATCATAATTAGGACTTTGCAGACTTGGAGCCAAGTTTTTTTTAACACTCTATACTTAAGAACACCAAATATCACATAAAACCTCTCCTCCTTCTTGACTATCCTTACTTGCAGTTGAAAGGTTGGCTCAGGAGTTTAAGTCACCCTAACCAAATCCTGTGAGAAATATTTTCTAAAGTTAAGAGACTGAGTTCTCTTCTGATACCTAAATTATCATCAACAGATCCCACTGTGGCAGAATTTTAGCAAAAGGCTGTGATTTGGCTCAGTCAAAAGTGTACTGTTGCTGTGGGCAGGGTTGGTCAGTTAAACTCCAAGGTGGAGGTCTATGTAAGCCTTTTTGAAGTAGTCCAGGTTAGAGTGAGATGATGGCTCCAGTTTTGAAAAACATTTCTTCTTATTGTACCAGAGTCTTGTAAAGATCCAGAATCAGACTCATCTTGGCCCTGACTTTGGCTGCTTGGGGACCAGCTGTGCCTGTGTGAGAACTATGTCATCAATCATACAGGAATCTGCCTTGGCTGTGCAGATCCTCTGCTTCCTGATACCCACATGTTGCTGTTGTTTTGTTTTTTCTGTTTCTTTCAAAGTCAAATAACCTTCTAATTTGCTAGGGATAATCTCTTATAGAGGTACCAAGCTACTGATTTGTGGTACTCTGATACAGGAACTGGGACTCACTTTTTCTCATCTGATGGCAGGAATCAGGATTAGAATGACGTCCTGTTTTTGCCTACAGCAACCATTGTATGGGATAAAGTGGCTTTAACAAATGTAATTTTTAATCCTTTAGGGATGAACTGTCAATTATCAATATTCTCTCTGCTAAATAACTAATAAAGATACAGAAGCCCAGCTTCCTTTTGCATTTGGTTCCCCTAATAACTGTCTGTATTGCTATTTGCATTTAAGTAGTTTTCTTTCCATATCATGCAGTATTTTAAAATGAAAATTCCCTCTGAATAAAACTGGAGGAGCTGTCAGCCTGTATTGTGAATTTGCCTCCCATCGAATTCTATCAGCATACATTCAGGACAATAGTTCCTTAGTGATTTATGAGTTTCCTAAATACAGAAACATTTTCAAATCAAAAGATATAGCAAAGGGAAGAGAGTATTATCTTGATATCACCACAATAAATTTAAAAAAGAACTCAGTATTTGTCATCTTGCTTCCCAAGGCAACTGTCTTGATATTTTAGTGATGGCAACAATTGTGAAACCAAAAGAGATACAAGCTGAGAGGCTGTATCTGCACAAGGTAAGAATTATCATATCAAAAAGTAAGAAATACATTCAACAGAAGTCAATCTGAAGGTTAATGCTTGGAAATTAGTTGGGTAGTTCCTCAGTATCCACAAGGACATGACCCATTAATGTATTTTCACTGTACTTGCTCTTAGCTCCAGAAAAAGAAGTTCCATAGAAGATTAATAAAATGACTACATCCCCTTATGATTTGTATTTCTTTATCATGGTTCAAAGACTGCCTTCTGTTTACATTTTTTCAGCATCCCATTTTGTTCCCACCCCCCATCTGTTACTGTTCTGTAAAAACCAAGATTAGAGGAAAGCTTATCACTCAAGAACCACTACTGATATTAACTTAGATCAGACAACCAGCAGAATTTTTCAAAAGGAAAGAAGGATGAGAAAACACAAACACATATTATTGGAATGTAATGACTATATTCACAATGGTTATGCATATATCTGCATATTTATGTATTTACCTGCAAAAAAAAATCAATGTATCTTTTGAGTAGTTTATATTCTTGATTTTATATTTGCTTTAAATATTAATAATAATAATAATAAGGAAAGTGAAGAGAAATGATTCTTTATGGCTGATGGAAGTTTGGGCCAGGAGTGGGGAACCTCTAGCCTAAAAGCAGATGCTTATTAATCCGTGAGAAAGTGCAGACAAGCTAGAAGAGTCAGGCTGCCAAGTTTTGAAATGTGAAGTGCAATTGGGTCTTGGAACATTATATATACTGTACATACTGTAATTTTTATACACAGAAATATCTTTTCTATACAATTATAGATTTTCAGACTTTCAGTGTGGATACTGGTATCCGCTTTGTCACAGTTAACATACAGTATGTTTGGAAGCTGTAACATGGAATAACTTGTAAATATACAATGATGATAATGCATATAGTTTTATATGCTTCACTCCCCCACTTTTCAACAAAGAAGAGTTATATGAAATCTCTCTCTCTCTTTCTCTGTCTCTTCTGAAACTCTTCATAAGCGAATCTTGTTTTTTGCTTGGCATGGTATATGAGTGTTCTTTCAAAACCCAGTAGAGCTGATTTAGATGACTGACCTTCTATATCCCTAAAACTCTATGTATTAAACAAATCAAACTCACTATTTCTATTCTCTGAGTGGCCCTCTTGATCCATTTGTTTTGCACTTGTATCTTTCCCCAGGAAGCCACTTAAAATAATAGACAGTTCTTTACCACTTCTTTGTGAAAGATTTGAAAATGTTAAGTGATCATTCTGATGACTTTAATTAATGGGTAGCATTTGGAATAAAAGCCATCAGTGTGCAAAAAAATATGAGAAAATGCAAATGTGAAAAGAACTGGGATAAGCCACTATTTTAACTCTAACCTTTTCCCTTTGTGATGCAGATAGTATTATAAGCATACTAATATTAGGGTTTTTTTTAATTGTCAGATCCCCCCAATCAAAGGTTTTACAAAACCCCTTATTGAAGCATCTGCCATCATTTCCTTATCAAAGGAATAGACTCCATGTCGCCAGATGGGAGGGGATGTGAACTTGGAGTATGAAGTGGTTTATTATGGCTATGGAGGAAATCAAGGACATGGGGTTGAGATATACCAGGAACACCACCTGGATGGGAGGGGGGGTGACATGGTTTCATGGGAAAGGGGACTGACTAAGGGAATGTAGTTTTAAAGTTAGGTTTGAGCAGGAACTCTTTATTCGCAGCTTGCCTTCTGTATCATTCATTTTGCTTCATTAAAACAGTTAAAGGAATCCCAGCCTCTTGACTGTGATTGTGTGAATGCTCGAATGATCAGGTGCTGACATTAAACTGCGAATCACCTTTTCAAAAACTCTTCCTGAGAAAGTAACTCAGCTGAGAGTTAACGAATCATGCCTAAACATGGAAAATCCCAGGCCAAGCAGCCATCACCTTTACCGTCATTGGAGAGGACAGTGCTGTATGCCAAAGTGGAAGAGGAAAAGGTTGAGACGGAAGAGAGCTCAGGGAGCGGGGACAGTGAGTGCAAGATGGAACCCTGGCTCAACACTACGGAGTTGGAAAGTGCCCTTCTCTCCCTCGATTTCATGAGAGAGCCTCAGACGCCAAGCGTGATCATAGAAAAACCACAGATGGGTCCTTCCCAGCCCAGTGCCAGAGAGGAAGAGAGAAGAGCCCCTCCACCAGTGGAGGCACAAGTAAGGGTGCAGAGTCCAGGGTCACATGGGACTATAGCAGACCACAACGGAACTCCGCAAGAAATGCAGAGCCTGGAGGCGAGGATGTCTGCTATGGAAGTGGTGTTGCAGCAGGTATCGAAAACCCTTGAGACCATGGTGTACCCCTTGGCAGAGATCTCGACTCAGCTATCCAGAGTGGCATCGCCAGACTCACGAGGAAGGCGGTGTACCCTAACCCCAACCCGAGATTTTGAATCCCCAGTGAGGCCCCGGTGGAGTAGAGGCCACCAGGAGAGCCAAGGTGACTGGGGGAGAGCTGTACCCAGCAGAGCGACACCAGCTGTGACCCCAAAGGACATACAAGTTAAGTTTGACAGAGATCCATGACAGTTGGCGTTCTTCTTGACCAACGTGTCCATATACATGAAGGAATATGGGTCTTGCTTTCCCACCAAGTACAAGAAAGTGAGCCAGGTAGGTGCCAGGCTTCGAGGACCTGCAGCGGAATGGTTTGTGCAACTGTACGATGCCATGGCCCCAGAGATGAACAGCCTGTGGGACTTCATGAGGGCACTGAGAGACCGGTTCGAGGATCCACTCAAGATGAGGACGAAGATGGGTATCCAGCAACTTAGGCAAGGGGGAAGAACCGTGGCGGAGTATGCCATGGACTTCAAAGCTCTTGCTGGAAAAGTTATGGACTGGTCGGAAACCACTAAGATTGACTACTTCAAAGGGGGCTTGCAGCCAGAAATCCTGAGATGGGCGCTCTGCTGCGGAGACACCCCCCCCCCTTTAAAAGAATGGATTTGCCTCACAGGGGAGGTGGAGAATACCCAATACCAATTCTGTAGGCAACTCTGAGCACAAGCGATCGGAAAGAATACTGTAGCACCAGGTCAATTTCCCTTCGCCCAGCGAAAACTGTTCTGTGACAAGGAGGACCCGAAAGACTGTACAGGCAGATGAGGTGGCTGTTTCAAATGTGGGAAGGACACCCACAGAGCAGCAGAATGCCCATGCGGGGAGTCCAATGCACCTAAGGGAGGAACCAAACCGGCTAAGACCCTGCCGACCAGACACAAGGTGGCCGCTGCGACTGTGCTAGCATGAAAGGATCCAGATGTGAAGTCCCTGATGGACTCCGGCAAAGACTCCAAACAGGAGGAACGGGAGCCAAGGGGAAACGAATTTCACCTGTTCTAAATCATACCTGCGAGCAGGTGGAAACTCTAGGACATAACATGCCTACTTCGGAGGAAGACTACAAAGAAGACCCTTTGGTGAGTGTTGATTGCCCCACCTTGCTGGTGAAAGTAGAACTAAAAACTTAAGAACCCGACACAAAGCCAATCTGACAGCGATGTTAGATTCAGGGTGCACAAAATGCTTAATACACCCCACCCTAATTGACACGCTGAGCCTTGAAACCAAAAGACTTAAGCATCCAATTATTTTCACCCAGATGGATGGTTCTATTGCCCACGGGGGTCCCGTTGAATTCCGAACTGAGACTGTGGCCATGAGGTTGGGGGGGCATAAAGAAACCTTGCAATTTATTGTAGCCCCTATCGCCAACTATTCTATCATCCTGGGACTCCCGTGGCTAAAGAGTAGAAAACCACAAATTGACTGGGAGTCGGGGGCTTTATTGTTTAACAATGGGGATAGCAACCTCTTTACTGTACCACGAACCAGGCGGAATGTAGCCAGCATCCTCCTCAATCAGACCCCAACAGCAGAACCTGAGGCACAGCCTGGCATTCCAAACGAGTATACTGACTTTCTGGGTGTGTTTGATGAAAAAGAATGTGACCAATTGCCTCCTCACAGGAAAACTGACTGTGCCATTGAAATTGACCCAAAGGCTAAACTACTCAAGCCAAAAATATATGCTATGACAGAAACTGAGAAAAAGGTTCTCAGAGAATTCATTGACAAAAACTTAGAAAGGGGGTTCATTGAGCCTGCCAATTCACCCTTGGCAGCCCTGGTACTTTTCCGGGCCAAAAAGGATGGCTCTCTTAGACTCTGCACGGATTACCATGGAATAAATGCCATCTCAATAAACAATCAATACCCTCTCCCCTTAATGAAAGACATGCCATAGCACCTATCGAAGGGAAAAGTATTCACCAAACTTGACCTCAGGGAAGCCTACTTTAGAATTAGAATTCGGGAGGGGGATGAATGGAAAACCGCATTTAACTGCCCTCTGGGTTCCTATCAATACAAAGTCCTCCCATTTGGGTTGGCTGGCACCCCTGGAGTGTTTATGCAATATATTAATGAGGTCCTCCATGAACATTTGTACAAAGGGGTCCTAGTTTATTTGGATGACATTTTAATCTATTCTGACAAAACAGTTAAAGGAATCCCAGCCTCCTGACTGTGATTGTGTGAATGCTCGAATGATCAGGTGCTGACATTAATGTTCTCTGGAAAGCAAAGCTGCCACTGAATCTGAGCACACAATGAATCCAAATTCATTTATTGTAGCTGCCCTTCTCCTTTGTTACAGCTAGTGTGCGTGATATTCCACCTAAGAAAAATGATGTTTCCTCCTAGGCCATAAACATTTCACAATACAATATGTGAGGCTTAGCACATAGCAAATGTTTATGACTATGAGATAATTAGAGGAAATATGAAAACCAATTTTGCACAGCCTAAGTTTCTTATTACTTTCATGCCACAAAATCTTTATTCTTTGCAGCCCTAGAAAGACGTAGAAACTGCCTGCAATGGCAGAGGGACAAGATTCAGAGTAAGATGGGGGAGAAGGAAATGCATAAGGTTAATCATTTCTTCTGAAACATTGTTTTTTTTAATTACTATTGATGCAGAGCAACAACTGTTATGATCGGACTTGTCTACTCAGATAGTTTATTGATTGAAACATACTAAGATGTTTGATTTAGGCATACTTTTAAATCTCTCCCCTACCATGAGAAGTATGCCTGCATCCATCTAAGTTTTATAATCTCTAAAACCCTCTGGGAATATATAAGGTATAGTATCTTCTTAGCTCCCCCAATTCACATTTTGCATCAGAAGCTGGGCGCTGGGCATGTGATTCTCCTAGTTTTGCTGAATATTTCTGCAGTATTTGATATTGTTTACCATAATATTGGGCCTTTCTTCATTGTGGAGCTAAAATCCTATCCACTTGGTCTGGACAGTATCTTGGATTCAAAAGCCAAAATGTGCTTTGGAGCACACAGAGCTCCTTAAACCAAATGTATCTTCTTCCATGAGGACAAAGCTGAAGCTGTGGAGTTACAGATAGGGGCTAGGTCAGCACTCGCTAGCTGTCCACCCATTCTTTTTTTTAACAGTAATATTTTTATTATGTGGTTGTGAAACTTACATAATACATTATATCATTTTGATACAGTGGTATTTGTACAGTAGTGATTAAAGATTGTTAACACTCTAATGTTTAGATAACTTAGACCACTGATGATAAAAAGAAGAAAAAATATTATATCAGTGTTAATTATGATTTAAAATGTCAGCGTTAATGAGCATAAGATTATATAGCTTTTTCAAACAGAATTAAATATAACATTAAAAAACCACGCAGGTTGTGTCAAAGATTGTACAATAAAGGTTTTGATCTTAAGCTGATTGCTTAGTATTAAGGTCTCCACTCTAGTGTTACTTAATATCATTTATACATGTTGAAAAAAGAAAAAAAGTGAACAAAGCAAGTTTGACAATGATTAAAATACAAAAGGAAAAAGAAAAAGTATTTCATAGTCTAAAGCTATGGAGTTGCAGATAGGGGCTAGGTGAGCACTAGTCATTCTTGAGTTGGCAGAAATTGGCACCCTCAAAAAAGGGTTGCCCTATTACCTATCCCCATCCTGCTTCTATCTATCATCTATCATCTATCTTTGTCTCTCTGTCTCATCTAACTATCCATCTATCTATCTTGGAAATTTATATGGTTTCCCATCTTGCAGTCAACTGTATTGCCTCCATTTCAGGCCCCTGCAGTTACTGGCTTCCCTCCATGGTCACTGCCCAGATGAGACTTCCCTTGGATGGGGTCAGAATAAGGGAGAAAATGTAACACTGGGACAGCTAAAGATGATTTAAACCTTTCTCACGCATGGGCTGGTGGCAAGGGGAAGGCAAAGGACCCATCAGAAAAAGGCTGTTGCCCAGAGATGTTTGTACCATAGTTAGGGGCAAGTGGGGAAAGGCCCATGGTGGTTGGGTTTATATATTACCTTCTATACTTGTGGATAAGCCAATAATTTTAGGTGCCAAACGCCTAAAGTTGGGTTTGGCTTTTCAGCAGATGGGCTTATCCACAAGTATATATAGTAAGACTTTTTTAAAGTACTCGTATATCCCATATATACTCGCGTATAAGCCTATCTGTGGCTAAGCAGACCCTTGAATTTTTAACCAAAACACCATGAAAAATGCAGGTCAGTTTATCCATGGGTGACACATTTTTCATGATACCTTGGTTAAAAATTTGAGAGTTGGTTTATCCGCAGATGGGTTTATACACAAGTATACAGTATATGGTATGCTATGACATCATGTTTGCTTGTATTTACTTAAGATGTATGAATCAGCCCCTGCAGTTTGTAAGCCATGATTTATGGAAGAGGTGCTAGACCTAAGTTCCTTGAGATTCAAATGATCTTTTAAAATGTTGGATGCAACCTCCAATACTTCTCCAAAAACTGTGTAATCTTAATTAGATAGAAGGTGAACGTTATTTAAAAGATCAGGTATAATCATATTAATTGTATTCAACCAATTAAATTACATTTAAATGCAAATTATATTACTTTAAACTTATTTTTTCTCATAGTCCCACTTACAGTGCATTCGGAAAGTATTCAGACCCCCTTCACTTTTTTCAATTTTGTTATGTTGCAGCCTGATACTACAATCGTTCAAATTCATTTTTTTTCTCATTAATCTACACTCAGGACCCCATAATGACAAAGTGAAAACAGAATTTTAGAAATGTCTGTAAATTTATTAAAAAGGAAAAACTGAAATATCACATATATGTAAGTATTCAGACCCTTTACTCAGTACTTTGTTGAAGCACTTTTGGCAGCAATTACAACTTTGAGTCTTTTTCGGTATGATGCAACAAACTTTGCACACCTGGATTGGGGAATTTTCTGCCATTCTTCTTTGCAAATCCTCTCAAGCTCAGTCAGGTTGGATGGGGACCGTTGGTGGACAGCCATTTTCAGGTCTCTCCAGAGATGTTCAATAGGATTCAAGTCAGGGCTCTGGCTGGGCCACTCTAGGACATTCACAGAGTTGTCCCTAAGCCATTCCTGTGTTGTCTTGGCTGTGTGCTTAGGATCGTTGTCATGTTGGAAGGTGAACCTTTGGCCCAGTCTGAGGTCCTGAGTGCTGTGGAACAGGTTTTCATTGAGGATATCTCTGTACTTTGCTCCATTCAGCTTTCCCTCAACCCTGACCAGTCTCTCAGTCCCTGCTGCTGAAAAACACCCCTCCACCCAGCATGATGCTGCCACCACCATGCTTCACTGTTGGAATGGTATCAGGCAGGTGATGAGCGGTGCCTGGTGTCATCCAGACATAACATTTAGAATTGAGGCCAAACAGTTCAATCTTGGTTTCATCAGACCAGAGAATCTTGTTCCTCACAGTCTGAGAGTCCTTCAGGTGCTTTTTTGCAAACTCCAAGTGGGCTTTCATGTGTTTTGCACTGAGGAAAGGCTTCCATCTAGCCACTCTGCCATAAAGCCCAGATCGGTGGAGGGCTGCAGTGATGGTTTGTCCTTCTGGAACTTTGTCCCATCTCCAGACAGGATCTCTGGAGCTCAGTCAGAGTGACCATCGGGTTCTTGGTCACCTCTCTTACTAAGGCTCTTCTCCCCCGATTGCTCAGTTTGGCCAGGCAACCACCTCTTGGAAGAGTCCTGGTTGTGCCAAACTTCTTCCATTTGAGAATTATGGAGGCCACTGTGCTCTTGGGAACCTTCAGTGCAGCAGAACCATTTTTGTAGCCTTCCCGAGATCTGTGCTTGCAATAATCCTGTCTCTGAGCTCTGCAGGCAGTTCCTCTGACCTCACGGCTTTTGCTCTGGTACAGTCTGCATTGTCAGCTGTGAGGCCTTCTATAGAGAGGTGTGTGCCTTTCCAAATCATGTCCAATCAATTTAATTTACCACAGGTAGACTCCAGTCAAGGTGTAGAAACAGCTCAGCAACAATCAAGAGGAATGGGAGGCACCTGAGCTAAATTTCAAGTGTTGCAAAGGGTCTGAATACTTCTGTACATGTGATATTTCAGTTTTTCCTTTTTAATTAATTTACAGACATTTCTAAAATTCTGTTTTCACTTTGTCATTATGGGGTACTGAGTGTAGATTAATGAGAAAAAAAATGAATTTGAACGATTGTAGTATCAGGCTGCAACATAACAAAATTGAAAAAAGTGAAGGGTCTGAATACTTTCTGAATGCACTGTAAATCTCTTGTCTGATCCCATCTATTTTTTGGAATAGCCTCTGACAGGCTACTCAATGGGCAATTCAGCCCTCTGAGAAAGTTATGCACCTCTGGTTTATGGCTTAGCATAATGTGTGGACCACCTAATTGTGGCATTCAACAAACTATTGTTAAATAAATCATGGTTTAGCAGAATGCATGAATCCAGCCAGTTTCATTAAATGAGCCTTATAACTCTTCCTTTTAGAATTGCTTTTGACTAATGTGCTGATTGCTTATAAGTTTGTGTGCCAAAATATTTCTTCCCCTCTTGCATTATTTACAAACTGATGTCTTTTAATTTATTATGCTAGTAACGTATTTCACTTTGGGAAGGCGTGCTCCTAAAAAGCAACTATAAACTTATGCATACATATATACACACATTTAAAATGCCATTGATTGGTTCTTTTATAGACAACCAAATAGATTAACTGCTTCTTTGGAGTGTTTGTCAGGCCACATTAAAGAGATTTTTTTAAAAGCCCTCCAAAATCTATTAATGAAAGTCACTGTAAAGCGCTGAGGTTTTTTTTTAATCCTTTAAGATTTCTTGATAACAATTTCCAGTGTAAAGTGGGGTACTGAAGAATAAGTGTTCTGAAAATCAAGCACAAGCTTCCATGTAGAGTTTTATAAAGCTAAAAAAATGGAAAAGTGTTTACAACTATCTTTCAAAAATAACCGAGACTGCTTTAGCAGATATTCTGAGAGCTACAGATGAAATGTATTTGCTGTGCCCAAGGAAGGGTGTTTTGAGTGGAACAAAGAAATCACCCCTGCTGCTTATATTTCTCCCTTTAGAACTAGCATGTATGGACACACACACAATTACTAATTTTGCCAAGCATTTTCTTTGCTCCAAAAGAATAGCATTTGGTTTATTCAATTACCTCAGACTACGTGCCCTGCCAAAAGAAAAAGAAAACGTTACCATGGAAACCAACAAAAAAACCTCAGCCAGCTGTTACAACTGATGTAGCCTTTCTATCACAACCACCCAATGTTTTGAGTGACCAGCTATGTGGCAATACAGGAAAAGAAATGTTAGAGGATGCTTAGAGAACATTAGGGGGGAAAAAACTTTGAATCAGATATGGGGAATTATTTGTATTCTGCCCCATGGAAGATGGCCATTTTTTCTAGCAAGTGTTCTGCATTCTCTCACACTCACACACTCACAACACATACAACAAACTTATAATTTGTAAACATGTTCCTTTTTCCAGAACATTGCTTCATCACTGGACAACACACATCTTCCCTTTCTTAAATCACCCACAAGTTCCAACCAGTATCGACAAACACCATTTTTTATTCTGAAATGCTGATCTAGCAATTTATTCCAATACAGCATTTTCTCATTTTTTGGTCAATAGGACTCCACCTTATTCTGCTATATTCTGTACCTAAACTTGCTGACTGAACAAGCCCTGTCCTTTCTCTTTTCATTAACCATTCTTCACTGCTGCTGAGACCTGATTACCCTCGAGATCTCCTGAATGACGGGTTTTCTATCCTATCCTGCTTACATTAATCACCATTAAAACTGTCACCTCAGCCAATTTCTCCTTTACCACTGAAGCGTGCTTTAAACACAGTCTGTTGGGCAAATGTGAAGAAATGCATTATCAGTATGTAATCTCTCTCTGGGAATCGATATCTAAAAAGCAGATTTTAGTACAAGGAATATAAGAACAATTTTGTGGCACAGGAATTTTCTAGGAGGTCTTGCCATGTGAAAATTAGCTAGTGTTCGTGAGGGTGTCATTTAAGTTTAAATATTCACTTAGCAGTCAACCTAAATCTCATCACTGGGGTGGGGGAGGGGGAAGAAATGGCTGCTGAATGCCAGGATGATTAGAAGTGTGCTGTTAACATCTCTGGCACAAATAATGAGTGGCACCAGCAGAACCTAACACACGTATTGTCATAGTGATTGGAAGCAGGGAGCATGGTTTGGGCCACACAGTCCTAGTTTTGTATTCCTGATAAACACCTACTGTTTTTATACATGTATGGGCACTGGGACTCACCCTGGGCTCCAGAGGGTATGCCAAATCCAGGCAGCTCTTACTGGAAGGTAACCTGGGTCCTCTTTTGCAGACTGAAGCATCATCACTAAAACCTACTTCTTTTTGTTAATGTCATTGCTGCTGAAGTCTCGGAATCTCTTGAACTGGATGAGAATATTTTACAGTACAACTCATTTGAAACTCTTTCTGATCTTCATTAAGCACACAGCAAGTAACTGAGCCATTCTGGGCACATTTTATGCAGCTAACAGCTTTTGCCCACCAAGGGCTATTCTATCTACAGCAGTGTTTTTCAAACATGGCAACTTTAAGATGTGTGGATTTCAGCTCTCAGAATTCCCCAGCCAACGTTTTATTTTAAACAATGGAAATACAACAAGAAAAAAACTGGATTGCATCATCATCTTTATGTGGATCCCTGATACATGAGTGAATAAAATATCTAAATTCTAGAGAAAAGATGAGCACTAAAGCAACTTAAATAATTTCATTCAGCAAGTGTACCAGTTGACAGAACAGTCCTGTAAATGTTTTTTCATAAACGTCTCTCTGAGTTCACTGGTTTTTATTCCTAAATAAGCATGTTTTATTTATGTATTTACTTACTTACTATTTTAGTTGATTTATATGGCCATCCATCTCACCATGGTATCTCTGGGCAACTCACACAGTTAAAAAACAGAACCAACAATAAAAATAAAATACATACCCAATGGCCAAGGTTAAAAAAAAAAACAATTCAGCTATGATTAACATAACCATCTGGGCTCTAAATGACAATCCAACCCCCAAGCCCAGATGATTATGTTAATATACTCAGGCTGCAATCCTATGCACTGTTATAAAGTCTATGAATATTCCCTTTAGGGAATACCATTAGGAAGCCTGGATGGAGGGCTTACCTTCACTGATAAGAGTAGAAGAAGCTTGTGCAAACAAAGGAATGGGCAAGAAAGACTGCAGATCTGCTGTTGAAAAGTGCAGATTCCTTTGAAGATTAGATGTTGCTTGGAAGAGCTGCATGGCCTTTTCGTAAGGCCTAATGAGGGACTTCTTTCTCTGTTGGGTTACAGGAGTTCTCTGAGCCTGGTTTTTCCTTTCCAGATGTTTTATCCCCCATCTGAGTAGGTAATGAAATGTTTGGAGATGAACAAACAAGCTCAGAAAACTCCCACAGCCCAATCCTGTAACCCTGAGCCACATATATTCTCCTCCCATCATTCCTTTGTCTGGTTTACTTTCTCTATGCAGTTACCTCTTCTCCATCCTTTTTTCTTGTTGTTCTTTGCTGTTTCTACTGGATGGGGGAAGAGAAGAGTAGATGTGTGCATCTATTTGTAAATTTCTGTGTGAGATGTAGAATATCTGTTATATGCATAGTATGAATTTACACATGAATTTTACAGGCAATTGATTTTAATTAGTAGGTATTAATTCAATTACAGTAAGTTTACTGTCCTGATCCTGCCCAGTTTGGAGAGAGTGGCTTCTGGCAGGAATAGATATACTGTACATAATGTATATTGTATATGAAAATGCATTTACAAATGTGTCACCTGCACACATTATTTGCCAGGGGAGAGGAAATTGTCAGGATTGGTTTCAGGTAGAAGTAGCAACCCTTGATTGATTGGATTGGATTGGATTGGATTGGAAGCTGGGCATTGCACACGATTTTTGAGCTTCTAATCTGTTTTCTGTCTACTCTTTCAGGGAGGGGAATCATCTTAAATTTGGAGTAATCTTCCTTTCAAGTAAATGCAGGCATTATCTCAACTTGAAGTCCTCTGTGTATTGAGCTACAGCTTCCAGAATTCCCAGCCAGCTTAGTCATGTTAACTGGGAATTTGAGGAGTCGTATTCTAAAAGGTGAGGGAAGACTGTTGTAAATCAAATGCACATGTAGGCACATCCAAAAATCTAATAAGACTGCATTTCAATACACCACATTCAAATCAAGCATGATATACTATAGTTGTCATGGAGTGAAATGTATTTCCTATTTTTATGTAAATGCATATACATTATGCGTCATGCAAACTTTTGGTTTATAGACTATATGCATTACAAAGCTGCTGGAAGATTGATGTGTGTTACATTCTATATAAACATATGAGGCTGCATAATAATATATTTTAAAAGATAGAAAAGATCGATTTATCTTTGAGATGGCAGTCGATGGTAAAGAATGAAATTAGTTCCCAAACTCAAGATAGATGAAGTAATCTGAGACTTTCACCACAATAGGATTATGACAAGATCAACTTGTGTGTGAACTGCATGAGATGCTTTCTGCCCTCATCCTAACTTTCCTCCAAAATTCAACATGCGAAAAGGGGGGAAACCGCAGGGGCTTCTGCAGCCTGTGGCCAGCCCGTCCCATCCCTGGGACAAGATTTCTATGGATTTTATTGTGGATCTTCCTCCCAGTCAGAAGAAAACTGTCATTTGGGTTGTGAAAGATTTTTTTTCCAAACAAGCCCATTTCATCCATGTGCATCCATCCCGTCGGCCCCGCAATTGGCGCGCCTATTTCTCATCCACATCTACCATCTCCACGGTAGCCCCCTCCCATTTGGTCAGCGACCGCGGGACACAGTTTACTTCCCAGTTTTGGAAATCATTTTTAAAATTGATTGGCACCAAACAGGCGCTGTCCACCTCGTCCCATCCTGAGACTGACGGATCTACTGAGATTTTGAACTCCGCCCTTGAACAATTTCTTAGAGCATACATTAACTACCATCAGGACAATTGGGTGGAGTTGCTGCCTTTTGCTGAAGTGGCTTACAACAATGCTGTCCATCAGAGTACCGGGCAAACCCCTTTTTGTGTGGTTTCTGGTCACGACTTTGTTCCCATCCCTGAACTGCCACAACCCCCTCCCCAAACATGTTCTGCCTCTGACTGGGCTGTTAAGCTTGCTGATTCCTGGCTGGTGATTCAACAGGCTTTGGCTGATGCCCAGGCTGCTTACAAGTTTCAAGCTGATAAGCATCGTTCCTTGCAACACGATTTCAAGATTGGGGATCAGTGTATCTATCTACCAAACTCATCAAGTCCCCACAACCCTCTAAAAAACTTGCTCCCAAGTTCATTGGTCCTTTCCCTATTGTTGGTCTTATCAATCCAGTTACTGTTTAGTTGGATCTGCCTCACAATTTGAAATGCTTGCACCCTGTTTTCCATTGCAGCTTGCTCAAGCCTGTCCACCACTCCTCCTGCTGGCATCCCCAACCTCCTCCTCCTGCTCCGATCATGATTGACGGCCAACAGCTCTTTGAGGTCAAGGAGGTAGTTGATTCTCGCAAGCTTTGTGGCACCCTCCAGTATCTGGTCTGATGGAAACACTTTCCTCATCCTGAATGGGTGTCTGCTCGCCACGTTAATGCTCCTGATTTAATTCGCTGTTTCCACTTGGCGTACCCTTTAAAGCCTGCTGCTTAGTGTTTTCTTTCTTTTGGGGGGGCAGTATGTCATGTTCACTGTTTCAATGTGCACTGTACATTGTAACGTTTCACATGCCATGGTGCTGACGCGCGTTTCTGTTTGGGAGGGAGCTGCTGTGAAACCTTGTGCCAAGCTCTGTGTCTATGTTCATTTCAATGGAATGTGTTTGGATTATGTGCTCTGCTCAAGGACTTTTCCCACAGACCATCAGAAGCTGTTAGGAGCACCTGGGATTGTGAGCTTGGGAAGATTCTACAGGGGGAGGGATCTCATTTGTACCGAGGGTTTTTAGTTTGCACTTGGCGCACTTTTATCATTCTCAGCTTTCTTTGTGATCCTGCATACTATTCTTTAATAAATCAGATATCTTTGCATTCCTGCTCATGAGTCTGAGAGTGTTTTAGAATAGGCATTCATTACAACCTGCCCTTTGGAATAGTATCCCCTCAGGATACAGATGTCCCCAACTCTGTTGGCCTTCCAAAAGGCCTTGAAAGTCTGATTCCCCCCACCCCCAAGCCATTGGGACAGAGAATTGGATGAACCTGTTCTGAAATCATTTTGAATTGGAATATGTTTGGTTTACCCTCACGTATTCTATATTGGCTTCCCTGTTTTTATAGTTTTAATCCCATGTAGGCCTCCCAGAGTCACCATTTGTCAATTATCCATCTAAATAATCTAAATCAGTGTGTCTCAACCTCAGCAACTTTAAGATGTGTAGTCTTCAACTCCCAGAATTCCCCAGCCAGCATGCTGGCTGGGGAATTCTGGGAGTTGAAGTCCACACATCTTAAAGTTGCTGAGGTTGAGACACACTGATCTAAATAGATAAATAAATAAACAAATCAATAAACTATAGACACTAATGACACAACATATATAAAAATAAGACTCACACAGATTAGCAATAACTTGAGGGGAGGACAGAATAGCCAAGGAGAATACAATTTCTTCTTTCTTGACAACTTTCAGTTTGTGCATTTCCTTAATGACACCTTAATTCTTTGGCCACAGAAAACCCATACTGATGCAAAAAAACACAGATGGAATACAGAAGAGGTTAAGCTGGGCATTCTGGAGACAGAACAAAATTGCTGTAGATCGGAAGCAACAGAGCAAAGGACTGCTGAAGGATAGAAAAATGTTAGCTAGAGAGTCAGAAGTAACATTTTTGGCAGAAAAGGGCTTGAAATTAAACACGTGTTAAGAATAATCTTTTAGGCTTCTCTCTACTTGAATTGTTTAAGACAGAAGTGATTCTCAATTCTTGGCATATGAACAGCTCTCATCCAGAAGGCACATATTGGAAGATGTTAGTTCTCCTTCTCAGTGACATTAACACAGGAAAAAAAACCCAGCAGAAAGTAAGTCACAGCTAGAGAAAGGTAAAGTCTTCTTCGAGTTGGGCTTGACTCTTGATGACTGGACTGTTCTGTAGGATTTTGTCAGCAACAGCTTGGAACCAATATCTTTTTCCAGGATGTCATCAAGAAATACACAAACCAGTATTTGTAGAAAAGACACCACCCTTATTTCCTTGTTTCCTTGATTACTGTTCCTAGTTCTAACTTGTTTGTTGGAAATAAAGTGTTAAACTCTATCTGACATTATAAATACTTTAAAATAATTGTGTTCAACTCACTTATTCTGAAGAAAAAGAAGATGCATAATTCCCCCTTTTAGGTTATATTCCTGATCAGGATTGGGAACCTGTATCTATTTCTGGCCAGAAATTATCAACCAGCTCCCATATATTTCTATTTGCCCCCAAACTGGTGTTTCCAAAGAGTAAACCAGAAGGGGGGTTAATGAATAGAAAGTAGGTGAGAGATCCCAATTCATATTCAGAGCACAATCCAAATCAAGATGCCCTGTGGCTGTTTTTTCTACAAAATGTGAGGCGGTGGCTATGTATATCAATAAAATAAAATAAAGGGGGGGAGATTTAAATATGCTTATTAAAAGCAATATGACCATCATACTTTATATTAGTCCCATTGTTTTCACTGTATTACATTTCTAAATAAGCGATTAAAACAATGTTTAAAGAGAAAGGAAACCTTAAATAACAGTGGACAGAGCAGATTAGAGAGGAAATAGAGCAAAATTGCCCATCTAGGTGATCTTAAAAAGCTAAGCAGGGTTGTACCTGGTTAATATTTGAATGGGAGATCACTAGGAAATCCCAGGGCTGTGGACCAGACTGAGGAGTTGAAAAAAA
The DNA here is from genome assembly GCF_035149785.1 of Candoia aspera. NCBI lineage: Eukaryota > Metazoa > Chordata > Lepidosauria > Squamata > Candoiidae > Candoia > Candoia aspera. The sequence goes on along the minus strand of NC_086153.1, from coordinate 275,519,752 downwards.
CATCCTGGAAAATGACAGTGACAAACTACTTCTACACTGTTGCCATGAAAAAATAAATGGATGTATCCAGGAAGAGACCACAACTTCTGTTTTAGAGCAAAACTATAGTCCAAAAGATGGTTGGCTGATGAAGCAGGAATTAAGAATCAAGAGAGATGTGACTTGGCAGGCACTGAAATTTTAAAATGTTAGGCAATCAAATAATTCATATCTGAACCAAATTAGCTTTAGCACTTCATATAAAAATTGTTCAAACTGAGAGATTCCAGATTCCAGTACTTAGGGTCACATGTTTTCTACATCAGCTTCTGTACAAAAACTTCGGGAATATTGTTATATTTGTGTACTGAAGCCAAAGGCAGCAGTGCTGTAAGGCTGGGGTGGGATTAACATATGCTGATGTTTCTATAATAGGCCACCCATGCTTTCAGCACATATCCATACCCACTGGACAAATATGGTCTGTGGATTGCATCTTGACTCTCAACATTCTGGACTTCCTCCCGGTGATTCATGCCTACTTTGGGAACAACTGGGTGTAGTGGTTAGTTCTCAGGCTGGGGCTAAAGCCATTTCAGACTCCTCAAGGGGCAGAACAACTTCTGAACCTCAGGAGATAATGGGACCAAAAAAGAAAGTGTGACAGGCTGGCCCAAGCAGAAAAGCAACAGAAAAAAAAAAGAGTAGGAAATAAGCAGAGTGGAAGTGATAAATCAAAGGACAGCTGAACAACTGCCATGCTATTTTTCAAGCAAAGAAGAAAAAGATACAGCTACTTTTAAATTCAGTAACTATATCCATAGAAACCTGGATATCCATCACAAAACAGAGCAAGGAAGAGTATGCAAAGAAATGTATTTATATATTTGTTAAATTTAATCTCCCACTTTTTGTTCATCAGCAAAAGCCAGCATACATAGTGCATCCACCTCCCATCTTTCCCCACAACAACCCTGTTAAGTATGTTGGGTTGAGAGACAATGGCCCAAAGTCACTTTGTGGCTGAGGGTATTCTTGAACTTGAGTCTTCCTGATGCCCGTCAAATTCCTCAGCCACTATATCACACTGATGCTACCAAATTAAAGGTATCAGATAGGATAAGAAAAGGAAATGTAGTTAAATCTGATTTAGAGCACCACCATTCACTATACCTCTGTCAATCTTTCTAACCTAGGAGATTATCCACCACATCCATAAACAGTTTCATATTTTGCTTTCTGTTTGTTAAGCTTCTCACCTTTATCTTTTTGAGGATCTCATCAACTCCATCCAACCATGATCTATTCAGTCTTTCCCTTCCTCTCATTCATCCTGCCTTCATATTTCGTTTTGCAGTCCAGTCGTCATTTCTTCTTTTCTTATGACCAAGTCACCTCAAGTGTACTAGTCTCTCACTTCTGTATTCAATCCATATTTCATTTGGTACCCATTCATTCTTCATCCTATCTTCACTTTTTATCACACAAACTTCTTTAAAAAATCAATTCCCACTGCATTCAACTTGTTTTCATGCTTCCCCTGACATATCCAACTCTTACTTCTATATAACAAATTGTATAGCAGCACAGTTTGTACAGCAATGTTTGCTTCTTTTGACATTCATTCCTCACCACAAACCACATACTATCCACTACCTTTCTATTAACATGTTCATGTCTTAAAAATTTTCCATTCATTTCCCCATATTTGATAAACATTCTACTAACATACACAAATGCATCTACTTGCTTCACTTGCCTGAAATTTATGAATACCTTGCAATTGTTCTCTCCATTTTCCCTGTTAAACCAACTACCATGGTCTTTAATGAATTAATTTTCAGATCCCTGCCCCTACTGCCCCATATAATCTATCAAACATTTGCTGCAAATTAGTTGGATTTTCAGTGAACAACACAATATAAAAGTACCCATATATTGATGTTGTAGAAAAATGCCCAATTAAACTAGGAATCAAAGCAACTGGAGATACATTTTACTGGCATGCACAAACTATAGTGATCACTAGGCTCCTCTCCAAAGGACCGCAGAAGAGTCCCAGACAGAGCAAGGTTAAAAGTTACATATGTCTGGTTTGTTACACTACGTAAGAAAGATAAAGAAAATATTGTAAATCACTGTGTGATCTGTACACCAGAATGCCTTTGATAAAGGACTGAGCATGACCTTACTATGGCACCCCTGCATTCCTTCATACTATCAGGAATCTATCTCACTAGATACAAACAATAGAATTTTGTTTTACACCATTCTGTTTACACTCCAAGGAAGGACAACAGTCTGGTTTCTAATATCGTACATCAATGAACTATTTTTAAATGAAGAGAATCCTAACTAAAATTAATGAAGTATAAATGAACTAAACCTTGTCAATGTCCCAACACACCCCTACAAGCATTCTTACACATCTATCCTTAAATACATTAAGCAACCAAGGGAACATTGCATATCTCTGTCTTCATTCCTGCTTAGTATTGAGCCATTTGTTTAGCGCTCCATTTATTCTCACACATGCTTTACTTCCATCATATACCACTTTTATCAGCAACCAAACTTCAACTCCATATTCTCATAGAACATTCCATAATTCGAGCATATTCACTTTCTCTAAATCAACAAACGTTCAAGAAATGTTCTTTAATGAGCTGCTGAAGAGCAAAAATCTCATCTGCGCACAGACCATGCCAGGAACAAAGCCACACTGCTCTTCTTAAATTTTATCCATTGTGACATTTCATACACTTTCAATCAGAATTCTGCCAAATACTTTCCAAGGCACACTTAACAAACGAATCCTCCAATGGGTTATAATAATATAGTGTTCTTCCAACCTTAAGGCATGGATGCAGTCTTCACAAATGTCAAACAACTCATACAACCACTCCATAAGCAAACCACACCCAAATTTCTCCAGTTACACTTGCAGCCTTTCCATTTTTCAACATTTTCATAGTATTTACAACTTTCTTTTCATCATTTTTTCCCCTTGGACACTAACAATTTATAGGATTCGTTTCACTCTCTAACATATCAGTATAATTCCCATACAACTCTCTAAAATACACCTTCCATCATTCCCTTACTACAGTTTCTTCCCAAATAATTTTATCACTTTTATTATTAATTCAAATCAAACAGCTGGAGGCTCCTTGTTTAGCCTTTTCCACTTCCAAAACAATTTTATTTCCTTTAAACTTGCTCTACATATTCTCTGCCTCTTTTAATTTTAACTTTCCTTGTTCTGTTTGACTACATTCTTTGGGACTATCTTTTTCTCTTAATATACATTATCCAATAACTTTCTTTGATCCCCCCACCTTTATTTTTGGCAGCATTAATTCTCTGATATGAATTGCTGTCATCCACAGTGTCCTACACAAGCCTTATGCTGCTGCAAATAGAAAGTAAGGCAATTACAGTTCTGAGTCCTTTACTAGTGAGTTGTAAATCTTCCCCCAGTAACTGAGGCAGAATTAATGGGTGGTAATTTAGATACAGATTTAGAGGGTTCAGAGAGTGGTTACTTGCTTTCCTCATGCCAAAAGAGGTTGAAGTCTGTAGGTCAAGTGTCAGAAAATTCCACAGAAGCTGGTCCAAAAATCAAGCCAAACCTCCAATTACAGGGCAAGAAGCAGAAGGGATTGTCACAGGACATCACAAGAGCACTAGCCACAAAGCAAGAGAGTTGTTTCAAAAAAGGGGAAGGGGTCAGGAACACACTGTTACATAGTCAGAGTACCTGGCTTGGCTTAATTGGAGGAATTGTTACCTGCTTCTTTCAAGGAGCCACGCTGATCTCTGTTGGTTGGCTCTCTTCCATTGGTGGCATGATTTAGGACTGGGCATTCTCCCAGAGACAGGCTCTGGCTCCTTACAGTTAGAATCAATGATCGCCTGTGCTGTGTCAGGCCCATCACTCTCAGGTGCCTGACAGCCTTTTGCCACTTGGACTGTAGGGGAAGAGTCTGCAGGCTGAGAATCTTTGGCCTCAGAATCAAAGGAGTCAGAGGAATCCATAACACAGAGCCTCTTTCACCTCATCATCCCACCAAGTGTCCTTTTTCACATTTCACATTAACATAACTCCACACAGCCTGCAGCACTCTGTGACATAATTCTTTCTATTCTGTTCGAAGTACATTAACCTTCTATTTCTTCTGTTGGGAAATTAATATATCTCCCTCTAATTTTTCATACCCAGTTCATATTTTCAGCAGTCATTCTACTTTCACTCTAATTTGTTTCACGTCTTTCCTTTTCTTTCATGTCCATTTCTTCTCCAAGATCCACTTTTGACTCCACTCCAAAAAGGTCAGTCCCACACTCAGGACACACTCATTTATGCCTTTCTCTGAACAGATAGTCATCAATCAGCACTCCATTCATTTTTGAGTCTCCAAATGGACCAATCGGTTTTTCTCTACTTTCTGATCTTGTTCCCACCCATCCAGTCACATTGCTCAACAGGATAATCATCCTCCCCCTGCCTCCCCTGGTCACATCATTTCGAACATTGATGTCCTAACAGTCAGGAATCACACTGAGACGAGGAGTAGGTCTCTAGTGTTTATTACTGCTACATAAGACAGAAAATCCTAACAAACTGAAGAAGTGTGGGAAAACCCAGACAGATAAACCCCAAAAGTTAAGGCGGGACTGATCTGTGTCTCTTTGAATGGCTGCTTAATTCCTCAGTACTACGCATGCATTTTCCCCCCTGGATAGAGGCCCCCTCCTGCTTGCCATCAGTACTCATGACAATTGCACAATTTTCCCCAAAATTCATTCCTAGTTCTTCTAGCATTCACTGGAGCCCATGGCTTCACTCCTTCTGGACTAGGAAAGGAAAAAAGAAAACAGGTCTGTTTAACCAGCCATTCTTTAACTTGATCTAGAAGGGGAAAATAGCAGTACCCTTGTCATTTTCACCTGGTTATAGGAAAAAAAAAATCCAAATTAAATTGGTGTGTTTAAGTGATATCTTACATTTGTTTGGCTCTGTCTCTCCCCTTTTCAAACATTGCTTACGTGTACATTGTTACCTCCTTGGAACTTCAGGATCAAGCACGAATCTAAATAAATACCACAGCTGATATAATCGACTACAGTGTTAACATCTGTGAGATCAGGCAGTCTGACATTGTGTTGATCCTGCTTGCCAAGCACTTAGGTACCTAGCATGGCATTTGCTTATGCAACCCTGGAAAAACCCCACACTCCATTTGCCAGTACGGATTTCAGACAAAAATGGACTGCTGGCATTTTGTTTAAGAGCCAAATAAAATTCAGCTAAATTGATTTAATTTTTTCACTAACTCTTTCAGTTCCAGGACTGAAAGCAATTGGAACTGACAGGATCTTCAGCTTTGTGTTTCCTGCCTGTTGCTATGGTCTCTGTGCTTTAAGAAAACCAGCTCATCTGACCAGGAGAAGAAAAGAATCCAGAGAGCACAGTGTGTTGGACAAAGAGGACAGAGGGAGACACTAGGCAGCAGCTTAAGAAGCAGAGCGTCCTGGTAAGCCCCAGGGAGTGGTGCACTTGCCGATTGGCCAGAGGTATCTGCACATTCACACCAATGTCCCCAGACATGCCCTGCTTGGCTGCCTCATTGCTCTTTGGAAGCAATCACCTTTATGATCTCCTATTCCTCACCTCCCCAACCATATACAGACAACTCCTAGGGAACTCTAATTGCTCCTGGCCGCTAGCTAGCCCTTACCGAATAGGCTTAGGACATCCTCCGCAAAAACATTCTTCAGAGTAAGTCCTCTTCCAGTGGCCATCTAGCATGGACCATTCCAACAGGCTGAACAGCCAAGGGGAAAAGGGGCCCAGTTGCTTTGGGCTCTGCCCAGAGTCACTTAGCCGGCAGCAATCGCAATGGGCTACCTGAACTCTCCTGATCCTGGCTGGTCGTGCCAAGAATTCTAATCTTAAGGCCTGGTCTTAAGCTTGCTTTTCTCCCTCCTTATACTGTTTCCTTCCATGGCGTGGCTTTTGGTTAGTAATCCTTGGGATTCGGTTAGTAATCCTTGGCCCCTTGCTTATAATATTTGCACATTTTTTGGCAAACCATGGGATTAAAAAATGCTTTGAATAAATAGAGACTGGCTGGGTTCATAGATCAATCCAAACCATGATTTAATTAATCATAGTTTATCAAATATAAGCCCAATTAGCCAGGTTCCCACATCATGCTAATTTTTAAACAGGGGCTACTAAACCACAGTGATTGGATTCAGACAACACATTAAACTAAGGGTGAGCAGCTTTTGGGTGGCAGGGCCAGCCTTCATGTTTTGGGGGCACAAAGTGGGTGAGACCACAACCTACATGTAGGGAGGACTGGGTTTTGTGGAGGGGGAGCTTTTTTTTTTAACAAATATATGCTTATTGCAAACACTACACTTTTCGTTTGTTCTTGCTCTCAAAAAGGACAGAAATTATGCCTCAGGTTTCAAATGAATTAGTTGGAGAGGCTCTGAGGGGATTCAGGATTGCAAGCAGCTTTAGGATCATAGGATGCCCACCTAACTGAAACAAATTACACTTGATTTGGTGCAATGTCTGAGCCCAGCCTATCTGTTCTTTATTATAATCATTGCTATCAATGTTTTAGGTTGTCTGTCAATGCTCATATCCCTGTTTCAGTGTTTTTCTGACCATTATGTATTCTTCCTTGCTGACTATCACCCAGTTATTTAAAAGAGATTGTCTATTCTGTCATATCTCAAAGGCACCAATTTGGGGAAGGCTGAGTTTAAAACATGGAATAAGAAGCAACTATTCATTTTCCAATCTTTTATCCTCTACCCAATGAAATCAGCACCTCGTCCATTAAAGTTTACTAATGATACCATTCTATGGATATTTCTGGTATCCATGGAAACTATCAAATCCCACATCAAACCCTGATCAAATGAGTTTCTAAAAAGCAAATAAATACAAACTGTCTGCAGCAAACAAGACTTCCCGTTTCAAGATGCATGGCTGACCAAATAGCCTAGGATGCCAAATCCAAAGCCTGCCTTTCAAAAGGAAAACTAGCAGGCTTTAGTTTTCTTTGTAATTACACAAAAGGTTTACACAAAATCAAAACACCCTGATTTTTATGCCATGTACATATTAATAATATTTGAAAAACTATGTTGCTCTTTCAAATTAGGGTCAGAGCTGTCAAACACAAAAAGTTAAGAAATCTATCACACCCAGGCTGAGTTTGCACAACATGCTATGCTATAAACCATGGTTTATAAATCACACTGAGTTTGCATTAACAAGCCACTTTATGGCAAAATTCAGTGTTTGAATCTAGTCTAAAACTGTACAAACAGGGAAGGGAGTATAGATTTATTGGAAGATGTTGTAACTTAACCAGGTAGTGAATTAAAGTGGACCTAAATGAAATGTAGCAGCACTCTTTCCTGTTGGTATTTGTTTTTTTCTGCTTTTGGCTGTAAAGTCATTAAGGTTACTATGGTAACAAATCACTCTAGCAGAGTCAGAAGGTCATACTTAAGTATTTTTAGTTTTGGGTGTGAAAAGGCATTACCATATAAGGTAAAAGCTCCTGATTTGCCTGGAGGGCAGCTTGCCTGGGCTTGTTAGTTTCAGTTTCCTTTCTACACAGCCTCCTCCCAGTCCTCTCTGAGGGCGTGTGAATGCACAGCTTGAAAATATGTTTTTGACTGTATTCTGGAAGGTACCTCAAACTACAGTTATAAGATGCATTCCTACCTTCACCCAATTAAAACTGCAATGTTATTACCAAAAACAGCCATACCTCAATCAGATACACTTCTGTTTGGCAAAAGTCTCTCCTGAATTCTGTGGACTTACTTTGAGTAAGCAGGCTGTGTAAATTTATTAATCGAAGCACTTCTATTTGAACCACTGAACAGAGATGTGAAATTGGTTTTATTCAGCTGACCTGGAATAGACAGATGGAAAAGTGAAAAAAAGCACTGGAGAAGCCAGCAGCGAGTCTTTAATAATGTGAAACTCTCCTATTTTTCACTTTTTCTGATGAGGTTCCAGAAGGAAAATTACTCATCCTAGACAGTCAGAAGTGGTGGTGGAGAAATAAAAATGGTGGGGAAATAAGAAAATGTTTTTCCAAAGCATGTGTTGAATATGTTCCTTTATTGCACAGCATATGTGTAGCAAAAACTGATCAGCATGGTGCACTGTGTGTGTTTCTGTGTGTGTGCACCTACCTGTGTGCTTTTAGGAGGGAGGCTTGTGGCTCAGTACTACAGTAAATGCTTTGCAGGTGGAAGATCCCACTGGAATCCCAAATTGAAAGTAACAGACAACAAGAGATGAGGAAAGCCCCATTCTGGGTTTTACAGAGCTTCCTGTCAATAAGTAGAGGGATTTACACTGACAATCAGGAGCATACTGTTTCCTCATTCCTAAGCCTTCCTCAGGCTGGTACATGTATTTGATTGTGAAGGCTGGGAGTTCTGGAAACTGCCAATGCAATGCATCTAGGGCGGTGTTTCTCAACCTTGGGAACTTTAAGATGTGTGGACCATGCCAGCTGGGGAATTCTGGGAGTTGAAGTCCACACATCTTAAAATTCCCAAGGTTGAGAAACACTGATCTAGGGGACACCAGACCAGGAGAGGCCTGCTTCTACCTTGTACGTTAAGTCCTGAATGAAGACAATTCCAAGATGCTTTCAGACAGTGGCTTCTCCACTGACTAATGTAAGATATTAAGAGAGATAGACTTGTCTGAGTGCAGTACTTGGCACTAAAACAGTTAGACATACGTCAAGGTCTCCTATACTGAGCCTGCATTCCCGCCCCCAACCTCAGGGAGTGGTGGGTCAGCAGCACTTTGCATAAAGACTGGGACCCCATTTGTTTTATGTCTGCCAGTATGCCTGACACCAAAATCCTGCCCATCTGCCAATGCCACTCAGTTTGTGGCTTTCTGCAAGATGCACATGAGTAGCTAGGTTTAGCCCTACAAGGGCAGAGCACTATTTAAGAGAAGTTTATGGTGAAAATTTCTGAAACTATTAGCTTTTATTGCCTTGAGTGAGGAAAACTGAATTAATAAATATGCATAACTAATAAGATGAAAAACTAATTTCTAGATGCTTTGTATTGGTTTTTTTTTCTTTAATTGCATTGTTAGTGCAGGCTTCTGATTTCAAGATGCAAATTGTTAGTTGTTGCGGTAAGCCTCATCAGTTGTTAGTATCCTCTTCTATCCATCCAGATGATGCAAAGAAGCATTTGACTCTTCATAAAACTGGAAAGAAAATCTTGGTACAAAAAAACAGTTTTGGTGTGAATTAGTTGGGTTGAATTAAATCATGCATGGGCTATGTGTTGTTTACTAAAGAAATTTTAAAATACAAAGTCTTGCAAGTTTCATTTCAATCTAGTTCCATAGGACCAACATTAGGCAGACATTATATTACCATTTTTTCTTAAAAATGAACTTCCAATCTGTATCAATTTTGCTGAGCCATACTCTGCTATGTCGAGTGACTTTCGCTGACATAACATTCATTCCCTTACTAAGTTTTCTGCTGTGAACCGTTCAAAGGGTTCTTAATTCCCAATAGAAAAATACAAAACAAATATATTTATTTATTCAGAGGAACAGTTGGCTGTGAACCTCAAAGCATGTCTTCTTAATTACCAAGTATGGCCCGTCTCAAAATATGCTTGGACTGCAATTCCCATTACCATATCAGCTGAGGGGAAGTGGAGTCCCAAAACACGTGACTAGCAACGAGTTGATTGCTTTTGCTCTATACCACTCTCTGGCCCTCTCTTGTCCAGGAATTATGGTCGCAATATACAGGATGGGGAAAAGTGGAGAATGGCTTATGGCTCCCTCACGTGCATTTGCTACAGCAGTGGTGCGGGAGAGAAAGAGCACAACCAAGAAACCTTGGCCCCTTCTTTACCCAGTGCCCAAACCTGTGATTAGAACCACAGTATTCAAAGACGACTTTATCCCAGGAATATACATTCTACAGGCCTGGTGGGTATGTTTGGAATTCTGAGAATAGGTGGTATGAGTTCATTCACAAAATGGCTTCACAGGTCTATAAGAAATGATAAAGCACAACTTAAATAGAATGCTACCTGCACCACCTTTAGTCCCGCCAACATCCTCTGGAAACTATTATTCTTGCTTACCATTCTCCTCTTTCTGGAAAAGTACCAAAAAAGAGTATTCTGTGGTAGCCACTCATCCTTTTTTTAAAAAAACTTTTTAAAGAAGGCTTAGGGGGCTTATTCGGAGTTCAGAGATATTCTTGGAAATAAAAAAGGATGCTGGCAGCTGGATCTTCTCTTTGCAATATGGCAGCTTCCATATATACAGTATAGGTCCATTTTGCCTAATAGTTTTTTGTTTTTGCAGATTTGCAAGGAACTGTGAGAGCTATCTATGAAGCTCCTATTAAGTATTTTAGACCTGAGGGTTAAAATACAGTGCAGAAAATGCTTAGCAAGTCTTTTGCAATGTTAAAGAACTGCCACATTCTGTGTTCAAGGTATTTCATCATAGATGTAGGAGAAATCATTCTGCTAGACCTGGAAATTTGATATCTGCAATGATGCAGAGAAAAAAACAAAAAGCATTGCTTTACTAACTTAATGCATCTCACAATTGTTGATTCACTCCACAACGCTCCCACTTTTTGCCTGGCCTATTGCTCATTTTGAGTCTGGCCTGAAAGAAACAAACAGCCAATTCAGAGCTTTGATAAACCTACAGAGTTTAACCACTTAAAAAGAGAAAGACATCACATCATTTACTATAAAAATTAGGGTGAAAGCACAATAGCATCTTTCTGGGTTGACTGTTTATCAAGACAGAATGAGGCAGCCACTGGAAGCAGCACATTTTAGAACTACTGAAACACCAGCCATTTCATTCATTATTATTTTTTTAACCAGGCAAATGGCCCTACCTCAGTTGCTAGCATGACTCAGCCTGGCTCTGGGTATAGTTTGTTTTTGAAAGAAGCATCAAGCTGATTACAAGGAATTTGCAAAAGTAAGCAAGCCTCCAGTCAGTATTTTAGCCCCAGTATTTCATTCAAAGATTCCAAAATGGCACTTCAGTTAGGAAATTACATATGATCAGATCTGGGTTCTGTCTGGACTGATCTCATGGGAAAAAGCATTTTTGTGGGACTTATCGTAACCAGTGGACTCCACAAGTAGACTTAACAGTAGAATTTCAGCATGAAAATAGCAAACATGAATGGATAAAGGTATCAGGCAATCAAGACCAGCAACCGTAGGGATGTTTGTTATGAGGATGGGGGTTGTGTTGAGGTTGCCATCCATATCTAGAGTTATAGAAACCAACACTTGGCAACTTGTTAACTTCTGCAAAAGCTGAACTCTACAATATGAGCAGATTCTTAGGAGGAGTACATGGGGCCATCTCAAATCCAGTTGTTTTCAGTTTAATCACTGCACAGAGTCAGCTACAGCTCAATCGTGGAACATGATAAATGGTGAAAAAGGAAGTGTGTACATACATGTGTAAAATAGGGGAAATCAGCACTTGGAAAATGAGTCCCATACTTCACCCAATAGGCAGAATTATAACCAGTTAAGCAATTCCACAAGAATCCAACAACTCCTATAAGAAATTCTTTATTGATTATGGCTATGAAGCCATTAAAAATATCCTGTGGCTGATGTTTCAAGAACAAGCCTTATATATAGAAACAATATTCAATCCCTGTTGTACCTCTGGCTGATTCCCACCTGATGTAACAGACTATCTGGACCCATCTTTTGGTGGGACGGTCAGTTTGCATCTGTCCCTTGCTTTATAATACAGTAGCCAGATTTGCCATCATGGTGTTTTGCACTGACTGTGTAAGAACTAATTCTCGCACCTAGGGAGAGAATAAGATGACCCAGTATTCGTGGCAGCGTTGCTTCCTAAAATTAATCACAGCAACTGTAAATAGTTACCATGCCATTGTACACAAATTAATTCATTAGGTTTTTAGAAGCACACAGGAGATAACTTTCTTTAAAGGAGCAACATTCGGTGTTCCCTTTCAGAGGCAGTTCAACATGGAATAAGGACAAGGCAATAACAGCGACTGTTCCAAAAAGTCCACTGCCCCAACACACTGGTTGACTGCAGAGTATGAAAAAGATTGAAATCAATTACACCCATAATGAACTATGATCAGATCTATGTGTTTTTTCAGCATCTTGACAGCAAGGCAAGATTTGTGCAATTCAAATTAAATAATACATAGGTATGAATCACCAACCTGTCACTGTTAAACTTTCCATCCAATATTAGCATTTTAATTGGAATTCAGAACCAGGCTTTGAAGGCAAACTGTGACCAGATTCACCTTTTTGAGTTAAACTGTGGTGTGTTTAATCATGATTTGTTGACTGTGCCACAGTTGGCTAGGTTTACACAACGTACTAGGCCAGAGTTTACAAACCACAATGCTAAGGAAAACAAACTACATTATGGCTTAGGGTTAATGCCAGCCACTGTTTGATACGAAGTTGAAACTAGTTATCGGTAACCACAGTTCATTATCGGTATTGTTAAGAGAAGAAGAAAGGGTAGCAGCTGCAAGATTTTCATCATGGTTAATAGATGAGCAGTGTTACGTCTATATCTGATTAATGTGAATGTGCTTTTGTAGACTGAATTTGGAAACAATTATTTCCACTTAAGCACCAAATGAATAGCCTAAAGCTGTTACATATATAAAGCTATATATAAAAATATTTTGAAAATCAGATATATGGCAGGAAAAATGTACAAATATGTGACATTTAAATGTGGAAAATATTGATGGTTGTAATGCACATTCTGAACAGAAATGTGTATTTTGAATCATTATGCCAAAAATGATTTCATGGGGCTTTTTGCCAAACATCATAGAAGATATTCTCCCACTTGGCTATTACATTATGAACAGGCTGTTCACTTAATGTGAAACCTATTTTCCACTGGCAAATGTAAAGGAGCATGCCAAAGTTGTTCCAATACAGTACAGCTTCAACAATGAGCATTTCATATTCACAAATGAGATGTTGAAAGACCAGCCTACTGTAATACCAAAACAATGCTTTGAACTGCTTTTGCACTCTACTAAGTTTAAGTCAAGGACACTCATCTATCTGAGCTGCTGTGTGTTTCCCTCTAATGGTAGCTGTCTGTCTTTAACAATTGTGTAATTGTCCAAAATGCAACAGATGCCCTTTCCCAGCATGCAAATGTGGTGATCTGTAAAAGTACATCTGTTAAATATGTACCCATCACCCATCGCTGACATAGTGTTTCAGAAAAAGTCTGAATATAAGGTCAGCCATCCTCTGCTCAGTGCCCTCCAGCTATATTGGACTGCAATTCACATAGTCCCCAGGTCCAAAACATCTGGGGGTTCTAGTCTGGGGGATGCTAGTTGGTAGCTGTAGATGTCCCTTCCATGGCAATATCCACATCAGTCAACAGTATGAATTAGAGGCAACCACATGGGCAACGGGCAAACATCCCAAGACAAGGAGGTTTTCTGCTCCCTGTATATAGCCAAAAGGCAGCAAAAATCTTCATGCCAATATAAATAAGTTAAAATAATAACTTCCCCCTTCCCCTGCTTCCCTGTTCTTGGGATTTCCCCCTTTCTCCAGCAACCTCCTCCCCCAAAAGTGCTTGGCTGTTGTGAGTCATGTTTTTGCCACTTTTTTGTGTGATGCCCAGTGTGCTTTTTTCTCCCTTTACTTCAGGCAACACATGGGTCAAGGCAAAGACTGAAAGGATGGAACAAGGGACCAACAACTTGCCAGTTTTTCCACTCGCCAGTTGGCCAGTTTGAGGAAGCGCTGGGTGGGTGAGTGGGTGGGTGAATGGAAGATGGTCAAGGATGCCCATGAGGTGGCACAAAAGCGGTGAGGTGAGTTAGGGGTGAAGCCAGTAAAGCAAACTTCCCTGTACTTCCCTGTACTTAGCCCTAGGTAATAATGCCCCTAAAATCACTGTATGGCCCCATTTTTAGAGGGACTGCTGTAGCACAGCTGTCCATGTGACCCTGATTGGCTATCTCTGCTATTCACTTCAGAACAGGTCAAATGTCTCCCACACCCTCCAACACACCATATTCCAAACAATTCTATGATTGGCAGAACAGTGATTCCATCAGAGCTTTGGGGATTTTAATCCTGAAATTAATTGGAACCAATCTTCTTGCTATACCAACCTTTGCTGCCAGCAGCACTCTGAGATGGACAGGTAATCAGATTACCATAGATCATCGATTCACCTAAAGTAGCTCTTCTGTAGATATCTGTGTGTCCATCTAAGCATAATACCCAAGTGCTTCCAATAGACCCATAACGTGATGCAGCTATATGCTGATGACTTGTGCAATTTGTCCATCCCTTTTCAAGGAAATGGTTTACACATAACAGTAAGCCAGTTTTTTCAGAATAAGCAATTTATTAGCATGTCCTGCTCAGTTCCTCCCTTGCAGATCTTTTTGTAAAGGGCATAGTTCCCTTTGCTTTTTGCTGTACGCAGACCAGGAAAAATGGTTTATTTTGTTTGTTTGTTTGTTTTGCCTTTGTGTTATTAGGAGAGGAATAAGCAGAGTTCCTGGTTCACATGCTACAATAAGCAAACCATGATAGGGAATCATCCCTGTGTGTTAGATATGCCTGTTGGTGGACAGAGCCAAGTGACAGGCACTGATCAGGATCCATCATATTGCTAGTCTCAATAAACCCACATTTTGAAGAACTCTAGCTCACCTTTGTGTGCAAGAACATCCATTGCCTTGTAAGTGTGATGGGACAGTGTAAGCATTTGCTCTTCCCCTCAGTGCACAGAGAAGTGATTAGGTCACTGTTTCTCAACCTTGGCAACTCCCAGAATTCCCCAGCCAGCTTTACTCTGGGAGTGGAAGTCCACACATCTTACAGTTGCCAAGGTTGAGAAACACTGGATTAGCCTAGAGTCAAATCTCAGGAGCACTGTTCTCAAATCCATCACATCAACACCATTAAGGTACACCATTTTCATCCATCCTGCCAGGTTCAAACAGTAAACCCTAGTAACAGTAAGGCAGGTCTGTGCCATTGTTCTGGGATCAATGGCTTTATTTGGCCTTTGAGTGACATAATGAAGAATGCAAGAAAGAAGAGAGCTAGCCTGAAGAAAACCTGAATTTGATTTAAATTACTTAAATTCAGTAAATACAACCATTTCCCAATGCATTTACTCCTGTTATAGTAAAAAAATATATACTGTGAGCATCCTTGCCATAAGGACATTACAGAGAACTGTCTGTTTCATACAGACCATGAGAACAGAAGGACAGGAGCATTTAGCACCATTTACTAAATACGTTACTTTAGCAAACATAATTCTGTAATTTATTAGACAGATCAGTCACAATTATTTCCTCACAAAGGAAGCAGCCCATTGACTGCAAGTTATAAAACTCACCACAAGTCAAATTACCTATCATTTATATTAAGAGTTTTACAAGACGATATTATGGATGGAAATCCACTTTGTCCATAAGTTGATTTCTAAGTCTAGAAACAGAGTTGAAGTTTTAAAAGCAAATGTCTGCATAGGACACTTTTGTCACTATTTTGCTACATGTATGACAGCAGACAAAATGACTTTCCACTATAAATCCTCTGGAAGCCATTGTAGCAAAAATAACTTTTGAGAATCCAAAGATTCATACATGTTTATTTTACTTCCTTATAACCTCTGACCATTTGCCTGTTTATGACATAAATATGGGCTAATAATAAACAATGAAATGCAGAAATCTAGCAAGACAAAAACAATGCCAGAAGTTCAAACAGAGGGGATTAGGGAGTTCCTCCACAATAATTAAAAATGGATTTAGTACTATTTTATTCCAGATTAAGCAATTATCCATCCATCCATCCATCCATCCAATCATCCATCCAAGTTCACACTACTGTAAATCGGTGGCATACTGCCAACATTCAGTGCTGTGCAGGGACATGTACAGGCAGGTTAATGACATCAAAATGACAGCCGTGAGTGGAAGATTGAAGCCTAACCCCTTTTTATGTCCCCACAATATGTGTGATGACATGAAAAAGGAGCAGGGCGTTGATTGCCCCATTCTGACTTTCACTTTGATTAATTGATGCTCCCCCCATGGATATCCCTGATTCTGTGATTGGATCCAGGAGGTTGGCAAATATAAAAACAAAAAACAAAACAAATGCCTAATACACCAATTTCACATTAAAAGACCCCTCCAACCCAACCCACCCAAGAAAATGTGGGTCCAAAGCTGCAGGCCTTCTCATCCTCCAATGATCTCACCACATCACAGATCACCCTCCATGGAACTTGGAGAAGGAGAAAAAGTGCTGTGTCTATTTTTATGGTTCTAAATGTACCCAAGGATGATAATAATAAAGAGACAAAGCATGCAGGGAGGCTTCCATTTGGCCCAGATCCTAGAGGTCTGCCATACAAAAATAAAATCTTGCCTCTATTTCTGGAAATGCCTCCAGTGCTCCCTTGGTACCAGCGGTAAAGTAGAAATGGGTTATTGCAAATGCCAATATTTGCTGCTGCTGATTAGGAAAGTATGTTTTACTTAATTCTATCATATCTGGTACAGAAGGACCATGTGGTTCACCTCATACATTCATTTTGTAGAGAGTGGAATCCCTGAAAGCAGGAAGCTCCAGCAAGTGCAAAACTCTCCATGTGCTAGAGTAAGAAGAGGGAAAGACTTTTTTTCCTAACTCCCTGTTCCATCTTGGACTTACAGCACTTTGGCTGCTCCCTGTAATTCCAAGAGGTGTAGCGCGGCAAGGCTCCTAATGCTTAATGCAGGCTATTTTGCCAATTTACCCAGTTATGTGTGTTGCCACCCAATTTGAGTGGGAAAGAGAGGAGGGACAATGACAGTGGTGAATTTTGGTTGAGAGAGCAATCTCATCCCAACCTAGGGTCCAGTCTGGAGGAGTTTGAACCTAATTTTTAAAATGTCTTTGGTTCTAGTCTTAGACTTTCAGAAGTGGGACTCCATTCTTTTCTCATGGACTTTCCTAATTCTAATTTTCACGACTTTACCAATAGATATATATCTGCCATATCTTGCTTTCACAGCATTGGTCTCTTTTGGTGGCAGGAGGACTTGTTGAGGCATATCTACACTTAACTATCTGTTATTACCAGTTGCCCTGCATTAGTAGTCTTCATGTGACAAATTCATTTTCCACAATTTATTTATCTTTCATTTAGCTAAGCATCCAGATCTCCAGGGGGACGCTGTTCCACAGAGCAGGTATTACCACAGGGAAGGCACAACTTCTAGCTCCAACAGATGACACTCCCTAATAGATGGGACCTGCTAGCCCTGGTGGGGTGTGCAGAGAAAAGAATCCCCTTTGTTATGCTTTAACAAGTGCTGCACAGTATTCTCAATGCAAGACTCAGTTCCATCCTTCTTTGCTTTGAGAACAGGAACAATTTTATTTGTAATTTGGGTGGAGGCTCATCAACTAGAAAAAACAGAGTTAAACCATGTCTTTCAAGCTATGCCAAGGCACTCTGGTGAGTTGGGAGAAAATGATGGGTGTGCTACAAGAAATATTCTTTAATATGTTTAATGGCCTTTTCAAGCCCAAGGTATTTGCCTTAAGAAGAGACTGGCCATTGTATCTCTGTGAGATTTACTCTTCTTCTGACCTTACCACTTTTGAAAATGGTCTGGCTTGGAATAGATAAAACCTGACTACAGAGATGCAATGGTCTTATTCGCACACACCTAACACTGAGCTATAACGGGGTCTGTTAGATTTTGATTTAGCATTAAGTGCAAATCAGGACATTATGGCTTGTACAACAAATCAAATCATCATTAAAAATCCTGGCCTCAGGAAGCCTGTGTCCTCCAAGAAAGCTATTTATTGCAACTTTAGATGAATTTCTTTCCCCTTCTGCCATCCAATCAAAAGGACCAGATTGAAGACTCACACAGAACCATGAAGATTGGCCATTCCTATTCTAAAAGCAGACTTTTTCAGCTCTAAGAGTAACATAGACCTTCAGTTTTAATTCTGGGGGAAAACAGTGGATTAGTGAAGTAGTGACACAGATGGCAGCTTTAATTTTTAGAAGTAATAGATGAGGGGTTTGTACTACAGATTAATGGCAGGATCCTCACCAGTGACTTGTGTCTTCTAGAGTCATCCAGCTATTGTTGTTCTGAAATAACTTGAGCACAAGCTTTATATCACTTTGACAACAGCTTGGAGACACAAGAATACAAATGGCAAGCCTGCTAAAGAAAGATTGGCACCTGTGTTCAAGGTGATAACTATAAAACACTGCTGTGCTGTGGCCACCAATTTCCAAGGAAGTTACATTCAAATTGGTATAAATAGAAAGAAGAATTAAAATACAAGAAGAATCCGTTCTGTGAGCATATCTCATAAGACATATCTGTACTTACCATTTAGAATCATAGATTAGAAGGAACCTTGGAGGTCTTCTAGTCCAACCCTTGGAGAGAAGGAATCTTCATACTACCCCAGATAAATGGCTATCCGACCTTTGCTGGAAAACGACCAATAATAGAGGTTTAAGCTGCTCCTGTCCTGAGCTCATGCCAGCTTGACTCCAAATCAGCTTAAGAAAATTCTGTCTGGACTGAGACACTGTAGCAGACACAGAGAATTGCCTTGAAGGACAGGAGGAAGATAAAGATAAAGGGAGAGTGGGGGGAAGAAGCACATTCAGACTTGCAAGATTCTGTTACTATAGCTATTACAACAAAAGTAATCTTGACCTATATGACATTTGTTTCTTAGTCTGGTCTACCTTGTAGGGCTGACATCAATCTTGCAAGTCTGAATGTGCTTCCCCCTCCTGCATGTTATCTTCATGTGAACCAGGGAGGGGCTCGTCTGAGATGTTTTCTCAAGCTACTTTCTTGCCTGGGCTCCAGCCCTGCTTATCAAACTTGACTTGGTAGCAGCTCTTCCTCCTGTCCTTCAAGGCCATTCTCTATTCCCACTACAGACACTTTGGCAGCAGCTTGCACGGTATTCAGTCAGAACAGCACATCCTTCCACTAGAAAATTTCCCTGCTTGCTATACTCTCACACCTTTTATTCAGGCAAGCAGGTCTTACTGGGCATACAGTACCTACTTTTACATATGTCTGTTTGTGTGTGTCAAAAAGGGAAAGAAAAGTAGTAGTTAAATATGTGTGTGTGTGTGTGTGTGTGTGTGTGTATATATATGTGTGTGTATGTGTGCCAGTTTTGAACCAGCAACTTTCTAATTCCAAGACAAGAGTTCTAACAATTGTGCTATTACAGCATGCATGGTAAAGAAAGCTCTAAAAGGCATTTGCAACCATGGCAAGCGCTGACTCTGCTGAAGGGTCATTCCTGCCTCTCTGAGGTAGCCAGTCAACTGCTGGATTCACCTGCAATTTTCTGAAGCCTGCTGATTGAAACAGGTTGGGGTGCTTGAGGTGTTTTAACATGGAAAAGTGTATTTTGGCAGTTGTTCTGGCAGTGAGTGAGGGATTAATAGAGGACAGCATCCATTACCACCCTGCCAGCCCATTGTTTATTTTATTAATTAATTTACTTGATTTATTTGGCCACCTATCTCAAGCACACAACTCTGGGCAGTTCACAACATTAAAACAAGTATGTATATATGTATGTATGTATTTTTTTTTTATTTTATTTCTATAGCTGCCCATCTCAACGAGTGACTCTGGGCGGCTTGCAACATACACATACATACACACACACACACATACACACATACATACAATAGCCAGGAGACAGGATCCCAGGCACACACACCTGGGGCCCCCGGCTCAAGCACAGTGGGGCAACTGGTGAGTGTGGATAAGCACTTAGCCTGTTTTGTTTAAACCAACAGACCAGGTTAGAAATGGCCCCTGGGCATTAATTTGATTAATATCCATTATCTCAATGTCAGTGTCGCATCTCATTATATTTTACTGCTCCCTTCTGTAAAATACCCAGCAGGTTTCCTTAACTATCGGTATTATTTTCTCCCAAATGCAGTAGAACAAGAAAAGTGATAAGCTTTATCCTGGTATGACTACAGATTGATTTAGTTTACATATCACATTAAGTCATGATTTACTTTATTACCACAATTTATTGATAAACTACAGTTATCAGTATTTAACACTAAGCCATAACCCACGTCTTGCTAATCAAAAAAGCTAAAGCCAAAGAAGCCATATGATGCTTTATGCAACACCCAAATCCAGTCATTTTTTGCAGTGCAGATTGTAGAATATTTATCCAGAGTAAGTGAAGGATGCTCGGTGCCTTTGGCTATTTTACTTTCAAATAAAAGAACAGGAGCAAAAAAAAAAGATCCACAATAAAAAGAGGCAGGCTTGTCAAAGAACTTTTGACCTTCATGTTTAACTACAGACTGTTGCCCTTCTTTTTATAGAATTGCTTGACATGGTCCAAAATCAATGCACTGATTTCTTTGACTTCAGATTTTTCCTAGCTTCCTTGGAGAAATGGCTTCTGACATTTTCAGCTGACTGAAGCTGTTTGTGTTGGCTCCCTCATGACTTCTGCCTGGCTAAATCTCAGTTCCTCTGTTCTATTCTTATCCTTGATGTTTCTCCTGTTTTTGAAGCTGTTGATTGTGCTCAGCTATGCCACTATGGAGTTTTGAGAGTTGGCTCCTTCTAAGGCAAAATCATTCCCTGAAACCCCTCTCTGTTCATTTTGAATATGTACGAGGTAGAGTCTGTCTGCCTTTCATCTGTAGCATCTCTCCCCCAAGTCCATCCAACTGACCTCTATAATTCATCATTCGTCTCCAAGTGAATATGTCTACTGTATTCATATGGCATCAGTGTTTATTGTTCTTATCTCTGCAGCTCCTAACATATTACTAAGGAAAGATGTCTCAGAGTCTTTGCTCTGAGATTTGGATCAGATTATCCTTATGAACAAAATCATTGACAGAAAAGCTTTGTGAAGTACATGTCTGTTACTAACCCCCACTCTCATGCTGAGAGGTAACAACAGGACAAAAATTGTCCACATTGTTGTCAACAATGGGCAGAGTGTTTGCTCTCTATTTCTACTAGCCACCTCTAGCAGCTATTCACTCTCATTCTTGTTTTAAAGGCTTTAATACTTCAGGGGCAGGAAACCTCTCTATAGCAGAGGCCACATTTTGAGGAGTAGGGAGGAAATCTGTAGGGGACACATGTTAGCAATAGCAGGACTGAGTTTGGAGTTGGACAGGATTAGCTCCATCACATGCACACACACTTTTTCCATACTCACGCACAAAGACACACACCCCAATCACCTATATATTCTTTCTCTTGTTCCTTTCCTTGCCTGTTCACCAGTGTTTCTCAACCTTAGCAACTTTAAATAGCAGGTTGAGAAACACTGCTATTCACACACAAGCACTAATATCCTCAGTGGCTAGAAAATAAATTCAGTGACCACAGAAGTGGGAAGCAGGGTATCTCTGGACCATGGGGAGATCCAGGGATTCCACACAGCCCCCAAATAGCCTATACTGTATGAACTACAAAACAGCTATCCAAATCCAAATGCAATGGGGCCATTTTAGGTCTCAGTACTTTAAAAGATTGCCCCAAGCAAAAACGAAATGTTCCAGAGGAAAATGAAACAAGACTTCTTCACATTCCATTCAATCCCCACTCCCAATTTTAACTTACATCTTGAGAAGTTAACCTTTCTGAATCAGTTTCCAGTCTTTGTAGAAAACTGCTAACATCTTTGAAAAGAAAGACTGCTTTTCAGGACATTTAATCACCCAGCTCAAATGTAACTTTAACAGCTTTTCCATTCTCATAAGCAGCATCTGAGAGCCAATGCTTCTCACTAAATCTATAGGTTTCTCCAACCTAGTGCCCTTCATATATGTTGGAATCCAATAGGAATGTTGGGACTTGTAGTCCAACAAATAAGAGAGCAGCAGGTTGGGAAAGGTTGATACTCTGAAACTGATGTATCCTCATAACACATGTTCAGCTATTCACTTCTATTCAAGAGAAAGACTATGCTCAGATGAAAAAGATTTTGAATTGCAACTGGTAGAGAACATTGGTTCTCCGGCCTGGTTCAAGGTCATCTTATGAAACTCCACTTCTGCATGGTCAGCTGTGATCAGTTACATGAGGCCTCCTGCTGCACATGAAATGACATGCAGTGAAGCCTTGATAAGCCCTGTCAATTTTAATCATTAGGGTAAAACTTTATAGATAAAGATGCTAGCTCTGTTGACTTCTGATCATGTGTTCCCATTGTGAGGAAAATGGTTTGTCTATTCTCAAAAACCTGCTTCTGCATTCCCTGCTCTGCAATAATCCTATTTCCAGCAGCAAGTTCTGCAGATATATAGAAGTTCCTCAACCATTTATGGGACATATGAAGCCACTGGAGCTACAAAGATTGTCTAGTCTGCATTACTATGGCTACGTTTTCAGCACCTATCACAGGCTGTTGCCTACCCCCTTTTACACTGTTGACTTGGACTGAAACTTCTTAGAAGCTGTCACAGAATATCCTCATTCTTGTCCTCTGACAGGTTGTTCAATGGGCAACTTAACTTAATTACCTCTCTTCTGACTAAAGTTACTGGAATACAAGTGAAACATAGTAATGTTATGTTTAAAAGTACTAAGAATATGTGACAATTGCAAAAACACAGAAGTGAATAGGATTCAGATTTACAGCAATGGTTCCATTTAAGATAAAGACAGATGCAACATTTTCATATACGAATGAAACTAATTTGAAAATGCCGTCACTGTGGCCTGTCCAATAATATATTCCTTGTCAATTAAGGCTTTGTTGAAGGAGAGAAGAGAACCAGAGCAGCTACAGGGAGAAGCTATTTGTTATGATCCCATGAAGTTACCAAGATACTGTCAGAGAAAATTTGCAACTGTTTTAAAAACCTTTCTACAGAAGACAGAAATGAGATATAACTTATATAGAGATGTTCATTTAGCATACAGATTATGAAGTTGTATAGTAAACCTGCATACAGATTGGGAAGTTATAAGACAAAACTTTATACTAAGATAGTATAAAGACTACAATATCAGTTCTCATCTTTAAATTTACCAGTGGCATGTTTTCAGATCATATCTGATTTTGCTGGACATATAAAATCTGTTTTATTCATTTTTGAGAATCTGTGCGAGTTGAGAGACAGTGTCTCTCAGGGCACAAATGTTAGTTATGTCAATAACCCACATTAACCTAGCTTCAAGGTCAAGAAGCACAGAGCAAAAAGTTTGTTAAACCATGGGAAAGATGAGAGAAAGGCACACTGGACTTAAACTTCAGTGGATATAGAAAAGAAACTACATCTTCATGTTGACATTGTGCAATCAACTTTTTTATCTGCTTCTTTTTAGGATGCAATAAAGATGCTTATTCAACTGTGCCATGCCATGTGATGAAAGCCTTAAGCCAGGTGTGAGCCTAAAGCTTAGTCAAATCATCCTGAGTCAAGTATCTGGGACTTTCAGCCAATGATTTGCCAGTAAATCTGATAGAATCCAGGTTGGAGCAACGTTAAATGAAAAAAAAAGTGTTCTCCTTACTGGGATTTGACTGTCATTTAAATTATTCTTAGAGATACAAATTTTTTATTCCTTCAGTTCCAAATCCAGCTTTCTTTTCCATGATTTGTGATATTTTGCTGATCATGTAACCAGCACAATAAAATCACCACACTGCTTAAACAGGACCTTTAAGACATACTTTTTTGTGTTATACAAGAAGTAGAATGAGAACATTGATGCTGAAATGTGGACACCAAAAAGTTAATTAATTTATCAAGAATCAATTGCATAATATTGAGCTTTATCAAATAAATGAAACCATGTCATTCCTCATTACTTAACTTCTCAATATTGTGTGTAAGAGGATAAAAACCATATTGGCTGAAAAGCAATTATCTTGCAATTCCCCTACTCCCTTTAATGTTCTATAAATGGAACGTGTATCTGTTTAAAATTTAAGTTTTTCCATTCTGAAGAAAGATAATCAGAAACTGAAAGCAGTATGTGATTGAAGAGTTACTGCTCATAGTAACTGATTCCTCAATGACTTACCAAACATAATACAATTCCACAGGAGGTTGAAAAGCACATGAATGAGCACCCTTGCTAAAGTTAAGCTTTAGGAGTAACCAAAATGGGCATCCACTGTGCCCACAGCCTTCAGTTCTATGGAAGAAATGTGCTGCCATAAATCATTTCCCAAGCCTTATTATTCCTCAGCTATTGGATATGGAGCCAATTTGGTGTAGTGGTTAAGGCACCAGGCTAGAAACCAGGAGACCATGAGTTCTACTCCCACCTTAGGCATGAAGCCAGCTGGGTGGCCTTGGGCCAGTCACTATCCCTCAGCCCTAGGAAGCAGGCAATGGCAAACCACTTTTGAAAAACCTTGCCAAGAAAACTGCAAGGACTAGTCCTGGATTTGGAACTGAAGGAATAAAAAATTCGTATCTCTAAGAATAATTTAAATGATAGTCAAATCCCAGTAAGGAGAACACTTTTTTTTTCATTTAACGTTGCTCCAACCTGGATTCTTTTGTTGCCAGGAGTCAAAACTGACTCAAAGGCACAAAAAATAAAATAAAAAAAATAAAACTCTATTCTTCCTTTGCTACAGTGCCCCCAAAACCTCCTCTTGAGTTCTGTCAGGCTTCCACTGGAAACAAGACTGGAATCATGTCTCCGAGAATGGAGAACAGGTAATATTTATTGAAGGCAGTAGGTAGCTATAATCAAAATGACTTCAGCAACTATAGCTGATTAAGAACTAGTCCTATTTATAGAGCATATATTCTAACCTTTTTCAGTTTAGTTTTTTATCCCACCTTATCTAATAGGTTAACATTCTCTTTTGAGTGGGCTGGTTTGTTTCCACCTGTCCTTTGTTTTTGCAAAGGTCAGGTTTGTGTTTGTCTTGGTTTTTTATTAACAGTGAGAGAACTAACGCTCACATATACATCTGTCTGTGCTGCCATTTCTTAGTTTTTTTCTCTCTCCTCATTGGAGCGCTCTAACTCCCTGAGGCCATCTTTTTCTATTACTGCTTTTGGAAGTCATGTGCTGGTTGACTGTTACATTTATGATGCACAGAGCTGGTATACCTCTCTTACTGTAAACGGCAATAGTCAAATAAAGCTGTGTTATTTCTTCATAATCTTTGTGACAAGTGAGACCGTTGTTCAACTTTTTAAAAAGATATTGTAGGCACTGCTGGGAGCATAGTGCAGCTCTGCCAAAGTTCCCTCTATTTCCAAGCTTTTTGAGCATAATTCATGCACAGGTGAGCAAAGACACTCCTTAACAATGGAGACATAAAAAGTTAACTGAGATAAAGCTAGGGCTGTGGTCAGGGCCCAGAATCATTGGGCATCTGCCTAGATCTACACTCAGATGGAAGTTCTCCTTAATCTGAAGACCTTTCTCTTTAAACATGAGTAAGCAGTGACAAAAGCAAGGAGGAAGAACATTAGATTCCAAGGGACTTTCAGAGTCCTTATGCCAGGTAAGCCCTGAGGGCCAAGGAAAGCAATAGGAAGCAGGAACAGCAGTGCAGAAGAAATAGAGATATTCTTGGCATCTGGGCTACTGTGAAGATTTTGCTTAAGGGAGCCTCAAAACTTGGAGCTGACATTGTATAAAGTTGTAGGTAAGCTTGTCCATGTTTGGCCTGAATATGGAGACTCCTCACCCTGTCAGTCATAATGTTGGAGGCTGCTAACCATAAAAAGAAGTTGATATAGTGCTGTAACAGGTTAACACTTGGAGAGCATCCAACACAGCAGTTACAAGGACACTATAGACAGTTTTTTAAAAATATTCATATAGAATCTCTTGCCCTTTCCACAGTACTTGAAGGAAACAACGATGTTTTAATTTCTCCGTTCCTGTCCCCTCTTCACACAATCTCTTAAGATTAAAATGAAGGAAACCACATATAAAACAACTCAATCTCCTTTAAGCTTAATGCAGCAGTAATAATCCTTTATCAAAAAGTAGGTGGATGGAGTAAGAGAGATTCTTGGAGATGAACTGGAAGAACTAAATCCCTGATAACTAGGACACTATATAACGCCAAAGCAGCTGAAAAAAATATTAGCAAAGGTATATAAAGAATATCCAGCAAATGGCTCTCTTTTCAAAACAGTGCTATGAGTGATTTTAGAGCTGTGGGAGTTTTCTTCCTTCCCTTTGAAAAAAGCCAGTCCTAAAAGTTTGCATCTGTTATCAGTAATGATTGTTGAACGCTACTGACATTATCAACAAGCCCCAATTGGGAAAACAACCGCTTTAAAAATTACACTTTTCTTCACCCAAAGAAGAATGTCCTGTGATTAGGAGTAGGAGGCCAAGCTTCAAGCTGATATTCAACCATGGACACTATAGGTGACCTTGGGTCTTGATCCAACTTATTTTAAAGGGATGTTGTTGTGGGAATAGAATTGGAAGCGGAAGAATTAATCACGCAGTCTGCAGCTTCTGGAGGAAAAGTGATATATACATTTAATAAATAATGTAGAAATGAGAATGTTTTTAATCTTTTACAAGGATTAGAAAAGCGGTTTTCTGCCCTTTCAGCAGGGATTCCCAAGGAAGTATGATAATGATAATTGCTTTTTTTTTTTTTGGGTAACTGATTCCTATCTATCCTAAAATTACGTTGGAGGAGCCACTTAGTACAATGCTTCTCCCCAAGCAATTTTGGGACTCTTCAAAGTGCAAACTTATCTGAATCAACTATTGATATGCCTGAATTAGTGCTAAAGCAACCATTTAACCATGATTACTTGAGCAAGTCACAAGTATGTGTGACCAGTTCACATATAACACAAAGCTATAATGTGTGTTTTCACACATCACATTAAACCAAAGCAAACAAACCACATTATAGCCTAACATGGTACTTCACCTAATTTGTTATGCTAAATTTTGCTTGCTTGATACAATTAAACCACAACACAGTGTCTCCATTGATCATGGAGTTTTCTTTGGGAAGGCTAATGCTCTGTGCATCCCCACTAATTTCAATCCTCACAGTTCATCAGGCAAATGAATAGTTCCTTCAATTATAAATAAACAAACAGCAATTTCACAGCACACAGATAGAGCCTTTCTCTTCCCTTTTAAACTACAATGCCACTGACAGACAGTTCTGCTCTTCTGAGGTACCTGATTCAAGAGTACAAAGAGTGGCTGTCACTGTTCAGGAGAGTCGACGAACAACGCAAGAAACGATTATCCTCAAAGGACGAACAGATAGACACACGTCACAAGTTAGAGAGACAATTTCCAGGCTTATATAATTTGTTACATAAAATTGGAAGCTAGAGACCAGAAGCCGTTTCAGTCATGGAGCCAGTCAAAAAAGTGAAGATGACTTACAGTTAGTCACATCTGAGATGTGGATGGTGATGATTTTCTCAAGTGCCTACTGTTTATCAGGTACTGTTCACTTGTAGTTATGAAACCTGGCTGCAAGCCAATCCCCTCGTCACCTTGCCAACATAGTTTGGATTTACATGTTGGAATTTATCATGAAATTTCCAAACATATAAATTAATTACTGAACATCTTAGAAACATCAGAAAAACTGGATTATTCTGAGAGTTTTCCAATTGTTTTTCGTAACAAATTCTTCATTAACTCATGCTTCATTCAGACACAAACTCTCACACAAGAATGTCTGTTTTGCTTACACTGAATTTCCCATGGAACATCAAATATTTGAACTGATTTACAACTTTATTGGTAAACTACCCCAAAACAATTAGAAAACATGAATGTTCAATGAATTCCGAGAGAAAAGGCAGTGGAATCCTCTCCGGTCCTTATGGATGTCTCAGGAAATGAGAGTACAACTTTTGCCCTTTCCTGTCCTGGACTGAGATGACCCCAAATATATCTCTAATGATTGGATCTTAATATTTATACTGAAAGGAACATCTAATAAACTTAATAGTTTTCACAAGTAGAACCAGCAACAGCATATTGCAATATATCTCTTTCTTCCTGCATGTGTAGTCCTACGGAAAGTTCCAATGAGCCTTTGAAACTTTTATGGAGCTTCAGCTAGCCAACGCTCTGTTGTCAGTCAGTTGTCTAGACATTTTCCTTCCTTCCTTCCTTCCTTCCTTCCTTCCTTCCTTCCTTCCTTCCTTCCTTCCTTCCTTCCTTCCTTTTTTTTTTTACTGGGAAGGTCAATACCTCCCTCTCAATTTTCAGTTGCCCCATTTGGTTATAGTCTTATTGGTGGTCAGCTGCTGAGTTCATTGTGAGACGGAAGAGAAATCTAAAGAAGTTCATAAGAAGTTGAATGGCTCTTCGAAAATAGTAAATGTGAGAAAGACTGTACTTCCATGTTTATAACTTTGAGAGCAGATTCTTAGTAAAAGGAGTCTTGCTGGTGGCCATAGAAATTATTTATGCCTCCCTCTAAAAAGAACATGCTATTTGTGTACACAAAAGAATCCATTATAACTGTGACTGTATTGCAGCTGCAAGTTAAAAGTCTACTTCCAGGAGAGAGGTGGTGGTGGTGGTGGTGGTGGTGGTGATGACAACGACAACCTTGAAAAGAAAGGTTATCTCTATGCTGCCTGGGCTGATGGGAAATGTTGTCCAATGTATCCACAAGGCATCAGGTTGGTGAATACAGTAGTTTTCATAATACAAAACAACAGTACCAACTCCCTACAAAAAGAAATTACTTGGAAGCTTCTGGTGATGCTTCAGTGTTCAGGAAACCAAGGAACATGGTTACCATGGGAGATTACAGGCCCTCAAGGAGGGTATTTCAAAGGAGACACATTGTACAGCTGAGTGGTGATTATACATATTTAATAAGACTGAGCATAGCTCATCACCAAGCATGTTGCTTCTTCTTCGTGCTGTTTTGTTTTTTACTGCCAACCTGAGAAATTGAAAATGGAGCAGACAAGAGAAGGGGAAAAAAATCTTATTTCTGCTCTAACCAAGCCTGTCAGTGATTATGGAATCTTCTTGTCTGAGATAGAAGTTAATTATTTTGGTAAGAAAAACAGACAAGTGCACAAAAGGGGAATGGGGGACAAACAAAGCAGAGATAACTGCAGCAAGAATGATAAACAATCTGGTCATTCACTTAATCTTCTTTCTTATTTGGGTCTGTCTTGCTGGGCAGAATCCAGCTGAGGCACATGAATAGACAGTAATTTAAGAGTGGCATCTATCCTATCAAACATAATTTTCCTTAACTGTCAGAACACAAAGCTCATTGAAATGAGTGGAAAGCACTTTTGAGCAAACATACTTTGGACAAGCCTGAAAGACAATTAGATAATTAATTGCAGTTCCTGTTGTGTTTCAGGAAACTTTTATATGATTAAAGCCGTTCTCTACATAATTCAGCTTGATCTAAATATCCTACATTTGAATGTTTTCTTTTTTAGTGCTGCTTTATAGTTTTAGTGCTGCTTTTTCGTTCCCTACCTAATTTAGCATTTGTCTGAATAGCTTTCAGACTTCATACCCTTCAGGGAATCCTTTTCCCCAGATTTGTCAGCTGAAAAGCTATTAGGAAACCCCTCCTCTCCTGCAGAGGAATCTAATATATATCAAGCTGGATCTGAAACAAGTATCTGAAGCCAGCAACCCTCTATCGTGTTCACTCTGCAGTATTGTTCCATAGCTCTGAGGCAGTCTTTCTCAACTTTTAGACCCTGGAGGAACCCTTGAAATATTTTTCAGGCCTTGGGGAACCCCTGCACATTCAGGCTCAAATATAGGCCAGAAGTTACAAAATTATTATATTTGTTTCATGGGTAGGCCTGTATATATGCATTAATAGTGTTCTTAAACAAAAATAAGGAATGAAACTTACCTCTTTAATGTGAAGTTGCCTGAATTTGAAATAATTATTTAAATAAATCACGATCTCCCAGAGAACCCCTAGTGACCTCTCACAGAACCCTGAGGTTCCATGGAACCCTGGTTGAGAAACCTTGGTCTGAGGAATACTGTATTCAGTTGTTTCACATACAGTACTTAACCATACTTTGTTGACTGAGTCATAGTCCCTGAATTTGCTCAGATAACAGAGAGATAACAGAGAGCCAGTCTGATCTAGTGGTTAAGGCAATGGGCTAGCAACCAGGCGACGGTGAGTTCCTGGTTCCCACCTTAGGCATGAAAGCCGGCTGGGTGACCTTGGGCCAGTCCCTCTCTCTCAGCCTGACTCACCTGACAGGGTTGTTGCTGTGGGGAAAAGAGGAGGAGGAAGGAGTATTTGGTATGTTCACCACCTTGAGTTATTTATGAAAAATAATAAAAATAATAAAATTATTGAGTTATTTATGAAAAATAATAAAATTCCCACTTGGATTTTATATTTATATTTATAATTTTAGTGTGGTCAAGGTGTTAACGGAGTATTTTATTGTTAAACCGCCCAGAGTCCCCCCTCTTTGGGGGGAGATGGGCGGTAATAGAAATTTGAATAATAAATAAATAAATAAAGACGGGGTAGAAAATAAATAAAATATATAAATAAATAAAATAACAGTGGCTAGGTTCACACAGCCTGACCACCCTAATCTGCAAAGCTCCATAAACTATTAGATGGCAGAGTTAAGAATTCTCCGTGCCACCTAGTGGTCACCTGGATTTTTTGCAGCCTTCTTTTCACCTGTGCCTTACGCGTAGAATCATTTTCCACCTGAATGGAAGCAGTATGAAATCTACAAAGGCCTGGTGGACTAGATACAAATGCTTTAAAACCTCTGGGATGGCAGTTCATGCTGTTTGTTTATTTTACATTTTTAAAACCCCAGGAGCTGTGTGGACATGAAATGTAAAATTATTTCCAGCTACTTAAGCAAATAACAATCCCTTAGTTTCAGAGTGTAAACACAATACTGTAAATAAATAAAGGGGCTGAAATCACCATTTGCGTCTCCGTCTTGTAGCAGCTGCTCCAGAAAGGCAGTAGACTATCTGTTGCCACTCGTACAGCTGACAAAGCCCTCTCCTCTGTGGATTGTGAGAGGCTGTCAGAAGCAGATTTGGGATATCAAAAAATCCTGCGAAAACTAGCTGAGAGTGCTAGAGGTCACCTGGCTTGCAAAAATGGTTTGAAACAGATCCATGGCAGAGCTACAAAGGCTTCCCCCAGCATACAGTTTTAAAAAACACAATAACAGAAGGAAGCCTGGTACCCACTGGGCTGAGCTGCGACTCAGAATTCCAACTAATTCCAGATAAGGAATTACTCACCGGAGTAATTTATTCCAGTGGAAACAGCAAGCAGAATTTAAAGCAGCTAAATTTAATTGCTTGGATTTTAATACTATTGATGAATTCCTATCACCTTTGCAGGTGGGGAAGAAGCAGGGAGGGGAACACCGTGAGGTTTTTAATGAGTAGCACCATTAAGAACTTTAATTCTGAATCACTTCTGTCATGGCCAGCTTATGAGAACTCTTAGTGTATTTCCATAAACAGAAGAAAAACAGGAGGCTTCAGAGCCTTACCCAGGTACAGCTCCATCGCTAGACTTTTTGCCCACTGCCTAAAATGGATCATGATTATTTGCAAGCATGACAGAGTTCTTTTTAGCAAGATTTATTGAGATGAAAGGAAGGGAGTTACAAGAACTCCAGCAACTCAACTATTTCTCCTTAGAACCAATATATCCCAATGTGCATGAGGGGAGAAATCATTTGATTTTCTAACAGC
Source organism: Candoia aspera (assembly GCF_035149785.1). Lineage (NCBI taxonomy): Eukaryota > Metazoa > Chordata > Lepidosauria > Squamata > Candoiidae > Candoia > Candoia aspera. Next base: position 275,487,923 of record NC_086153.1, on the reverse strand, counting down.
TTTCCCATGACCCAGTGAGGAGACAGGCCTTTTCACAATAATGGAGAAGCTGGCTGTTTACTTAAGAGTCTTCTGAATCTTTATCAATCTGGGAACCAACTATTACACCATATCAGGTAGTTAGTTGGTAGAAGAGAAATGAGACTGAGACTTCCCAAAATTAAACGGATTGGCTTGAATCACACAACCCTCTAAACCATAATGCAGCTAACATGCTGTGTGAAATCAGATGTTGTTAAACTGTAACTCCCAGTGAGGAAAGAGGGCTCACAAGAATCATAGGTCCATAGGTTTCTCAGCCTACCATAGGAAACATTCTTCAATTAAATTTGATACCTATTATCAGCCTTTCCCAAACTGGATGGATGGACGAATAGATGTGGGGCAGGGGAAATTAATATAGATTTTCACCCTTCCTCAGACTTGATGCCCTCCAGCTGATTTCAACTCCCAGATTTCCCAGGAATATCCATGCTGCTGGGGATCTCTGGGAGCAGGGCCGCAACTAGGGGAGGCAAGCGGGGCATGTGCCCCAGGTGCTGCACTGTGGGGGGGGGGCACCAAAATGACAAAATAGTATTTGTATACTGAATGTTTTATTAATTTCCTCCCCGCACCAACCCATGGGAGGGAATCCATGTTTGCCCCAGGTGACACAGACCCTAGTTGTGGGCCTGTCTGGGAGTTAAGGTCCACACATCTGAAGAGCACTCAGTTTGGGAAGACTGATATAGATCTATTAATGCTACTAGGTCAATATTACTACAACCATTCAATGTTTATCAGTGAAAAGCAAATTGTCTTGAATCCAGTAACATCACAACATGTTTTATGGAGAAGCTATAGTCTCCTAAAATCCCTGCTAATGATGCTGTCTTGGGAAACTGATATTACTTTTCAAACCAGTGAACATAATTAGACAGTGTGACTATAGTAACTGGCTCAGATGTTTCCAAAATTGCTCAGACTGAATTTAAGGAGACAGCAGAAAATGGCTAGGAATTATTCCAGACTGCTTTGAGAATCAGAAGAAACCTTACCTGCCAGGTCCAACTTCTATCTCTGCACAGATAAAAATACAGTGCAGGCCATCTTTAGAAACCAGAAAGGGTTTTTATCACCTTAGCAGTAACAGCAACAACAAAATGATCTGTATTCTACCAATCAACATGTATGGTCTCCAGGAGCAGATTTTTTTCTGTGGAAGTACAATGACTGTAATTTTCTGTACAATGATTGTACTGTGGAAGTACAATCAGACATCACACTGACAACAAAGGTCCGCATAGTTAAAGCAATGGTGTTCCCCGTAGTAACATATGGCTGCGAGAGCTGGACCATAAGGAAGGCTGAGAGAAGGAAGATCGATGCTTTTGAACTGTGGTGTTGGAGGAAAATTCTGAGAGTGCCTTGGACTGCAAGAAGATCAAACCAGTCCATCCTCCAGGAAATAAAGCCAGACTGCTCACTTGAGGAAATGATATTAAAGGCAAAACTGAAATACTTTTGCCACAGAATGAGAAGACAGGACACCCTGGAGAAGGTGCTGATGCTAGGGAGAGTGGAAGGCAAAAGGAAGAGGGGCCGACCAAGGGCAAGATGGATGGATGATATTCTAGAGGTGATGGACTCATCCCTGGGGGAGCTGGGGGTGTTGACGACCGACAGAAAGCTCTGGCGTGGGCTGGTCCATGAAGCCACAAAGAGTCAGAAGCGACTGAACGAATAAACAACAAACAATGACTGTATTCAGTTATTGTCATGTTCACCGTTCCAATGTTGCTGGTACATCGTAACATTTCGCATGTCATTTGGCTGATGTGTGTTTCGTCTGGGAGGGGAGGAGGATTCCATCTTGTGGGATTGTTATATGTTAGTAGCTGGATGGGAATGTGTTTGGGTTATCTCGTGTGTTCAAGGTTCCTTTCCCAGGACATCAGCAGAAACGGTTACCAGCACCTGGGGGGGGAGTGTGCAACGGCAGGGCGAGGGGAGGGATTACGTTTGAGCCGAGGGTTTTTAGTTTGTATTTGGCGCGCTTTTACTCATTCTCAGCTTTCTCTGTATTTGCATACTATTCTTTAATAAAACAGATATCATTAAGTTCCTGCTTGTGGGTCTGAGTCTATTAGAGTAGGCAATCATTACATAAAGCTGAGAATCCAAAAAAAATTTCCGTTAGCCCCTTCCCAGATTTATTTTGTGAGGGAGAAGTGCTAGCGATGAGCAAACCAAATCCCCAAACCACGGAAAGCGAGGAATCGAGCGAGGCGGAACCCGACTCCACAGTGATAAGAACGGAGAGAGCCCCTCCTCGAGAGCCCTCAGACGTTCGAGAGAGGTCGAGCTCCAGCCTAGGAGAAGAGGAGGTTGGAGGTAAAAGAGCCCCTGAACCGACCGGTGAGTCACCAGGTGAGCTGCTCACCTGGGATGAAACACAGGGATCCCTACCAGGGATGTCCAAAATGTCTTGGAAGCAGCGATACCCGAGTTCCCCAACTGTAGTGAGGCAGGAGGGAAAGGAGGATTCCCAAACCCCTGATCATATAAAACTGGTGGAGGCCAAATTGGAGTCACTAGAATTTATGTTCCATAAAATGTCAATGGACTGGGGTCCCCGGGAGAGGAGGAGAGAGGAGTCCAGTAATAGGTATTCGATTCCTTCTTTGCCCCCACCTTCCCCGGGGGAAAGGAGTAGGACCCGGCACAGAGAGGAAGTAAGAGCGCCGAGGGTGAGAATTTCAAGGTCCCCTCCTCGTGAGCGGAGCTCCCTGGGAGCTAAGAGGAAGCCCGACCAACCAGCTGTGGCGAAGGGACCGCCCGGAGTGGGGGTTAAGGACTTTACCATTAAATTTGATGGAGATCCAACTAAGCTATCATTCTTCCTTACTAATTCAAGGAGTTATATGGATGAATGGGAACAGTGTTTCCGCTCAGAAAGAGCCAAGATTAATGCCATTGCCACTAAGCTTAAGGGGCGAGCTGCCGATTGGTATGTGCAGTTATGTCAATCGGATGCCCCTGAGCTGGAGGAGTTCGAAGAATTCCTGTGGGCATTGAAATTACACTTTGAAGACCCGTTAGCTAAAGAAAGGGCAAAACAGGCATTGAGGGAGCTGTGCCAGGGGCCACGATCGGTGGCAGACTACGCTCTGGAATTTAAGGCTCTGGCTGGGAAGGTTGAGGATTGGTCCCAATCCACATTAATAGAACTTTTTAAGGACGGTCTGAATACGGAAGTCCTGAGGTGGTCGCTCGGCAGGGACGACCCAGATACCCTGTATGAATGGATACAGCTGGCAGGGAAGGCTGAGCATGCCCATGAGACTTTGTACAGATTACCGCGGATTAAATGTGGTCTCGATATTAAACAAATATCCTCTGCCAATAATAAAAGACACGTTAGCACATCTGGCTAAGGGGAAAATCTTCTCTAAGCTGGATTTGAGGGAAGCCTATTTCTGTATCCGCATACGGGAGGGGGATGAGTGGAAGACTGCTTTCAATTGTCCTCTGGGTTCTTTTCAGTACAAGGTTTTGCCTTTTGGGTTGGCGGGGGCACCAGGGGTGTTCATGCAATTGATCAATGAAGTGTTACATGAACATTTGTTCAAGGGTGTACTGGTCTATTTGGATGATGTTTTGATTTATACTGAAACGGAGGAGGAATATGAGCGCTTGGTGAAACAGGTGCTTAGCAAACTGAGAAAGGCTGAGCTTTATGCTAAACTTTCTAAGTGTGAATTTCATCAGACTCAGCTTGACTACCTGGGGTACAGGATCTCTGACAAGGGCATTGAAATGGATCCTGCAAAGATTCAAGCTATTTTGGGGTGGGAGCACCCGCGTACCCGCAGGCAGCTCCAAAGTTTTCTTGGCTTTTCCAACTATTACCACCAATTCATCCAGAGGTTCGCAGAAATTGCATTGCCTCTGACTGATTTGTTACGTATGAAGGGGTTGGGGGACACACGCAAGGTGAAGAACCCGGGGGCATTGCTCAATTGGACACCTGAATGCCAGTTGGCTTTTGACAAACTCAAAAGCCTGTTCACTGCTGAACCCATTCTGCAACACCCTGATCCCACTAGACCCTTTGTGGTTCAAGTGGATGCTTCCGATTTCTCAATTGGAGTGCTCTTGCTGCAAGCGGATGCTGCTGGCCACCTGAAGCCCTGTGCGTATCTGTCCTGGAAATTTTCCGAGACGGAAAGGCGATGGCATGTTTGGGAAAAAGAAGCTTTTGCAGTCAAGGCTGCTTTGGAGGCATGGCGCCACCTCTTAGAGGGGGCTAAATGTCCTTTTGAGGTTTGGACTGATCATAAAAATTTGGAAGCGCTCAGCACGCCCCGTAAGCTCAGTCCTAAGCAGATCCGCTGGGCTCAATTTTTCAGTCGCTTTGACTTTAAGTTGAAGTTCATTCCGGGCAAGAAAAACTTCCTGGCTGATGCGCTTTCCCGCCTGCCCCAGGATTCGGTCCAGGCACCTGATGTTGTGGGTATGGTGTGGACAGCACCCCAGTTGGGGTTGCAAGCTGTCACACGCAGTCAGACTCGTGCACAGCTGCCCCCAGCTTCAGTTTCACCGGCTGGGGGAAGGATGCCAATTCCCTCGCAATTGCAACAACAGTTTCTGCTAGAGCTGAAATCTGACACTTGGTTGCAAGCGAATAGAGACAATGTTACATTTGACAGAGGCTTCGCTTGGAAGCAGAACCACCTCTATGTCCCTGACAGTTTGCGAAGGGAAATTTTGATTAGGTCTCATGATGATAAAGTGGCTGGTCATTTTGGGTTTGTCAAAACCTTACACTTCGTGCGCCAATTCTGGTGGCCCACATTGAGACGTGATGTAAAAAGTTATGTTGCTTCTTGTCCTGTCTGTGCCATGTCTAAACGGAAGGGGGGGAAACCGCAAGGGCTACTTCAGCCGGTGGCCAGCCCCTCCTGTCCTTGGGAGGAGGTTTCCATGGATTTCATTGTGGATTTGCCTCCTAGTCAGAGAAAGACTGTGATTTGGGTGGTAAAGGACTACTTTTCTAAGCAAGCCCATTTTATTCCATGTGCTTCCATTCCGTCTGCGCAGCAATTGGCCCGCCTTTTTCTAGTCCACATCTACCGGATTCACGGGAGCCCCTCCCACTTGATCACAGACCGCGGAACACAGTTTACTTCCCAATTTTGGAGGGCATTTTTGAAGCTGGTGGGCACCAAGCAGGCATTGTCCACTGCGTCGCATCCGGAGACTGATGGATCTACGGAGGCTCTTAATTCAACCCTTTTGCAGGCATTTGTCAACTATCAGCAGGACAATTGGGTTGATCTGCTGCCTTTTGCTGAGGTGGCTTATAATAACGCTGCCCATCAGAGCATGGGGCACAGCCCTTTCCGTACTGTGTTTGGCCGGGACTTTGTTCCCATTCCTGACTTGCCTCAGCCCTCCACACAGCCCTCCTCCGCTTCTGATTGGGCTGCTCAACTGGCTGATTCGTGGCCAGTGATTCAACAGGCGTTGGCTGATGCCCAATCTGCCTATAAACTGCACGCTGATAAGCGACGAGCCCTTCAACCTGCTTTTAAAGTTGGTGATAAGGTCTACCTTTCCACCAAGTTCATTAAATCCCCTGAGCCCTCAAAGAAGTTGGCTCCTAAGTTTGTTGGTCCTTTTCCTATTGTGGGAGTTGTGAACCCTGTCACGTTTAGATTGGATTTGCCACACGATCTAAAGCGTTTACATCCTGTTTTTCATTGCAGCTTGCTCAAGCCTGTCAACCACTCTGATCATTGGCATCCGCAACCCCCACCTCCTGCTCCGATCATGATTGACGGACAGCAACATTTTGAGGTGAAGGAGGTCCTTGATTCTCGCAGACTTCGTGGCACCCTGCAGTACCTCATTCGGTGGAAACACTTTCCCCACCCTGAGTGGGTGTCTGCCCATGATGTTCAATCTCCTGTTTTAGTTAGACGCTTTCATCTAGCTTATCCTATGAAACCTGCTCCTTAATATTTTTGGGGGGGCGGTATGTCATGTTCACCATTCCAATGTTGCTGGTACATTGTAATGTTTCACATGTCATTTGGCTGATGCGTGTTTCGTCTGGGAGGGGAGGAGGATTCCATCTCGTGGGATTGTTATATGTTAGCAGCTGGATTGGAATGTGTTTGGGTTATCTTGTGTGTTCAAGGTTCCTTTCCCAGGACATCAGCAGAAACGGTTACCAGCACCTGGGGGCGGGGGGAGTGTGCAACGGCAGGGTGAGGGGAGGGATTACGTTTGAGCCGAGGGTTTTTAGTTTGTATTTGGCGCGCTTTTACTCAGTCTCAGCTTTCTCTGTATTTGCATACTATTCTTTAATAAAACAGATATCATTAAGTTCCTCTTTGTGAGTCTGAGTCTATTAGAGTAGGCAATCATTACAGTTATGGCTCAGAATTCTTTAATTCCAAATCTAGACCTTTTGCCTTAGGCCAGGCATGGATAACCTCTTGAAGGTTAAGACAACAGTTAACATTTTTGGAATGTGGAGAGCCAAAAAATAGATGAAGCCACATCACAATATGCAAGCAGCTGGAACGTGTTGATTTTTAACTGCGACATGCCTATTTTAGAGCTTACATTACAGGGTTCATCTGCTTCCCATCTCAGATGGAAGGAAACTGTGTCTTTCATTTTCAGCGAACATGGTTAGTAGGGCTCTGAGGGCTGTATCCTTCCCTGCCTAGTGTTGTAGATGGTGGCTATCAGCATTCTAAGGAAGGCCCCAGGGGCAAAAGGTTCATTGGGGTCCTCCCTGCCCACTTTCTTTTCACTGCCTCCTACATCAGTGTTATGGCCTTTTCCTCTCCATCACTTTTGATCCATTAAAGTCAATGGCCCAGTCAATGGGAGGGTGTGGGGAAACCTGAGGTAGCCATGGGATTACATTCTGACTGATCAGTTAGAAAAATAGTGAAAATATGTTCATTTCAAATCCTGATCCATACTTTAGAGTGCTGTTTTTAATGTGTAGATCCCAAAGCAATTCTTCTCATTGCCTTGCCTAAAAAGTCCTGGTTTAGTAAAGAATTAGATTCTGTAAACCTGAAATATACCCACCATTACAGTAGTATCCAGAGAGTTCCTGGACTTCACATACATACCTTCTTCTTGAACTGCCCTGCCCAAATCAGAAGGATTTTTTGTGGCTGCTTCACACAAGGGGAACAATGTATTCACCTGGAAAAAACATCTTGGAGACCCAAGTAGGAGACAGACAGACAGACAGACTACTCCCTAGTCCTATACATCTCAAAACTATTTACAGTCAGCTAAAATGCAAAGAATGGATTAACATAGTTTATATCTTACAATAAAATTAATATAAAGTAATATTTTTTTTGTTTTCAAAAACCAAATTGGACCATGCAAAAGAGAAAATTGTCATATTAAATCCACCAGTGTATTTTAATTTAACTGTATCTATCACCCCCAAAGTCTGGTTCACTTTTAAAATAACCAAAGTAAATTATATCCATTGTGTGGAATTAAAACCAAATTAGCTGGGAAGAAGAGAAGTCTAATGGAATCAAAGAATTGATCTTGGTCATAGATATGATCTGATCCACTAAGACTTCAGATTGGAGCTAGGAAGTACTTATATTTACCGGGATCTGTCACCCCAGCAACATATAAGGCATGAAATAAAAATGGTATTTCGTATACCTGGCATGGCATCAGAGAAGTAGCTCTCTTCTTTTTTCTTCTTTTTTTAAACTAGCCCTCAGAGTAGGGCAGACTGGGATAGAAGCAAGGCCCCAAGATCAGTCCCCCTTTATGCCAGTCTAGAGTTGGCATAATTCCTTTTTCCTGTATTTTTTGCCAGAAGGGAAGTGATATTAAGAGACTTCATGGATACATTCAGAGCACATGGAAGTGGTTTGCCTTGTTTGCCTTGTTTGTTTGTTTTTAACTTTCTAGTCTAGCCTAGAAGCCTCAGTTTTCCCAGTGACTTCCCCTCCAAGGACTAATCAGTTCTGACCCTGCTTAGCTTTTCAAGATCAGCCAAGGTCAGTTATACACTGCCATCTACCTGGGCTTAATGGAGCCATAAATGTGCACATAGCATTTGTAACTTTTCAGAACGTAAGCAAGTCATTGTCAACGAACACGGCAAGGAATATATGCAGAATGATTTAAATGGATGCATATAAGCAGTGATGAGATTTTTTGCAAAGGAACTCTAATGGTGGGTAATAGACAGGAAGATGTATTAAATTATCTCTAGGGGAAGAGGTGAGGCTCATATGCCTTGGTGCATTTAAAACTGAACAAGACAAAGGAGCAGAGAATACAATCTGCAGCAATCATGCTCTGCTTCCAGAGGGCTAGAAAGATTTATGCACTAGTTTTGTTTATATGTTTGCTTCTTTAATCACTGCCATGACTAAGCTATGTTTGTAAGAGCTCCAGAAACTTTCACAGGCAGAATTGGCTGTTATGGCCCACATCTGAGCAGTGAATGAGGTTAAACAGTAATAAACAACAATGTGTTTTTTCATACTAATCTGTGTTCAATTTTCAAAATAATATTGTTATTCCCATTTTCATTGGGATAGTTCATGTTCTCTTTCTTTATAATACAATCATCCAAGATTCCTATGCCATCTTAAAGATTAACACATTTCCTAAGGTGCGAGCCAGCGCTTCCCAGATATGTTGGGACTGGCTGACGAGAGTTGGGGTAAATTTGCACAGATTGCAGTCCCCTAAACATCCTAGGCCAGGCTGCAAAAATCTAGAAGACCACAAGATGGCAGCAAAGAGATACAAATTGCTATATAGAAACAAGAAATGTTTATATTGAGTATGAAAGTGATATCAAAGGAAGAACAAAGTAGCTGGTGGTTTTAAAAGCTTATAAGGAAGACTTAAGAAAAATGTTGAAGATTGCATAAGATTCCTTGATGATTGTCCTACAAAGGGCCATAACTATTAGGTCTGTGTACACTTTTTAAAAAATATATATATTCTATTGTTAGAATAATAAAATACAAAGGAAAAAAAGTTCCCATTGGACAATGACAGTTGAGTAACGCACAAAAAAAGCAGCTACTAAGCTTAGGTAAGACGTAAATACAAATTATGGGAAAACTTTCTAGTAACACATTTCCCCTTCCCTTCTGTTTATTTCCTCCACTGCTGATCAGTAGGCTATACACATTTTAAACATTCGTTGGAAGAAGTATTTCAGACTTCATGTGTCTGTGTGAATGCAGCATATGCTATTCATTAAAGCAGCCCAACTTTTTACAGGCTTCTGATAAAAGAGGTCATTCCTTTCAAGAGTCAACTCTGTCTGGTTCTTAAAGCAGTAGCACCAAGGGGGTCTCAGGGATGTCAATATGACAGCTACAACTATGTGATCAAAGTCCCACCCCCTTTTTATGGGCATCACAAGGCTTCAGTCACATGATTGTGGCTGCCATCTTGACATTTTTGACACCCCTCCCTGCAGACACTCCTGGGTGATAGAAGTATTTTTTTCCCCTTCTAATTCTTCAGGATGGATCTCACAGGACTGTAACATACCAAAACTTGCAATGATTCTTACCCACTTCTGCAAGGCAATTATTGCAAATATCATATCCAAGTAGTGCCATCAAAGCTGCTGCGGAAAGCAACTGAAGTTGACTCATTGTGAGTCTTGTTTTGAGAATTTGTTTGCTTGTTTGTTTGATACATTTATATGGTCCCCCATCTCAACCAAGTAATTCCGGGTGGTTAACAAAACTCATAGATAAAATAACACAGTACAAAAGGCATAAGATAGGACAGAGTTTTTAAAAACTATAACTGAGCCTCCTTGCAAAACTATTTCACAACCCAGAACAGAACAAACATACTGGGCTCCACTACCATTCCTGGGCCCACCATCTGAGGTAAAAGCCAGGTCTTCAAGTTCTTCCAGAAGACCAACAAGGTCAGGGACATCTGAATCTCAGGGGAGAGTCTGTTCCATAGGGCAGGCACCACAAAAGAGCATGATATGAAACACAAATCTCTCTTGAGACTCAGCGATCTTGCAATGGGTGGCCATTTATTGTTTAAATTTTATTTAGCTTTGTGCTCCCGCAACTGCCATTTGCAAAGATCCTTGTGCCATGATGCATGCAGAGCCAGACTGCTGGCTTACGTGAAGTCCTCAAAAACTTTTGCTGATAATACAGAGGTCCCCATTATGATATTAGCTCTCATAAACCAGAGTCCATTTCATCAAATGAATGAGGCTATATTCAGAGTTAAAAGCATATATGCTTATTTAGTGGAATGAAGGAGATGACATAGGGAGCATCCATCTCTTTTGCACAAAACGAGATGAGAGATGGTTTGAAGATTTAGACATATTAAATATTAAATAAGATGTTCTGGTATAAGAGCTATATGTCTCAGAAAGCACGCTCAAGTACAGCATAGCAAGGAAAGGAAGATTAGTTTTACATCAGAAGGAAATATATATATTATATACAGTGCTGCCTTGTAGATCTGAATCCCTGAAAAAAAGCAGGGCCTGTCCGTCAAGTCTGCTGAGTGACCAGAGACCTCTTGGGCTCTTTGCTTTCATACACTGTTACTAAAAGTAGCAATTCTATCAGGCTGCAGGAAAGTAAGAACAAGGATGGACATCACACTAAACCATGGCTTGTTTAACCATGGACTTAGGTAATAATTTACAATTGGCTGAGCTCATAATCCAAGGTATACAAATCACAATGATGTATTCAAAGAACATGGTAAGCCTAAAGGAGACAAATGACAATATGGCTTAGTATGGTGTGTGAATTTAATCAGTTCTGTAGAAAGACCAACTTTTTTTTTTGGTTCCTTCACTCTGTGAAGTGTTTTTATCATAGCAGATGGATTCTGTTTGTTCTCCTCTTCTCTTCTCCCTGTTTTCCTTTTTTTATACATTGCCTCTTAGATTGTAAACCTGAGGGCAGAAATTCTCTTTTTTATTGTTTTGTAAGCCCTTCAGGGAGCCTTTTGTGGTGAAGAATGAGGTAAAAAATACTTTTTAAAAAAATAATAAATACTTTTTTGAGGGCATCTGCAGAAGCCTGTAATGTGGCTGGCAATAACCAGAAAAGAAAAGTTGTCCTGAGGCATCTAGAGATAAAGGGTCTGAATAAATATTGAGTTAAAACACATATTCCAGCCTTTTCCATAAAAACCTAGCTATAGTCCTGCTTTATGAAGATAAAATAAAGGGATTATAGTAAAATAAATATAAACTCTTTTCATAGCTTCTGATGGCAAACTCTGCCAGAATATTTTAAAAATATGGTTCAGGATATGCATTTCCTACAGCTTAGCATACCTATCCACTTACACTGGGCAAAAAGTGTGTCATATACAGTATGTTAACATACTTTTTCTGCCAATTATTAAAATGTTTAAACAAGTCAAGTCATAGTACTTGTTTATGATGTTGCAATATTCTACCAGAATAATGAGCTAGCACAGTTGGGAAGCAAGCTACACTATACATTAGCAATGAGTGCACAAAATGAAAATACAAATGTTATGCCTCTTCAGCTGGTAAATACTGGAAGATGAATTTAGTGTGTTATGCTAAATGTTCCACCTTAGCAGTATGAACATTGCACCAGCTCACAAACTGCAACAGTCCTTCATTTATCCCATCTAGATTGCTCTTAAGTGTCCTGATAGAAAGAGGACCTCTAGATGTAGCCTTGGCCATCAAAATGATGCAAAATATGGTAAAAACCTACCAACTCTTTCGCAACCACAGAGCTATAGGAGGCACAGAGGTTCTGTATGGATTGCAGCCTAGCTGGTACCATGCATGTGGACAAAATGCTTATTTATCATCTCCAAGTTGGGGACAGTTATCTGCAGGTCTGGAGGGAAGTGCTGTCAATATAGTTGTTTCTCCTTATCTGATGTGGATGTGGGAGTAGACGGTAACCATATATAGAGAGTGGACAGTAGGCTAAATAAGGGTTAATAACTGAAGCTTCATGGAACAAGGTGAGATGATGGTGGACCAGAGATGTGATGGTTCATCTGTGTAGAACAGGGAAGGGGAGAAATCATTTTAGCATGCACTGGAATGCAAACAGATGCACAAACCAAAACTTAGTTATCATTTCAAATCCACACTGTTTGAATTTTGCATGTAGCTTATCATGTTTAAGTGTGTTAGCAAAATATTTATACAAAAATGCCTATATTCATCAAAACAAGGTAAAAATTATTATACTAGAAGAAATTGCAAAAACTTAGGAACAAAAACAATCTGCATGTTTTGAGAAATATACACCAAATTACATTCAAACTTCAAAAAAATATCCTTAAGTTCAAGCGCACAAATGACAAAACTGAGAAAACCTAGACATGAAGGTTCACAAAAATGAGTACCTAAGAGAAATGGACATGTTTCACTGTCCTTAGGCATAAGATATACACATCCAGAATCTTCTCAGAGTCTTGAAAATTGGCAGGCCAGCAGGAAAAATCTTTGCTCTTTCTTCACACCATAACTCATACTTATAATAGGCATCATATTTGAAAAATAGTTTTCTGTCATGTCAAGTTGCTGTGTTAAGATCTTCCTCAGGGCACATCTCCAGGTGTCTCTGTGTCACAGGGCAGGTGGTGACAGGAACAAAAGCCTTATCTGTTGTGATATCCTTTTTGTGGGAGAGCCTCTCCAGAGATGTTCACCTGATGTCACCATTGCTTTTCATCAGGTGTCACCTCAAAACAGAACTATTTTCTCTGAACATTTTGCATCATCTTCTCAGTCCCTGATAATTTTTAAAGACAGCCTTCTATAACTTGATGACCTCCAGGTGGGAAGAACTTGTCTCCAAGTTTCCAGTATTCTCAGCTAGCATAGCCAAAGGTCACACTACTTGGGAATTCTGGGAGCTGAAATCCCAACACAGCTGGAGGGTACAAAGTTGAAGATGGTTATGTCTAAGAGTCCTGTTTATGATGCTGCCATTAATCTGTTGCTATTCTTCCAGAGATTATATAGCTTTATACACTGAATAGATGCAGGACTTTTTAAGACTCTGAGAGGCAGAGTGTTCACCTGAACATTTGCCAACCCCCTCTACACTTCACACTCAATGCTTTCTATGTCAAACTTGTTTTTTCTCCTTTATTTTTTACCCATTTTATAGTTCAGTAATTGGGATTGTGTGAAGAAATCTGACATACTGAAATAACAGATGTCATTAAGTTTTAAGCCTTTGCTTTGCTATCTTAAATTAAAAATATTTATCCAACCAGAGGCGTCCATGTGGGGGGGGGACAACAAAATTAAGATGGTAGTGGCAATCATGCCCACCCCTTTTTACATGCATTGTGCATACAAAAACATAAAAAGGGCTATGGCTTCAATCATGTAGTTGCTGTTTCCATCCTGACCTTTTTGACACCCCCACCTGCAGGTCCCCTGCATCCAACTGATTATTTCAAATATTAAATTTCAGATTGGGCCCCCCTCATGTCCTCCTACCTGAATGCATTAATAATCTAAAAGAATCACATTGCTGATTCTGAAAGATGTGGAAATGATTCAGAATGCTTCCCATAAATAATGTTTAGGCAACTTTTCCTATTGTGCTGCCTTTCAAATGTGTTGAACTTCAATTTCCATAATTCCCACCCAGTATGGCCAATGTCTAGTGCCTAGATCTGTCTAATAGATCCACTATCTAGAGCAGCCTTTCTCAACCTTTTGACCCTGGAGGAACCCTTGAAATCTTTTTCAGGCCTTGGGGAACCCCTGCACATTCAGGCTCAAATAGAGGCCACAAGTTACAAAATTATTATATTTGTTTCATGGGTAGGTCTGTATACATGCATTAACAGTGTTCTTCAGCTAAAAATAAAGAATGAAACTTACCTCTTTAATGTGAAGTTGCCCAATTTTGAAGTAATTTTTTAAATAAATTGTGATCTCCCAGGGAACCCCTAGTGACCTCTCACAGAACCCTAGTTATAACCCTGGTTGAGAAACGCTTTTCTAGAGTAATACCTAATATTTAGCTCCACATTAGAGCCAACTAACTGAGAGAGGGCTCCATTTCATTTTAGCCTTTGTTAGTAAAATACTTGTATGGGTCTTTGCTAAGATACCATTAAAGGTATCATCCTAAATTTTCTTCAATTAAAAACAAAAACCCAGCCAGAGCAACTGATCTAAGTCAGTGAGTTAAATTGTAGGATCTGACAAACAGTTCCTACAATTTGTCATAGGCCCTTTTTCCTTGTCCCATGATTTAAAATAGGGATCAGCAACCTGTTTACTATCACAGTCACAGAATTTTGCACAATGGTGAAAGTGCCAATCAATCAATCAATCCTTAAATATCATCTTTAAAACAGTAAACACTGTATAACATTTCAGCATTATTACCCTGAAATCTTGCAAAATTTTGGTATACTTTGCCTGGAATTTCAGGTGAGGACATTGTATCTTAGAATATTTGGTGATTTCATACGATTTTGGCCATTAAAAAAATTGTTTACATTGGAGGGTGGTATCTTATGGATGCTATCTTGGATTGTTTCAGGCAACTTGGTGCCCAAACACTGATTAAACACAGACATTAGAGTTCAACAATGTTCAGAGCCCATTTTCAGTCTTTATGGAAATAATTACATCTTAATGATCTCAGAAAAAAAATGAAACAATGATGGCAGACATCCTCAAGTTGAAGATTAAGAGGAGGAAGAAGCAGCAAATCATAATGGAGAATATAGCATAGTGGTCAAGGTGTAGGAGTAAAAGAATTAAACATTAGTACAAATGTTTAATGTTTAACAAACTGAAATACTTCATGGCTTTAACCTTCCTTCACAGTTTAGCCTTCAAGAGTTATTTTAATCATGGTACAATTTTTCAAAAACACACATGAAATCACCACTTAAACTCAATGTGATCTTCAAGCTAAAAGCCAGTATGGACTTGACTTGAATCAGGAACCAGATTCAGTTCCTACTCAACCAAGGAGCTCTTCAAACGACTTTGGGCCAGTTGCTCAACATACCTCACAAGGTTGCTGTAGTACAGATAAAACTAGAGGGAGACACCTTAGTTGTAGATCATCCTGAGTTCTCAAAGAAAAGAAAAAATGCAATACACAAACAAGCAAATGGTTTAACATCTATTTATTGTTTCATATGTTCTTCATTTAATCCAACTTCATATGACTCAAGGGGAAGGATTTTCTCAGTTCTTTCTAATAACAGTAGTCCAAAACTGATGATTAAACTGAAAAGCAACTTATTTTTCACTGTCACCCCATACTGGCCATCCAAGAACAAATTGCACATTTTGGATGTGTTATTAGAAACTACCTCAGCAGAAATGAAGGCCACAAGTTCTCTTTGCTTCCTAGCGCAGAGAGATGTCGCCACACCAGGCTAGCATCAGAGTCATGCTAAGCTGCCTTCTTATGGTTAGTGTGACTGGCAACAGCTTAGCTCTTCAAGGTTACAATAGAGGATTTTTTGCATTAATTATGGCTTGATTTTTTTTTTAACTCGGGGTGCCACAGACTGAACCTAGGATCTTCTCTGTTCAAAGCATGTGTTGAACCACTGAACTTCACTTATCCTTTTCCCTCTCAGGGGATCTTGAACTTATTTGGAGAGCACCTGGTTTGGGAAGGCTGCTTTTGAGCATTTCCACTGATAGGATGTCATGCCTTCTTTTTTAACCTAATCTTTTCCTCAGCAGGATCTACACTGAAGTTTCTTCCAACTCTACAGTGGCAATAGCTTTCTAAAATGTACTTCTTGTTCATTGCTTCTCAGTACTTGCCATTAAACACACACACTCACACATTTATGAGAGTAGCAATCACTGAAGAAGGTTCTGGGGTCAAAATGCTTGATGATGAGTTCTCTTCCTTATGTTTTTCAGAAAGAGTCACACAATCTGTTAATTTGATTATTTATATTCAGATACTACTCCACATTGTTAAAGACATATAAATATTGCACATCACTCTGATCATCTGGTGTTTGCCATATTGCTGTTAAAGTCATTGTACATTGCTTCCTTTACCCGTATTTTTAGCTCAATAGGTATGTGACCAGGAGCATCTGCAGAAGGGTCAAAAAAGGCAAGATGGCAGCTACAACCATGCAATCAAAGTCCTGACCCTTTTTACATGTGTTGCTATAACTGAGTAGTCACAGCCACCATCTTGTCTTTTTTGACCCCTGTGGACACCCTGGTGTGACAAATAGTAGAGCACAATACCTACTGTGACATGAGAACAAAGCACATCCCTTGTAAGTGTGAGAAAAGTTGGTGCTAGAAAGGCCACATGTTTTTGGCAGCCAAAGGCTCTGAAGCTGCAGGCTCCAGTTTCTGACATGTTTGTTTGTTTAGCCTAATTTTCTGTCTGCAGGAAAGAAAACTATCCGTTCTGCACATTCACTATACTTTTAACATCCTTCCCTGCCTACTAATCACTTTGGAGAAGAGAGATTAGAGCATTCCCCCTCTCATCCTGCTTTTGGCCATCGTCAGGTTTCTACTTAATTTCCTAAACTGATTTTATCAGCAAGACAAATCTTAATTCCTCTAGAAAATTTATCCAAAATGTGTTCCTTTTCTGCAGCAGCTTTCTATGAGTGATTGTCGTATCTACTAGTGATCACTGTATTGCAATACTATCCTCAAAAGTGGCCTGAAAATTATCATAAAAGTAGCTGCAGGGAGAGCAGGGAGTGTTTTTTTAGGGAAAATAATGTCAAGTCAATAAGTAAAGAATATGTCATGTATTCCATGAGTAGGTCTGGGTTATAGCATCATGCAGACTGGGTGAATTAATGCTATTTATTTTTAATCTTACTTTTTACTGATTTATATGGTTGCAAGGTTTTTCACTCTTCTGTTGTACAAAAACACTTTTAAGTACAGGCTGGAAAAGTAGGCTATAAATATTTTAAATGACATGTTTGTTTCTGCAATGTATATGTCTCTCAGTTTGAAAAAGCTCTGAGCAACTTACAAGGTACAGAAGTATAATAGAAAGAATTAAAAGAAGAAGAAAAAAGCACAGACACACATGCACACCCCAACCCAAGGAAAACTAATTTCCTAGCTACTGACCCACCAAGGGAACCAGTCCTAGCAACAGTGATCCCCTGCAACAGGGAGGGGACCAGCTATACCATCAAATCTTTCTGGGACAGTCAGGTTTTGGTAGCTTTTCTTAATGCCCAAAATATCCAAAGCAGTGTTTCTCAACCTCAGCAACTTTAAGCTGTGTGGACTTCGACTCCCAGAATTCCCCAGCCAGCTACTTTGAGGTAGCAGCTGATTAACATAGAGATGTTAGAGAGAGATGTAAGAGAGTGAACAGCCCAAGCTAGATTGGCAGTGGAGAAAAAAGTGAGGGGAATGGTGTGTTTGGGAGGGGTCAAAGAAGGTAAAGGTTTGGAACCAGATCGGATTTTTTTGTAAATTTGAGAGAGCCTGCACTAATCTTGAAGGTCTAGGTGTAGCAGTAAGTGACGGTGTTCTGTCCTAAGTGGTCTTTCCTTTTCCTTAGGCTTCTTTCATCTCCTTTCCCCTACGATCCTTTGGCTCTGTTTGTACAACCCAGTCAGCCATTAACCTGGTCAGATCTCCATATTGGTCATTCTAAAACGGTGTTTCTCAACCTTGGCAACTTTAAGATGGTTGGACTCCAACTCCCAGAATTCTGGGAGTTGAAGTCCACCCAGCTTAAAGTTGCCAAGGTTGAGAAACACTGATCTAAAGTCTCCTTGTCTACAGGCTTAATGAGAGTTTTTACCTAATCCCTTCCTGAACTGAACACTTTCAGTATGAAATAAGGTTTTGAAACCGAGAAACTTTTCCACCTACCATCCGAATTATAGAATCTAAGAACTTCACTTAAGCAGCTTATCAACTATTAGACACATCTGTTCTTTGATACTTATTGCACACAGCCATGCAGACTAGAATTTCTCGAGTGCAATTTAGTTATTCCATTTTCCGAAGAACATTGCCGGAGTATTTATTTTTAAAAGTGGTGAGTTCATGCTTATCTGATTATTCTCTGGCCTTCACTGCTGCTTTTCATCCAGCTTCATTTTTCTTGAAATGTTAAGGGATATTTTCACAGCTAATAGCAGGCAGGCCTTTTAGCCTGGAGTCTGCCTTTCATAAAGTGGGAACGCTCATTTTGGCTCTCATGCCACTTTGCAAATTTCATACGCAAAAGTTATGAGATTGTGTTCCGTAGTGCCCTTCTCTCTTGCAAAAATGGCTTTGTTATTTGGCTTGGGCCGTAAAAGTTTCTAGGTTGAACCTGACACATTTTCAGGTCTGGCTGTTAAGTTGATCCCTTTCCCCACTCCCCAACATCAAGCAAGGTGGTAGCGCTTCTGCCAGTACAAGTTGTGTTGTTATGCCCATTTCATTTCAGCAGAACCCCATTAGCCATTCTGTGCACTGCCAGATCAGTAGAAGCACAGCGAAGTCTGAGGGCAGAGCAACAGGGATATGACTTTTAAGTGGCATGATGCTTTCAAGTTGTGTTGTGGCAACCATATCATGTATGGTCTAGAAAAAGCATCCAAAACAAATCAGCCTCCCAGAAAGAAAAAAACTGAAGATCATATATGTCTTTACCCTGATTCATTAAATAAAGGGACTGATGGTTAAACTGAGAAAGAATACCATGATGAGGAAAGAGAAGGCAGGTGTCTGCATTTGTCCCACTGGGTCAATTTATTGTTAATTTTTTTTCCTGCACAAGGCAAGATTGAGAGCCAGCAGCGCTCTGATATGATGCTCTGATAGAGCAAATCCTATCCGTCCAGTTACTAAAGAAACAGAGTGAAGGCGGAAGACAAAGCAGTTAGAGAATGGATCCAGATTAGATTTGGCTTTTAAAAATAATAATACTAATAATAACCCTACTATTTTTACAATATAATTCTATGAACCCTATACTTTTCTAAAGAAATATCTTGAAATCATATATTTTGAAACTAAACCTCATACTTTTGTGTACTCTGTAATAGTAAAATAATAATTTCCCTTAAGTTTCATCCCACAAAATTTAAAATTCTAATTGCAGATATCAGAATAAAAAATAGCTACAGTATTATGTATATAACATATGCATACATATTTTCATCTGAATATAAAAATAATTCAAGTACAGGCAGCTATTGTGTCTAAGGAAATGCCACTGTCCCCCACATTTGTGTCCCATAGAAATAGGTATGCTAAACTAAATCCTCCTTTGCAGATTCTTAGACCACAAATGTATATTTTTCTGGGTAGATAATGGTACTGTTAAAAGGAATGTTGGCGGGGGAGGTCAACAGCATCAAAATGGTGGCTATAAGCAGGCAGTTAAAGCTCTACCTCTTTTTACATGCATGTGATGCACATTTAAAAGTGGTGGGTTTTCATTGCTCCGTGGCACCCACCATTCTGATCCTGTTGAACACCCCCCCATGGGTGCTCCTGGTATCATATCTATGGGAGGAAAATTACATACTGCAATTATTCCATTACATAATGCAAGTGCAGCACAAGTCTTCGAAACACTTAGGAAAACTATGCTATATATAGTTTATTACACAAAGCCCAGAGATGGAACACTGAGGACAGCACCATGCCCATCACTAACAAGATTATGGCCCCAAGCTGCTGATCTCCAGTGATTTTGCTTTTAAGGCCCACCGTCTGCCACTATTTTAATCACTGCATCTAGGTAGCAAATTGATCCACCAATAAAATGCGATACAATTTCTGAAGTGCTTTTAGCCAGGTCATTCCAATGACGTTCTGGTAGTTTTAGTCAACAGATTACTTTTATTTTAGGATATCTTGGAGCCTGAACAAGAGGCAGTTCTCTATGACAAAGGAAAGCCTTCATCTAGCAGAGATGAAAGACTTCCACATTTTTCCCTTGCACAAAATAGAAGTGCCCTCTTGTTGCAACAGCATTATAGTGGAACAAAGTACAGCCTTGGCAAAGGATATTGTAGATTTGGTGAAGGTGAAAGGTCCCCTGTGCAAGCACTGAGTCATGTCTGACCCTCTGGGGGGACGCCGCTTTCGTGACATTTTCTTGGCAGACTATAGTGGGGTGGTTTGCCATTGCCTTCCCTAGTCATCAACTTCCCCAACAAGCTGGGTACTCATTTTACTGACCTCAGAAGGATGGAAGCCTGAGTCGACCTGAGCCAGCTACCCAAGAATCCAGCTTCCACTGGGATCGAACTCGGGTCGTGGGGAGAGTTTTGGTTGCAATACTGCCACCTACCACTCTGCGCCACACAAGGCTCTTATTGTAGATTCAGAGCCCCTCAAATCAAAGAGAATCCAGAGATGGCAACCTGTCAGCTAGCAGCCACTTTAAATATGGGGACAGACTTTCATTTGTGTCTGTGGTCCTTTTGCCTCCTTTTGTCATCACCAAGTATGTCTTACTATTGTTTTAACTCTCAGACAAGCACAGCCTCCATATTCAACATGTGATTAATGTTTATAGATTAATCTATCTATCTATATTTGCCATGGAGGCACTCAGTGTTGTATGATCAGCTAAATGTAAATGAATTGTTGGTGTGTTTTGAGCAATTCTGAATGTCTCATATTATACAATGAACCAGTTAATTCATATCATTGGCCCAGCTACTCAATGGCTAGGAAAGATCTTTCCTTAGCCTGTTATTCTACCCACCCAACCAGCTCTCTGCCAACTGGAGATGCCAAGAACCGAACCTGCACTGAGGACCTGGGAAAGAAGAAGCAACGATTCACTCATTTACAGGCAGTGAGGTCTGTAAAGCTGGCTAACTCTGAAACTCCCTGCCGGCCTGAGAAATCCCTTAAGTCCCAATTCAGGTATTTAAGGAGAAGCAATGCAAGGAAAGAAATGCAACTCTCACACTTACCTCCCTTTCCCCCCCCCCCCTTATACCAATCCTAAACCTATTTGTGCTCAAACTCTTTTTTTAGGAGTAAATAATATTGTCCTTTCATTTGGAAGAGGTATACTGTTTCCCTGCTACAGATACAGTGCTAAATGCCTTGAAATGAAG
Source organism: Candoia aspera (assembly GCF_035149785.1). Classification (NCBI taxonomy): domain Eukaryota; kingdom Metazoa; phylum Chordata; class Lepidosauria; order Squamata; family Candoiidae; genus Candoia; species Candoia aspera. The sequence goes on along the minus strand of NC_086153.1, from coordinate 275,466,818 downwards.
ACTTCAGGTACAACTAGATGAACTTTGAGGCACACAAGCCCTCTGCCCCTGCATTGCCAGAGAAGATTCACATCTGGAATCGCAGTTTGCAAAGCCACAGCCCAATTAACTCATCTTTTCACATCTCAGAGCTTCAGTGATCACTCAGACCTTGTCAGTTCCTGCGTGGCAGCCCCTGAAGTGTGCAGAAGCCAGGGTGACTCCTTCCCTGGGCAAAGGTCTCTGGCCTGACACCATCACGCAGGCCACTTGGGACACCAGGATGCCCTTCCCCTCCGGTATCCCAAAGGAAGGGTCCTCGAATCCAGGTCCGGCCCAACCCCACACGTGAGTTTCATTTTTATTCTCCTCCTCTCCCTCTGCAACCCGCATCTTTTGATGTCGTTGACAAGCTACCTCGCGAATGCCAACCCGGCTTTTTCTCCCACGGCGGCTTGATCCCATCCCTCGCCGGTTCCCAGCCTGACGCTGAGGAACTCGAGCGACAACAGTCGCAAGACTTTGCCGCGGCGCAGGATCCCCTTCCCCCTCGCCAGCCCCATCACTTCGTAGCGCTTCCCCAATTGTAAATGCTGCCATGGTTACCAGGAAGAATGCTCGGATAAATACGTAGAGACCCGGGCACAAGCAAGGCTGCCCCCGCTCCGCCCGCTTTCCCGCTCCATCTCTTCCTCCTCACCAGCAGCATCCACTCGGCCAGTCTCTCCGCAAACTCGGCCGGCGTTTCGACACCCCCGCACCCCCCCCCCACGCCCGCCCGGCATCTGGCTCTGCAGTAAGGCAACCGCGGAACCAGAACCACCAACCCACCCCGGGCACTGGGCTCCGGGTGCCCGGGGGGAAGCCACACTTACGAGGAGGGGGACGGTCCTCTCTTCTTTGTGGAGCTCGACTTTGCCGGAGCTTCTCTGCCCACTCTTGCCGCCGCCGCTGCTGGGAGACCGGCTGGACGCTGCTGAATGAGGCTTGTTGTCCTGCCACAAGTAATAGAAAGTGCCCAGGATCCAGGCTACGGTCAGGATCGCAATGGCATTAGCCCGGATCCGCCTCATCGCGGGACCTCGGGGCTGCCTGGGAGCTCCGCGTCAGCTGAAGAGGGGATCAGTTCTTGGGGAGACGAGAGCGGAGAGAAATGGGAGAGTGGTGGCACACGATTCCCTCTCCCTCCCCGTTTGGCTGGCTCGCGCGGTCACAGCAGTTCGTTTGAGCTCTTGCTCCCGGCTGAGTCCCGCAGAGCGAAAAGAGAGTGAGAAAGACTGAGGAAGAGGGAGAGGAAGAGAGCAGGAGGCAGGTCTTCCGGGTCCTAACGCCTTCGGTGAGACCTACGAATATTTGATCACCCTTGGACTAACCCATCCAGGGGAGACAACAGCGCGCTTCCTCGCAGCCCTACCGCTCAGACGAGCAGGGATGATTATTTTACAGCCTTCCTGTTTTCCCCCGTTTGGGGCATTGTAGAGGACGAGAGGGCTGGATATTTCATCTCATGGCTCTGGAAAAGAATATGGGGGGGCGGGCGGGGGGGGGTATTGTGATACCACCGTGTTCCTTAAAAAAATTCTCCTAAAGCAGCAGCAAGCCGTTTATTCGCTGCTAAACGCTGCCGTGGAAAGGCATCTCCCACGCTCGAGTGCCGCTGCTGGTGGGCTCATTCATAAAGCCAGCATTGTAATTTGCAGACAATTGATATAAAATGTGCCGGATGCCAAGAGGTGGCTAGGATGCGGTTCCAGCCATCGTGGGCAATAGGACAAGCCAGATAGAAGCTAGGAGTTCTCTAGAGAAAGAGAGAAACTTGGCATTACTAACCCGAAATGTTCAAAAACAACAGGGGAATCGAAAACAGGAGCAATTGATGAGAGGAATATTTGACTTCTTCTGCATTATAAAGGATGCGCAATCTCTTGCCATCATGCCTCAGATGTAATCTTGCAGCCCTAGGATCCAGCAGTGTGTAATATCCAAACTGTTATTCCCACCAGTGTAACAAGATCTTCTTTGAATGGAGAAAGGGGGACCTCCGCTTGCAGACTGATTTAAATTCAGTGTCTTTACTGACAGGTGCAGTTGAATTCCAATCCTGAATGTCATTAAAATAAATCAAAACTTTCTATTCCACTGATGTCCTTAGAAATGAAATAAGGCAGCTGTTGGAATCCAGAGCTCTCTAGATGGACAGTAGTATCCATAATTCCCAAGCAACACTGCTTCAGTCTGGGTTGGCTGGGAATTATGAGAGTTGAAGTCCAAGGCACTTCAGGGAGGGGAAGATTGATGTCTTGATAAAGCTGCACCCTCACCTTCCTGCCAAAAGGTAAAGGGGCAAACTCTACTTCTAAAGAAAACTGCCTGAAGTTGTCTGTTGCAGGCCCCTGCATTTCAGGGCAGTGGTGGGACTGATGATTCAGAAGTGATTCAGATTCCTGCCTCAGACTAGCAAATACATTCCCTGGGAAGGTAACATTAGGTGTAATGAGAGAGGGGGGCAGGTGGCAAGGCGGAAGGGAGGGAATCCTAATGGATCTGTTGCAATGGCTTTCAAAAGGATAGCACTAAAAATGTTCACATTTGCTGGAGAAACATGAAGGAGCACTGTGGTCCCTTTATGACCAACAAAGGCTTCAAGCCTGTGATACTTGGAAGGTTTCTGTTCAGAAGAATTCTGTAATATCTACTGAGGAAAAAAGGGAGTATGTATAAAGATTTGTCCTGATCCAATTCTATTAAGGCAACCATTTTATCCAGAGCCCTCATTCCACTTTCCCTAGATGCATTGTGTCATTGGTCCTGAGTTGTCACAAAATGTCATGGAGTTCAAATAAAACAGCACATGGGTTGAGTTCCAGCTGCTCAGCTTCTCCATCACAAAGGTCTTAAGCAGGACTTCTGGTGAGAATTCATGGTGACCTAGACATCCCTGAAGGAGCAGGGACAGCAGTGCAGCAGAGATCAGAGGCCAGATGGAGAATTCTGGCTGGCACAGTCTTTCTGGGTAGAGAAATCATGAGATCACCCACATGTACTCTGGACAGCTGCTCCTCGTGAGTTGACTGTAGGAACTGAGGTTTTTGTGGTCAACTTGTGAGTTGAGCTGTTGGGAATTGATGGATTTCAACCAAGCTCACAGCCATAATGTAGCCTATATGGACATAAAGTTCACCGAGCCTCATTTCTTAATCACTTCTGGAAATTACTTCTGGAAATTACTTCAACTATTAGGAACCTTTGGAACAACAAGTTTTATAGCACTCACCAGGCGATTTTCCTTCAATCCTTAGCAAATGAAGTTTTAAACACAAGTTTAAGAACTTTTTAAAAATCTTTCTTTTTGGAATAAACAGCAAAAGGTTGATTAAAATGTTGATTTTGGAAAGTTATAAATGGACTATGGGTCCAGATGGATTTGAAATAAGATTTTGAAAGTAATTATAAGAATCCTTCCCATGGGAAAATGCTGTTGTTTTGAATTCCTAAAACACACACACACACATGGTAGGATGGGACTTTGAAGGTTGGACACTAGAGGGAACCAGAAGGAACTAAAAATTGTAATTAAAGAAGAACATTTAAATTTGACTTACTTATACAGAATGGAGCAAAATACTTTAACATTGGACTTATTGAAGGATATTTGTGAACAATGGACTCAGAAGTTAATTTTAAGAGTGTCTGCCATTATAGATAGACTGTGTTTAAAAGATGTTATAGAAAAGGAACAAGTTTTACTGGACAAGACTGAGACTGATTTGAAAGTGGATTTAAAAATGACAGGCTACAAGAATGATATGGAAAAAGATGCTACAGTGGATACACAAATGAAACCAGCTGATGTCTTCATAATTAAAAGGGACATACAAATAACAAACCAAAAGAGTGACTTGGATAACTTCCCTATATTGGATTTACAAACAAAACCTCTTAAAGTTTTGAAGGATTTTGTGAGAAGGGACAAAGAAAAAATGAAAATAAATCAAGTTCTAGGACATTATTTGAAGAGATAAAAGTAAAGATTGTTAAAAGTAAAAGGAAGGAATATAAAGTTGGTTTATTTGATCAAGGTTAAAATAGATATGTTGTTATCTCTGGTAAACCTTAATGGACCTTTGCTGACCAGGACTGAAATAAATAAATAAATAAATAAAATTATTATTTAAAAAAATTAAAGGTCTTAAGAGGAACTATTGCCTAGAAGAGCATCAAGGAATACTGAAGACAGAGTAATGCAGGTTCATATGGGCAGTCCTTAGTAAAGGTAAAGGTTTCCCTTGACGTTAAGTCCAGTCGTGTCTGACTCTAGGGGGCGGTGCTCATCTCCATTTCAAAGCCGAAGAGCCGGCGTTTGTCCGTAGACACTTCCGTGGTCATGTGGCCGGCATGACTAAACAGAACGCCATTACCTCCCCGCCAAAGCGGTACCTATTCATCTACTCACATTGGCATGTTTTCGAACTGCTAGGTTGACAGGAGCTGGGACTAGCAATGGGAGCTCACCCCGTCACGTGGATTCGAACCACCGACCTTCCGATCGGCAAGCTCAGCAGCTCAGCGGTTTAACCTACAGTGCCACCGCGTCCCTTGGGCAGTCCTTACCTAGGTGTAAAGGGAAGGCAAGAATAAAGAGACCTCAGGGCCAAAGAGATCAGCACCATTTCCAGCATTGCCATCTGCTGACATTGATTTTATTTTTCTTTCTTTTAAAACAGAGCTCCCAATAACAGGTTTTTTTGAGCTATCTGCAATCAATTAGATCATTAAAAAACTTTATTAAAAACTATCCAAATTCACATAGAGGACAGCACAAAAGATATATATTTTTTTAAAAAAACCAAGAGCAGCAATAATGAGAGCAGTGGATATAGCATAGCAACTAAATCCTGAAGTTCTAAAACACCAGAATGTTAGACAGATCCCTCCATGGATTGTCCTCTGCTGGCACTTTTTTTTTTCCGATTAAGAAAGCCTCTCCCACTTTATAGCTCAAAGGTACTCCATATTTGGGGCTGGGAGGCATACTTGAACATGTAGAGGCATCAGTCACAAAGCTGAACATTTAAGTTGCTTAAGTCTGTGCATGACACATGACACATCAGACAATTGTGTGCATTTGGAAGCCAAAGTTGGCTGCAGTTCTCCATATCTTCAGTGGCAAATTCATGGCTTGCTGACATGTGAGTAGTGAAATAATGACTGCACAGCTACCCTGTCCATATTTATTTCATCTTCTGTTTTTTCTCCTTAGATGAGGGTAATCACTGGCTCTATTGTTCCTCAAGGCTCATCTGTGTCAATTTTATAGATATATTGAAAAGCCCCTCTTGGCTCTTTGCCCTTCAGAAGCCACTTCTGCCATCCTGTCCACCACTAAGAAGCACAGGGGTTATGAGCAATATAGAAAAATGGGTATGAGCCAAAGCACAGGAGCCAAATTAAGTTTTACCAGAAAAGGAGTAACTTTCTATCACAGCCTTCTCTAATCTGGTATCCTCCAGATTAGAGGACTACTACTCCTCAGAGTTCTCAGCCAGTGTGACATTGGCCATCCTGGTTGAGAATTCTGGGGTTTGTAGTCCCAGAATACCTGGAAGGTATCAGATGAGGGAAAATTGTGCTCTTGGGTTATGACCACAGGGAGAAGAACAAGCATGATCTCCAAATAGGTAATAGCTATGATTTCATGATTCAAAGGATGCTTTGCAACCTAGAATGCCCCATTTGTGGTGGCTGTTCATGCAGCCCTGATATAGCAGCAGAAGAAATGCAGATAAGGGAAGTTGGGTGATGGGTATACAGCTAGTAATACCTCTGCAGTTGTAAAATGCTGAGTATTCCCATTTATCTGTTCAGCCACAGAGAAGACAGAACTTCATAAATGTTACCATTGGTTTTCACTTTCTGTTGAACAGATTTGTGAAAATCTGCATTAATATATTCTACTTTTGACAGACTGGGTGAAGGGGGAGCAAGGGTTTGCGTCTGATCCATCCAGAAAGAGAATGGGAGAAAAGCTCTAAGTGAGCTGGTTGATAAAATTAGGTTTAAAAACTAAGTTAATGTCCAAGAGATAACTGTCTGGGATTGACTATATGTTGCTCTACGTTCAGCATTATCAGAGAAGCTGGAATTCCACAGCTGGAGGACAAGTTGCCCACCCATGCCCTAGCTTTTTAGTTGACATTTTTGGGTGATGGATATGAACCCCAGCTGGATTTTGCTTATTGCCAGTCCTTACATGGGACACATCTTCCAATTCCTTCTAGTTGAGTTACTACAGAGCCAGGCTGTGTAAGAGAGATAGATGTATGTCGATGAAAGTTCTCAGTCATCCAGGTAGAATTGTCTGTAGGCTGAGTCATGGCAACTGGATTTCTTTCTTTTTGGTTGAAATGTTTCACTGCTTGTCCAAGAAGCTTCTTCAGTCTGGGCAAAGGTTGGTAAGGGGACCCCTTATATGTCTTCCAGGGTGGCTGCATTGTCCCTACACCTGAATGGCTTGTTAATTGTGTGGATTGTCTTTGGGATGTCTTACTCCTAAATCCCTGGCTCATCCCCAAGTGGATCGTTAAGTGTGGCCTTCCTGTAAGTTAAGTAAGGCCACACTTACTTAACACACTGATGAAACATTGACCTGCAACAATGCCCACTAAGGGTCAGTGTGATGCCATTGTGGAGACCTGGGAAATTAAAAAAAGCAAATTAAACACATCTCATGATAATATCCTTAGAAATAATTCAGGGTGATTCACTCCAGGTAGCACTTAACACACTGATGTTAAGTAAGGCCACACTTAACGATCCACTTGGGGATGAGCCAGGGATTTAGGAGTAAGACATCCCAAAGACAATCCACACAATTAACAAGCCATTCAGGTGTAGGGACAATGCAGCCACCCTGGAAGACATATATGGGGTCCCCTTACCAACCTTTGCCCAGACTGAAGAAGCTGCTTGGATAAGCAGCAAAACGTTTAAACTAAAAAGAAAGAAATCCAGTTGCCATGACTCAACCTACAGACAGAGATAGATGTAGTGACATAACTCCCAAACTGACAATAATAGATAAGTTAACTGTTCTCTTGAGAAAGTGACCTCTTCTTGAACACTAGAAAGGATTAGGAGAATTAGAAATCAGAAACATTGACCTGCAACAATGCCCACTAAGGGTCAGTGTGATGCCATTGTGGAGACCTGGGAAATTAAAAAAAGCAATTTAAACACATCTCATGATAATATCCTTAGAAATAATTCAGGGTGATTCACTCCAGGTAGCACAGATATTTGAAATATGAGAAACATGACCTGGTTTCATTATTGTTATCAGACTTCCCCACTTTTCCCAGCATTCCACTTCTCTTTTCCTTAGGAACAAGAACAGCTCACTTTTGAAGACATTTAGGCTCTTCTATCAGCTTTACAAGTAATCTGTTCCATATGCAATTTTCTCCTGTCATTGGCTGCCTTGCCCAAACAGCCATCCGTTTTAGCTTGGTTGCTATTTCTTCTTTGTTGGGGCAGAAGAGGAATGGCTCCTGGCTGTGGAGTTAGCTTCAAAGTTAGCAATCCATAAATGGTTGTTTTGGTATCTTTTTCAAGAGCAGTGGGTATTGAAAACAAGAAACTTGGTAGAGATCTAACCTTATTCCCCCAAAGTGGAACGAACGTTACCATTCTGGTCCTCATGCTATTCCAGACTGTGGCATGTTTCATTTCCACATCTCTTGGATCCAGGCTAGAGTATTTTCAGGTTCCTGATGGGTGGGGCCACAAGCATTCCCTACGTGATACCTAAACATATGCACAAAAGATTATGATATGGGATAGGCATCACCACAGCTGCCCTCAGATTATTACATTAGAACACAGGCTTCACATCAGGTTTATGGGTGACACCTTCAAGAAGCTTTACACTGTATTTCACATATTTACAATAAATGTGATCATAATGTGTGGAATTCAACATCAGATTTGGAAAGATCCCTAAGACTATAATCCTGGCAGCAGCCCCACTGAATGAAAAGATCCTAACTTCCAAGAATGTGTGTATAGAATATAGCTGAATTCAGTGGGATTCACTTCTGAGTAGACATGGTAAACTCCTTCTGTACAATCTGTCTTGCTAACGAGGCTGTTCCCTAAACAGATATGCAAATAAATCAGTGGTGACAACACACAGCAAAATACTGTGATACTGATAACACAAAGGACCCCAAGGCACCAGAATAAGGACACTAGAAACAAAGAAGAGACAGAAGGGAATTGCAAAGGATAAAGTAGTTTAATATCTAAATCCAAGGCCCATCTCAGTCCTTTAGTCTTATCTTATTCAAAACCACACTTAAGCATAGCTCTCCTAAAAGCTTAACATTTGCCTGTATTATCCTAAGCACCTTATTAAATGAAAGTAGTCTTGAATCTTGAGTGTGTTTCAAAGCAAGCTTCTAAAAAGCCTTATTACATACTTCCTATTTCAATTCTATTCAAGATTTAATTATGACTTAAGATTTTCATGGCAATTTTAGGTCCTAATGCTTACGGCATGTGTATTGCACACAACATGACTGCCTACTTGAAAAGGCTCTAAAGAATGGAGAAACAACATTTATTTAATAGTTTCTAAAACTGTGCTCACTATAGGGCCTCTTACTTCCTAAAACGCATTTAGAATGTGGCCAGCAAACAATAGTTGGCTTTAACAGATGGCATTTTAGCTTTGCCTTGCTACAAATAATCAGTAGTACAAACTATCAGTTACCAATAAGCTTTGTTTTCCTTTGCCTCTGTCTGTGTGTGTGTGTGTGTGCGCGCGTTGATGGAGAAATTTCTTGATTGCAGTCAAGAAAGCAGGCTGGCAATTGATCACAAATCACAGTATGAAGGAATATTTTCTCAATTTTCAAGTGGAAAACTCTAGGCTGAGTTTAGATTGTTCAATGACAATCAGGGAGTCCCTGATGATCAGTAAGTAAAATTACATATAGAAAGAGAGAAAGAGATCTTTCCTTGGAGGTTCAGGCAGAATTAATTAAATGAAGAGTCTTTCACCAGGCTTATTCATCCAGTTGCCTACAACTCATTTTGTGGAGATGTAGCTTGACCACAGTTTTCGTGCAATGGGTTACATATAAGCAGCTTCCTCTGCAAACTATCTGGAGAAATTGTGAAGGTTACACAGAATATGATGGCTGAATGACTATCTGACTGTACTGCAGGGAATGTATTTGGCCATTATTGAAATAGCTCCACTGGCTTCCAGTCTGTTTGTTTATTCAATTTATGTAGCCACCCATCTCAAACCAGTGACTCTGGGTGGCTAACAACCATAAAAACAGTTGAACAATTAAAACAGTACAAAAAAAATTAAATACAAATAGCAGCCAAGAGATGTTACACGATACACATTAATATCAACATACTGGTGTTTCTATTTACAGTTGTAAAAGGCTTTGGATCTGAGAAAAAATTATTTGTTCTCTGTAACTTCCTTCCAGGTGGTTGGCTAATTCATGGAGGCAGAGCAGGATCCTGTGTCGTACCCTTCTCTTACATCATGAGCATTCAGTTCTTCTTCAATTCTTCAATCTACAGGTATTTGCTGAATATCTGAAAAAGAACCAAACTAACTGCAGTTGTGTCAGATGATCCACACCCTCAAAACCCTTCAGGTGTTGCATGTGTGAAAAGGACTCAAACTCCCTCTGAAGATTTTTTTGTGCCTTTTTCTTCCAGAGGGATGGAGGTGGGGCCTACTAAGAGGATCTTTCTGTGTGCCACCTTATTAATGGCCTCCTTTAATCTGCTGCTCTTCAAATGAGTTGAACTTGCATTCTTATATTCCGCAGCCACCATGGCCTGGTCAGAGATACACGTCAGTTGAAATGCGGTGGCGCTGCGGGTTAAACCGCTGAGCTGTCGATCGGAAGGTCGGCGGTTCGAAACCGCGCGGCGGGGTGAGCTCCCGTTGCTCGTCCCAGCTCCTGCTCACCTAGCAGTTCGAAAACATGCAAATGTGAGTAGATCAATAGGTACCGCTTCGGCGGGAAGGTAACGGCGTTCCGAGTCGTCATGCTGGCCACATGACCCGGAAGTGTCTATGACAACGCCGGCTCCAAGGCTTAGAAACGGAGATGAGCACCGCCCCCTAGAGTCGGACACGACTGGACTTTACGTCAAGGGAAACCTTTACCTTTACCTTAATCTGCTGCTCTTCAAATGAGTTGAACTTGCATTCTTATATTCCGCAGCCACCATGGCCTGGTCAGAGATACACGTCAGTTGAAATCCAAGATATTGGGAGCACAACAGATTGGGGAAGGTGAGGTGCCAGATCTTTATTGACAACAATGAGGATAGATTATAACTGCTTTGGAAATGTTTATATCTCTTGGTTAATTTTATTAGAACTTTATGTCTTTTATTGTGCTTTGCTATCTTATATTACTGAGGTAGCTATTATTTTATTCAAATTTATTTTGAATATATGCAAACTACTGTATATAGCAATATAATATGCCTGGTAAAAATAAAATATATATGGAATTCAGGATGTATAATAGATTAAATAAATTATTATTTGTACAGGTTTAGTTATAAATAGATTCAGCTGAAATCCACTGGGCTTGCTTTCAGTGGAAATATATTTAAGTTGGGATGATCGTTTTCAGTAGAAGTCCACAAAATGGTGCATCTCAACTACCTTTATTGTAGTTCTCAAGGCAGTTAATCTTTGGTTGTCTGTTTTCTCTATCTGATTTCCATAGCAGTGATCAAAATCCAAGGTCTGGTGTATTCATTCACACTGATTAAATTAATTAACCCCCCTTCCTGCAAAACTCTATCCCAAATGCCTGGTTTGCATTTATATCAAGATATATTGCTTCAGAAGTGAAATATGTGGAGAGATTTTTGAATTAGTCAGGGATAACTAATACAGATATATCTTCCAGATTCTGCAAAGAACTGAGGAAAAAAATGGATTATTCCAGGTTTGAAGAACTGACTTAAGTAATGGCTCTAAAAACTGATTTCCAGTTTTTTTTAAATATCCCATAATGAATCTCTGTTCTTTCCACCCTTTCAGTGGAGGACAACAGCAAAGTATGTTTGATGTATCTTGGTATAAGGCAGATAAACTTTTGAGGATTAAACATCTGGAACGGTCTAGGAGCTTTTCCTTAACATTCCTCTGATCTGAGAGATCAGGGCTGGCTGAAGTCATGGCCTGCCACAGAGAACGTGTCATTCACAACAGCAGAGAATGATCCTTCTAGAACTCTGGAAACAATTTAAACTAAATCATGCGAAGTTCAGTTGAAAGTATTTAATACCACATTATTAAAAGCAGCAAATTTTGACTACGTAACTTCATACATCCTGTCTCTCCATAGTTAATGTGAATTTTTTTTTCAAAAGTCCAGATTTGGGCAATATATTTATTAGGCCAACTCTAGTTACAAAATCATATGAAATTTTTTGATGGTATAATGATTAATAAGCAAGGGGGAGGGAAGAAAAAATGGAAACAGCTGGGGAAAGACTGGATAATACTATAATAAACTTGTTTATCTTTAAGATGCCATAAGATTCATTGTTCTTTCGACCACAACAAACTGTTGAGGCTACTACTCTGAAAATATGGTTCAAATGTTCCTTGACTTAATTTCCAGAAACAAAATATAGTGACAACAGATTTAATGATATTGGATTTACACTAATGTAATTGCCTGATTTATTAAATCTGGCCATATTTTCTACTGGCAATTCGGTCTTTCACAAGAACATCCATATTTCTGGTACTCTCTATGGAACTGGACATGTTCTTCTATCAAGTTCCATACAGCCTTGCTCAATCAGGAGTCATCCAGATATGTAGAGGTAACTGCTAGGAATTGTCACCTAAAGTCATCTGGATAGCATCAACTAAAACAAGGTTGTCCTACCAAAGGCACTACAAAAGGTGGGTAGAAACTGGTTACTTTCTGCTGAGGATGCTGCCACCATGTGGCTTCTGGTTATGTTTTTATACTAATGGTTTTATTTCATTGGTTTAACCAAAATCTGCCACTTTCAGGTATCATTGGCTGTAGCTCAGTCAGTTTCCTTTTTGGATTGGGGATAAATTGAGGGAACACCACTGCTTCATGGGCTGCATAGGTTGCCAGTGTGTTTCTGAGTGCAATTCAAGGTGCTGGTTGTTATCTTTAAAGCCCTTCATGGCTTGGAACTGGGTTACCTGAGAGACTGTCTTCTCCCAGTTGTTTCTACCCATCCAGTCTGATCTAGCAGGATGGACATGCTCCAGGTCCCATCAACCAAGGAATGTGGGCTGGGGGGGACCAGGAGATGTGTCTTCTCTACTATAGCACCTGCCCTCTGGAACATCCTCCCTCCTAAGATAAGGATGGCCCCGACCCTACTGGTTTTTTGGAAGGCCTTGAAGACCTGGTTATATGCCCAGGCCTGGGATCCCAAGTGTGTGAAGGGCCCCGTTTCCTGGTTATGGTAACACCTACAGATTATAATATTGCTTGGCTGCTGTATGTATTTAATTTTTCTTTTGTATTGTGTTTTTAATTGGTCTAATTGATTTTATGATTGTTCACTGCTGAGATTCACTTGTTTGAGATGGGCGGCTATACAAATTGAATGAATGAATGAATGAATGAATGAATGAATGAATGAATGAATAGCATAAAAACCTTCTGGTCGCAGAAAAATGAAAGAGTTTTCAAAAGAGTAATTTTTTGTTTTTGAACATCCTGATCATGAACCTTCCAATATTTATTTGAGCTGTCAATGTAATATCAGTGAGTTTCTGGTTTATTAATAGAATTAACATGATAGCAATAGTCGAGCAGCTCTTTTCAGCCAATGGGGAAAATCCAGTACCACAGCACCCCATAAGTGGCTATCAAGTATCAGTTTAAAAACTTCTAATTCAAGGCAATGTATAAGCAGACCAATGCTACATGAAACAATACTGAGAACAATTATACCATCAACAAAACACTTCAAAAATGCAGGATCATTAAAAGCCTTCATGAAACAGAAAATATGTACAATTTCTTTGCAAAAGAGCAAGAGAAAATAAACGTTCCTTATCTTTTTGAGAAGATAGGGGAACTTCTTTAAAGGTTTGATATCTAGCTGCCATTAAATAGAGACAGTCAAATTATTTGACTTCAAGAAATAGGCCTTAAAATACAAAATGCCTTTGGGACTGCAAAAGATGCAGATGTTTACCAATACATTGGTATTTACATGCTGTGAAATCAGTCTTCCCCAGGCCAAGATGTGTTTGACAGCAAGCCCCATCAAGTTGGGAAGGCAGTTTAAGCTGAAATATTCATAGTTGCAACAGCTAGCAGAAGCCTGTTTTATTTTCTAACTCACAGATGCAGTAAATTCTGTTGGCATAGCTTAAGGAGGAGAAACTAATTGCAGAATTTGCTTTGTAAGAGGCCTATTATCCATATGATGGCTGGGATGCATTATTTAGTCAGACTGAATCTGAAAAAAACTAAATTATTTCTATATTGGAAAAAAAATTAAAATCTTCTAATTTTATTTTGAATGATGGATATTTTTAAGATAATGAAGTTTGAGTTAAGAGGCATTTTAAAAGAAACCAAAAATGAAGGACGTTGTTAAAAGTCATAGCAATTAAAAATAGATTTTTGCTAAATATAACTTTCTGAAGCCACCTCTCTTCTGGAATAGCACTAAGCATGAGAAACTTTATTGCTGGCAGAAAACTAAATATAGGATGCAGATAAACTGTCAGACTGGGAAAATCTGTGCAACTTCTATTTTCATGTCTGGGAACTGAAGCAATTCCAATTTAAATGAAAAGGGACAGGCAGAAACTGTGGAAAGCCAACATAGTGTAGAATGCTGGAGAACAGGAATGATCAGGACCATCCCCACCAGTGGCTAGAATTAGGGAATCACCTTCTTAGGCGTCTGATTCTGAGGAATAACCATGACAGCCCTGTATCCATTTCTCCCCAACTCCAGCGAAGGATCCTGTTCTATTGATACTGTTGAAATAAAATCGCCTTATATAATTGGAATCAATAAACAGCCTTCTTATTTTGTACCTCAGGAGCAAAATGTCATGGATCACCCCTGGGAGGTAGCCAGCACTGTAGTAGAACCAGGACTCCAGGACAAAGCACTGGCTTTTCTTAATGGCTGGGATTATGCCATCATCTCTCACCCTGCTGAAGTTTTCCTGTTACCTCCAAGCTTACTTAGGAGGAATATTCATAGCTGGCAGCAGGAAGAAGAATCCAAATTGCTTCTTCCAGTCACACTATATTGTAATGAGATATCCCTGTTGTAATACAAAATTATGGAGTCTGTCTCTCTGTTTCTCATTTTCATGAATTATTTCTCTTACAAAGTTGGAGAAGGGAGGGTAGTACTTGTAGATGTGTGTGCTGGGCTGAATTCTCCTTGGGATATTACTATGAGGGCTTGGTTACAGTGAACAACTGCTATTCAGAATATACCATTACAGTTCTGAGATTTCTCTGTATAGTTCTCTCCAGGAGATATGGCACTGGTGATGATAACTTTTGCTTTTTGCAAACATATTATAGAGAACTATGCAACCTGATGAAATAATTTCTTAAGGACAAACAAGACTGTATCTACACAGAGATGTCCCAGAAGTCCTGAACTACTTCTCCAAATACACACAAATACAGGCAACCCAATCTGTCCATTGCTTTACGCCCTGGAACCATCACAGCTGGACTATCAGGTTTCATAGATTCTGTACTCAGACCTTATGTCACTAGCACTCCCAGCTGCATAAGATACACCACAGAGTACCTAAGACAGAACTCCATGGATAATCTCTTTAACAACACCATTTTAGCCATCATGAATGTTAATACACCAATATCTCCCACCTCAACATTGACTTCAAGCCATTAAGAACATCATCACAGCACACCTTGCCACCAGATTGTGCAACTTTGTACATACCCATTACTACTTCATCTTTGGCAATAATATACTGTATACCTGCAATCAGTGCCAAAGCCATAGGCACAGCTATGGCTCCACAATATGCCCATGTCTTCATGGCTGGCCTGGAGCAATGCTTTCTCAACTCTTACCCACTTAAAGCTCCTCCTTTACTTGAAATTCATCAATGTCATTTTCATTATCTGGACCCATGGAAATTAAATGAATCTCTCATCAAATTCCATCATGCCTTCACAACTTCCACCATCAACCTCAGCCTCAACCTATTCATAGAACAAGTCCACTTCCTTGATGTCACAGTAAAACTACACATAGACACCACGTTGTACAGGAAACCTACAGATTGGCATGCACATCTACATGCTTCCAGCTCCTGCCTGGATTACACCACCAAATTTACCCTCTGTAAGCAGCCCCTGTGCTATAGCTGCATTTGTTCTAACCTACCAGACAGAGATTATCAACTTATGGAATTAAACCAGGCATTCAGGAGACTGAACTATCCACTCAACAAGTTCAATAGACAAATCAATAGAGCCAGACCAGTTCTCAAAGAGGACATATTAAAGGAAAAGCCTCAAAAACAGAACAATAGAATACCACTGGTTATCACCCACAGCTCACAGCTCCAACCACTCAAACCCATTATTAATAAGCTACAGCATATTGGACAATGACTCAGCACTTTCTTAGGCACTGGGTCACAGCCTACAGTACACGGCAGGCTATATAGACTTGCTGTCTGAGATTTCGGACTCTTCCTAACAGGAAGGTTGGATCTGGGGGCAAGAGCCATGTATATTAGCAAAAGGAAAGTAATGTTACATTTTAGTCAGTTGGGGGAAGGGTGTTTTAATTAAGCCCATCACAAAACCATAACACTGTGAATATCAGCATGCCTAATTTCAGAACATTACTGATCCACAAAACTTTGCACAGTGTCTCTAGTATGAAATTTGATTTCGCAATCAGATTCCCACTTTTTGACTGAGAAACCAAAAATGCCTCCGGTGTGCCAAGCTAGGTTAAATGTGGCTTGATTTAAAGGTGAGGAGAAAGAACTAAAAACAGTTTTAGCAATAGAATGTAATATTTCCACAGCTGCCTTCAAGGTGATAGCCAAAGTTTCTACTTTTCACTGAGGAGAAGTAGAAACCTTACTTCCCACGCTGACATTCGTACAGGACATACTTTCTGTAATCCCATATTTACTATACGTCCCTGAGTACAATGAAATATACATACATACATACATACATGAATGATTATATTGCACAATTATCAGATGGTTGAACACAGGCAAAATACAAAATACCAGTCTCCTATTATGTCTTCTCATTGTAATGTCAGGCTTTTGTACAAGTGTGTGTGTGTACATCTCAGAATCAAGCCATTGATCCAACTACCCTCTGCCCAATATCACAGTTTTCTCTCCCTGCCAATTTTGTAAAACCACTTTCTCCAGTTTCCAAATACGTAGCAATCATAACTTTAACCAAACTGAATGGTAATTTGGGAACTGTGGTCCCAACACAGATGCAGGCTACCATGTTAGGGAAAGCTGTTTTAAGAGGAGATTGTATGATTTGGATTAGAAAGCTCTTGCATGCAAAGCATGTATTCTCCAAATGAGGAAAATATTTGCATAACATTTCATACCCAGCAGATAATATTTCTAATGGAAATGCCATCCAATGAGATAACTATTTATCTAAAAGATAAAGTGTGACATTTATTGAGAACATCACTTGTGCCAGGAGGTGTTATAAAATATATCTCATCTTTTCCCAGAGGCGATTAATATTCCTGGATGAAAACCTGTAGGAGGTTTGAAAGTTGCATAGACCATACATATTCCATATAGTTCCTCCCCTTATGTTGTATAGATCCCTTGAACGTAAGATTTCTTAAATAAGAATGTCCTGAGAGATCTTGGCACAAAAAAGCTTCTGAACTAACCAGAATTTAAACTGTATGCTCCTTGGGCTTTATTGCTTACATTACATAGGTACAAAGGGGTACAAAGAGGAGAATTGTGTGTTTGTTTGTTTGTTTATATTTCAGATTTAGTCACAGCCTGTCTCACTCAAAGAGTGACTCATAATTTCATAACGAATGCAGACACCCAGGAGTCTCTGGGTTCAAATAGCATCTACACATTGAATCTGCCTTCTCTCAATTCATATATTTTACAACTTTTGAAAGCCCTAAAAATGAAATGAAGCAAAGCCTTCATATTTTTCCTTCTTTATCTGATACTTGAAGAAAGAAACACCAACATAAGAAAAAAGTGTTCCTCCTGAAATTCAAACCCATTTTCACATCACAAATGGAGTTCAGATAGCATGAACTCTTCCAAATTCTATTGAAGAATTTAGCCTGGTAGAAACATGTCTCAAACATTGTTGGAATTATCAGGGGTCAACTCAGCATTGTCTCATAAGCATAAGGGGGCCTCTCTAGCAAACACATCTCTATTGTGCTTGTGGGATGTCACATGGGTCACATGATTTCCATTTCCTCCTTCTTTTTGGGTTTGGGGATTAACAATCTCCATTACTCTTCTGGCAGACCTGCAAGCAAGAAGAGCTGCAGGATGCAGCTCTCCCCTTTTTCATCATCCAGTGATGATTAAGTGCTTTCTACTATGAACCTACCTGTATCCAGATCTACTGAATAAAAGTAAGCTATCTCTATTTTTAATTCATCTAACTACAGTGTGAAGACTGAATTTATTTCTGAACGTAATTAAGCTTAATGTGCAAGTTGTCTTTTTGGTTCATGCTTCTACTCTGCAAGGTTGCTGTTAGCTGCTTGGAATTCTTTTACTAACCTTTAAAAACTCCATCAAACATAAAGTCACATCTTTTTCTCCCCATTTCATTTTTTCTGGGTTCTAATGAAAAGTTCTTGGAGATTCAAGAGCCTGCAATTATTTGTGAACCATCTGGTCACCTTATAAAGGTATTGTTTTTAAGGAATATATACTTTTTTCCGCAATGATCAGATCATTACTATTGTACATATGTGTGAGCATGTGTGTACTTCACAAAATTTACTACAAAACTGAAGTTTTAAGAGACCTCATATGATATAGGTTCAGTCCACTGCCAGCTGTAAAATCTTCTCTGGAGTTATCCTTATCAAAAAAATAACAAACTTTTGTGTGATGAACACTTTTGGAAATATTGTTGCAAATGCATCTCAAGACATCTTTTCTATTACCTTTGAATCACATAAACTACTCAAGCCAAATGTTGTCTAACCTATTCTTAGTATCAAATTACATCACTGGTAAAACAATATGCTAATTGCTTGGTGGACAGTGGATGGCATAGAGGGATTGAAAGTCTAATTGCTTCCCCAGATAATGGGCAGAAAGAGGAAGGAAGGAAGGAAGGAAGGAAGGAAGGAAGGAAGGAAGGAAGGAAGGAGGGAGGGAGGGAGGGAGGGATCCAGCAATAAAAATAAAAATAAATGCAGACCACTTAATATAGGAATAGACAGGACACAGGACTTCTTTATTTTAATCCAGCCTTTCTCAACTTTTTGACCCTCAAAGAACCCTTGAAATATTTTTCAGGCCTCAGGGAATCCCTGCACATTCAGGCTCAAATATAGGCCAGAAGTTACAAAATTATTATATTTGTGTTTCATGTGTAGGCCTGTATATATGCATTAACAGTGTTCTTAAACTAAAAATAAAGAATGAAACTTACCTCTTTAATGTGAAGTTGCCTGAATTTGAAATATTTTTTTAAATAAATCATGATCTCCCAGGGAAGCCCTAGTGACCTCTCACAGAATGTTTTTAAACAGCATGCACAGTATGCATTTGGAAGGTGTTAGGGATCTAGACTGTAAGTTTGACAGAGGATTAGCCCCTTTCCTTCAGCATTTTTCAATTAATAGCCTTCTTCCAATCTGCTTTTTGCCTTGCCAGAGAATCAAATATGCACATTTTTCTTCGCAGAGCAGGTTGCAGCCTTGGCTTGCAATCTTCACCTCTAAACAAGTGAAACAGCAATTGGTTAGATCCTGTCCATGTCACAGACCCATTCAGGGTCACACCTCCTTCCCCTTCCCAAGAGTATCAAAGCTAAAGATAGAGAAAACTCCTACCGCTGATACAGCTTCATTACTGGTAGAATGTTGTCGGTTTTGGACAAGCCAGAGTTTAAATATGCATAAATCATATCCACAGTTTCCAGAAGCAGTTTGGAATGTGGTAGCATTTTGGAGCATGCCTGTAATGTCCTTTGCTACAGTACATTGCCTCCATGCATTCTCTTTTCAAGGTACCAGTAGCTCTTTGAACTGACAAAACACAAACATACCTTTGTGTTTGCATTGTGCACAATTGCAAGCTTGACAGAGAAATGTTATGGCCTGGTTCAGCCATGAAATGGTTCTGTGTCTGAAGGATCTGTACGCTTAGATCTATTTTTCTAATAGTGCTTTAGCAAACAAAGAACAACAAACAACAACAAAGCTAAATGTCAAAAAAAAATGTAGATGCAAAACTGGCAATCCAAAAAGGCTTACAGATAGTGTGCAATGCTAATCAAGGAATCAAAGTTGCCTTACCAGTTTGAATGGATACGTCTAAAGGAGGCAATTTACGCGATAATTTCAAAGCAAAAAATCCAATTAACTGCATGGACATAACAAAATCCTGGCTATAACAGCAACAGTGATGCAGCCCTAAGTCCAGCTAGGAAGATCTCCATCACCACCATCCCCCTCCCCCCAAAATAACTGAATTTTTTCATTGACTTGATTCCTGGTTTATCTTCAAAGGTTACATGTCAGATTGCTAAATCTTGTCTCTGTGCAACTATCTACTTAAAATAAATACACATGCTCAAAAAGTCTTGAGTAATGGTTTTAAATCTGCCTCTCGTAATGTACATGCACAGCTACACCTGTGGAACCATCGTTGGTGTTGTAAAATGAGCAAACAAGTTGATACACAATTAGGGTTGTGAACACTTCAAAAACAATTGGGGAAAAGCACTTTGGACCTCACATGAGCACAGCACCTCTGCAGTTTGTTAAAGCAGCCCACCTGTTCAGGCCCCCATGCCGTTGCATTAATTTTATTGATCCCCATTAACTTTAAGAGTTGGTTAACTCTGATGAGTAGATTTCTTCAAACAGCATCTTTTTTTCAGGCTCATATAGAAGCCTGTAAAAAGCTGGACTACTTCACTGAACAGCTGAGAGAGATGCTGCATGAGCATTTGTGCTAAGTCCAAAGTATTTCTCTGGAATCATTTTTACCCACTGCCCTATTCACCACATAGGTAAATCTAAATGGTAAATGTGACAAATCCAAAGAATTTAACTGGGATGTGGAATGTCTTGGGAAAAGGAAATAAATGCCTTGCTAGGTTAAAAGTACAGCAGTCTTCTGATTCTTTGGATACAAATCACACTATTTTTAACTGGGTTTTTACTTATTGGACTGCTGGTTTAATTGACATGGATTTTTATTAGGCCATTGATTTTGTTGTTTAGGCATCAATTTATTACAAATATTAATAATATTTCTGCATGAATGGGTATCCAGAGCTGTATCCAGTGTAGTTAATTAAAACATAATTATCTATATGTCTATTGAATTAGCAATAAAAGTAGTAACTCATAAAAATGCAAAAATATTATCAGGGTATAAGGCTTGTGAGCTTCAAACAAACAAGAACTGCAGTGCCCCTGTTCTAAGATGCTAAATTACTGTTGCAGTAAAGTCTATAGGATTTTCTATTACTGTACACAGAAAGCGGCTCAGTAAAGTCTTCTTACCAAGTTCTAGAGAAGAATAGATGTACACATAAACCATAAGGATCAGCTGGCACTGGACCTGGTCCATTGTCCATTCTTGGGCAGCTACTAAGGACACAATGCTCTAGGACAGGAATCACAATCTCTGTAGGCTGAAGGGCTGCACCAGGTCTTGTGTTAGGGCTACTGGGTCTGGGCTGTACAGATCTAGATGGCCATTAGATGGCAGCAAAGAGTTAGATGCAAACCTATAATGGTATGTGGGAAAGACCTTGGGAGACTGGGCGCAGAGATGCTGCCTAAGGAATGGTCAGATAAGAGACAGTCTAGCCCGCAGCTGGATAGTGGGAGGTGCAAGAGGCTCAGAAGAGACCCTTCCTAATTTCTTGGGATGTAAAGGAGACAGCAGGAGAATAGTACTTTCAGACTTGCAAGATTGTGTAAATGTAGTCTTACAATAAAGTAGAATTAGCTCATCTGGTCATGTTTCCTGTGTGGTCCACTGCCCTCTTCTAATACTAGGACTTTCAGTCACCTAATTAAGTTGACTGGCAGTAGATTCAGGAGAAATTCTGCTTCACATGATGTATAATTAATAGATAGCATTCACTTCAAAAGAGGTAGTGGGCTGAGATGGATTTAAAGGAGGAGTAGACTAATTAATAGTGGATAAGTCTATGAAAGACTATTAGTTATGATAGCTACATTAATCATTCATGTCAAGAAGCAGCAAACTGCTGAATGAAGCTGTTTGGAGGGCAATAGTGGAGCAGGACTACTGCCTTCCATCCCCTCTTTTAGACTTTCTACACATATTTCAACAGACATAACAGGAAGTCTGATGCTGGATCAGATACCACTTGTCCAAGCCAGCAGAGTTCTTGTGATCTTATGTAGTTCCTACCGCCCAGAACACATGACTATGAGAGTCACAAAATATACATATATTTTTTTAAAATGTGTATAAATTTGAGAACTTTGGTGTTGAAGAAGACTTCTGCAAATTTCTTATCCAAGAAAATAAACAAATGGCTCATCAAACAGTTCTTACTTGAGGAACAAATAACCAGACTCAAATGGTCATACTTTGGACTCATTATGCAAAGACCTAGCTCTCTGGAGAAGTCTAGATTGCTGGGAAAGGTGGAAGGAAAGAGGAGAATGGGACAACCAGCAGCAAGTGATAGATGCACCATTAGAAGCCCTGAAGGACCAGGTTGGGGACAGATCATCTTGGAGAAAATCTATCTACTGTGTGTTCTTGCTAAGAGTCAGTACCAACCTGAAGGCACATAATTGATCAATCAGTATAAATTTTAAGTAAATAGGACAGGAGAGTTTCTTGTTTGGTCTGGCAAGAGTGAGTGGGTAGGCAAAGCAGATGGCCCGCCGTGGGCTTTTGATCCAATCATTTTGTTAGTAGAGTGCCTCTGAAGAAGCAGATTAAACCCTGTGAGTTGAGTTTGATAAAAGTTCCTTTGTTTAGAAGTAAAATTGGCTGATTACAACAGGAAACCAGGGGGCAGAAGGGTTCTGCCAGAATTCTCAGTGGAACAGAGCAGGAAAGGTATGACAGCATCAAGTCCACTTACTGCACAAAACAGAAAGAGACCTTTCCTTGGCACAATTCACTGGCTAGACAACATGGAAACACAGCTGCCAATGAGGTTTGTACCTTTCATGACCTCTGCTAGTTTATTTCTGAGATCCTAAATTAACACTGAATTCACAACACTACCATTTCTCTTTATATTGTTTCAAAGCAATTGAGATTCCCCCAGATGTACTAAACCCATGACCTGTCCTGGCCTAGCGTTGACACAGAGTTCATATGAATGATGAAACAAGGTCAGTAGATGCAGCATTTAGGGTAAGTTGTTGGTGAGCAACCTGTCCAACAATGTCTACAACTTAACTGAAGCCTTTAATACTTGAAGTTCCTATGAACCTCCAATTTTCAATGACTTGGTTTTCCATCTTTTTCTGGGAATTTTTTTTCACTAAAGGACAAAAACTATGGGAACATTATTACAGCCCCACACACTCTATGGTTCTCAGAGGCAAAAATAATTTAAAACATATATATGGCTTTGAACTGGGACTGTATAACTGGGTCGTGCAGGCTTCAGATTTAATTTCAAAAAGGTACTTTGGAGTCAGCAATGTCTGCAGGGGAGTGGGGCTGTCAAAATGTCAAGATGGCAGTTGCAGCAGCATGATCCAAGCCCTACCACTTTTGTGCATGCATCAACAGTGCATGCACGTACAAGAGGGCAGGATTTTGATCACACTGCCACAACCACCATCTTGACTTTTTGACACACACATACATCCTGCAGATACTGCTGTTTGGTGTGCAATATATCACCGGTCTGCAACTCTTTACAGCAACCATATCTTTTCCTGGCATCACATTGCTGCCATCCACAGTTGAAGCAGCATTAGAAAAAAAAAATGATACTGCCTAGAATGTGTGATTATGTCCTGAAAATTAAGTCAGTTTCTAGCTTTCTGAGGGAGTTATCTCAAGAAGCAGGTTTCTCAAGCTGGTCTTTACTTCTTTATCTTAAGAAAAGGAGAGAGGTCTATTTCCCACTTCTGCCATTTCTACACCACCTTTACTTTCTAGACCAGTGTTTCTCAACCTTGGCAACTTGAAGATGTGTGGACTTCAGCTCCCAGAATTCCCCAGCCAAGTCCACACATCTTCAAGTTGCCAAGGTTGAGAAACACTGATCTAGATTGATCTCTGCTACTGAAAGGCCCAAACTGAGGGATGGCTGACTGCTTGGCCTTTATCCAGAGGCTATGAGGCACTGACCAATCATCTAGGAAATCAGAAGAGGAGCAAACTATGAAGGCCGCCTATAAGGCAAAGGAGAAAGGAGAAACCAGAGGTCCATAACTTTATTCCACAGCTTTGCACAAGTGCCTGCTTCCAGTGCCAGGCTGCAGCCTTTTTTTATTACAAAATAAGAGTAAAGTTGGGCTCCTTCACCTTCATTATAGCATACTCCACAGTGTTTGTATTTCCTCCATGCTTGGACACCAAGCTGGAACTAACCCTGGGTGGGCATGAAAGGGATGTCATGCAGTATGCCTTTTGAGTTGTCACCTAGCGTGTGCATCTTTACTCAGGAGTTAGGGCCATCGTACTCTCTTGGAAGTATTTAGAATTATTGCTTAATCAATTGTCATCTGGTTTAAAAATCAGCTACAGGCTCATTGTATTCCACAGACCTCAACTCAAGTCCTCAAATAGAATAGCCACCCCTTAAAACAGGGTTTCTCAACCAGGGTTCCGTGGAACCCTAGGGTTCCATGAGACGTCACTAGAGGTTCCCTGGGAGATCATGATTTATTTAAAAAATTATTTCAAATTCGGGCAACTTCACATTAAAGAGGTAAGTTTCATTCTTTATTTTCAGTTTAAGAACACTGTTAATGCATATATACAGGCCTACACATGAAACGAATATAATAATTTTGTAACTTCTGGCCTGTATTTGAGCCTGAATGTGCAGGGGTTACCCGAGGCCTGAAAAATATTTCAAGGATTCCTCCAGGGTCAAAAGGTTGAGAAAGGCTGCCTTAAGCTGTTATTTCCTGTGGTTGGGATTTTCCAGCAGGATTATCCCTCTCCAGACTATGAATCTTTGGACCAATCCAGGCTGATTGGCAGATATGAGATCTCTGACTAGATCAATATCTACTGGTAATTCTTTGGCTATAATGGTAACTCCCGATAATCCCCAGCTAACATGCCACTATGGCTACATGTGGAGGGAACTACTTGGGAAGGATGGACAAAATCCTTGTGATATGGTGCTCTTATCAAGTGATATGCAAAGTGGGGCTGCAGTAGAGAACAGTTCCCTTGTTTATTTGTAATTATGACATGAATTGTGAAACAGCGGCCACTGAGAGGCTATGATGGCTTTCCCCTACCAGGCATCTTTCAGATGTGTTGGGATTCCCAGATTTCCCATGCTAGCTGGAATTTTGTCATTGGAGGTCCAAATGCATCTGGAAGGGCCAGACAGGGGAAGGCTAAACTTTTGGCTATCAAGCTTCCTATATTCCCAGAGATTTATAATTTTAAGAACTGTTTTTAGAACTGCAATAGAAATGAAATTACTGGTGGTTTCTTCTCAGTTTTAATATAGTGACTGGTTTTATTCAGTTTATTTTTCTACTGGCTGTTTTATTGTTTTATGAACCTAAAAGTATTAACTGCTCAGAGAACATCTGTTACTAGGAAGATAAAAAACTGTATGTAGTGGAGGTTAAGGTCCACAGCGTAAGAGGCTGGAAATCCCAAGCCTTCCATCCCAGAAGATCTCTCGGTCTTCATAACTTGATGTCATCTTCTGCACCTGAGTATTTCCTGTTGCCACCTCCTATCTTCTAGGGAGTGAGAATGGATATAAGCAATTTATTTGTTCAAAATATTCATAATAAGGATTCAGAGAATCCATCAATCACAGCCAAGGAAGGATATAGTAATTCCAGACAAGGTTCTGAACACAGCATTGCAGCTGAATGCAAATGGATAGATGAGTATTAATTTTAAAAAATCACTGCAACCAAGTAGGATATAAATTGCATTTAGTTGGATTTTTCACAAGCTGTTGCAGAAATAATATGGGTTATGACTGAAACAAGGAATCAAATTCCAACAAAACCAGTGTGTGTAAAGCATTCTTGATGAACAACTATGGTAAAATGGAAGAATTACTGGTAAATACCTAGACTCAGTGAAAAGGTCCCCTTTTCCAGATGTCCAATCATGGAAGCAATTCATCTAAATAAGAATCCCAAGCTTTAATATACCAAAACAGAGGACTTGGTGAAGTACAAATACCATTTTTCTCATCTGCAGTTTTTTGACATGTATATTATTAATGGTGCTCTCTTTCTTAGCTGGAGTATACAGATATCTGCTACAAGACATTAAAAAAAATAAAGTCATGAAGAATAAACACAAGTTCTTTGGCCTTTCACTTTACATGACTTCCATGCCTACTGATCAAACTTGCTGTTGTCCTTCCTTCCTTCCTTCCTTCCTTGCAAATGAACATTTTAAAAAGTATATATGTTCACAAGGAAGAAGAAACAGGAAAAATGGCATCTACCAATTGTAAGATGAGCAAATGTTGCTCCCCTGAACTTGTGGATAGCATTTTTAGATTCAATGTTGGTGTTTCCAAAATAGATATTGTGATATAGTAATTCAGAAACATTTTTTAAGAATGCAAGAGGCTACAGTGGTGGTGAGGGAGCATGGGCATCCACACTATAGCCAGTTGATGTAACTTTATTTACACACACGCGCGTGCACACACACACACACACACACACACAAATCCCAGCAGAGGACAAGATTAAAAACAGCATTTTAATTATTTCTCGCCAGCTAAAACCCAGGCCAGTAACAGTAGGATGCAACTGGCAACTGGCAGAAAGCAAGCCAGCTGGGCTGGCTGGCCAGTCTTTTGCTAGCAAGTAAGGAACATGATGTGCTTTCATGGCATTTGAGCATGCACTGTGACATCACTACATAAGCCCTGCCCCGTGATAGCACCACCATGCAGGCAAGCAAGGGGTGTCCCTGTAGAGCAAGGTCATAACTTGTTCTACTTTGCTGGCAGTTTACCAGACACTCTTGTAAGGAAGGCTGAGAACACAAGCCCTTCTACTGTGAACTTCTGTCTTTTAAGCTACAGGTGATAATTTCATGTTGCTACAATAAAACGGAGGTCCTTAGTTGCAATTGTTTTTAAAATGTCAGTTATTTGATTTTCAAGGGAATTTGTAGCAGTATACCAGGTTTATGAAGGAAAAAGAAATGAAATGAATTCTTCAGCCCCGTCTCTTCAGCAGCAAAGTCATTAAATGTTGAGGCTGCAACAAGCTCTGAAGCTGCTCCCTCAGGAAAATGGCACAGTCTATTTGCATCCACTACGGAGAAGGCCATCTGTCCAATCCTTTTATCATTTGAGCTCACAGTTCCTCAGCACTTTCAGCCACAAAGTACCTCCAGCCGCCTTCATCTACACCACTCTCACTTTCAGATCTCATCACTGCCCCAGGCAGGCAGCTCTGCTTTTATGTACACCTGCACATCTCTTCTCATAATTTTTGGAAGAACACAGTAGCCAGCACATGGAGACAACTTTAATTGGTTCTTTGTGATCATCTGGGTACAGAAGCTCACAGTGGGGTGCAGGCAATTTTCTCTGTGTCACGATGAAGAGTTTTGTATCCCTGCCACCAACTATGGAATGTTTGGAGAAAATCATCTGATCTATGTGGCTGAAGAAAGGTGTCTTGCCTGCAACACTCACCATCTGGGGCAATCTCAGGGGGCTTCCATGTAGTTGTTCCAATCCATAAAAACTTTGAATCAGCCAGGTGTTCCTTGGCTATTCAAAGAAGGCAGAGCTTCAGAAGAATGGAAACATCCATAATTTAATGATAATAACTGCTTTAAATAGCCCTGGACCCTGTGGAATGAATGAAAGAATGGGAGCTGTTGTTGCCAAGGCAAACATAACATTTACTGAGTTATTCTCAGTAAAAGCAATAAAGCTTTTCCCTCCCCAGATTAGGCCATCTACCTCCAATTCTTACCCCATTTATTTTTGAGCATTTCTTTATTGGTGATTCTTGGTGGGAACCATCTCTTGCTGTGATTATAGAAACTACTGCCAGGGTAGTGATAATTTTCTCCTGACACTTTTAGTTTTCTTCTGTGTTTGGGGGGATGCCAAGGTTTGTAGTACAGGGTAGAGCAGTACAAAGTTACTGTT